>NC_084469.1:303170-606340 GCF_027409185.1 Cynocephalus volans | reverse complement strand
GGAGCCATTTGTGAGAAAAATAAGGTAGCACTGTCATTGGCATAGAAAGGTGGCCAACACATGACAAGTGGCAAAAACAAGTTACAGAGCATTATGCATGCTTTCATGGCTTATGACAAAACCAAAACTAAAATACTTTTGAGTGCATATGGAAGAGAAAAAGTGTGTGTTTGTGTGTGTGTGTGTTGGGAGAGGTAATGGTGTGTAAGAAGCAGCATGTGCACAGGCCAAGATGTTGGAGATAGCATGTTGAGTTTAGAGTGAACACGGAAAGTTTCACGTAGTGAACTGAAGAAGGTGGCAGGGACCAGACCCGGATATGCCCTTTGGAGTAAGAAGCCACAGAAGGATCCTGAGCAGGGCTGGGACAGAATCAGATTTGCATTTTGGAAAGATCTGGCATCAGTGAGACAGGCATGCTGGAATGGAGCAAGAGGACAAGACAAGAGGTAAGGTTACCAACCAGGTCCTTACATGAATCCAGGCATGACATGAGGAGGGCCCTTCCCAAGGACAGAGAAGAGGGTACAGATTCTAGAGATACTGAGTGGAGAGACTCTGCAATGTTCAAGATGATGGAACACATCATGGGGGTGAGGGAGAGGGAAGAGTCTGAGCTGACACATTTCAGTCTTGGGGCATTGAATGAAGGAAGGGCCATTTACCGAGACAGAAGGAATTCAGGAGGAGCACATTGGCACAGGTGGAGTTGGAGAGGCCCAAGGGATATCCAGACGGAGCGAGGGGTCCTAGAGCTACCCCTATCTTGAGGAGAAGTAAGGTCTAGGTGGAGAGCCTGCTGTACCTGGGTGGTGGTAAAAATCACAGGCATTGTTTTGGTGGCTGACTAGTACAGGGAACTGAACCCTTAGACCTTAGTGTTACAAGGCCGTGCTCTAACCAATTGAGCTAACCAGCCAGTCCCCACAGGCATTGCTAAAATACAAAAGTACATTCCCTTACCACCCAGGTGCCAAAAAAAAAAAAAAGAAAGAAAAAAAGAAAAAATAACAATAAATTTAGGTTAAAAAATCTGAATTGGCTTTTATTTGCGATTCTAGAATTGGGCAATACCTCATTCTATAAAATAGAATGAGTGTTCTGATAAACTGAGCAGGGGAGGTTGGTTTTATAGGCAGAAAAGGGCCAAGGAAAGCAGAAGCAGAGAACAAAAAGCAAATTGGTTGTTTCAAAGTTACTTTCCTTACAGGGTTAAAAGGGAGGGGACTTCTGTATCATGCCGGGTCAGGTAAATTGGGCCCCTTTCGATTGGTTGCTGTGAATATCCAGTTTTTTGTTTTGTTTGTTTGTTTGTCTTTTTAAACTGGCCTGTTTTAGAATTCACTTTGCTTATGTGGCACCCAGCATCAGTGACTCCATTCTGGTTTGGTCTGGTCTGCTGGTGCCTAGTGCAGGAGGCTAGTCCAAAACAGTGGCCTCCTATAAATTTTATTTAACAGCATGAATAGGGTCTCCCAGGGAGAATGCATGGTGTGGGATTGTTCTAGATTGGAAAAAACCTGGAATAAAACCTGATATGATACAACACTTAAGAAGTAGGAACAAAAGTTGTACGGCAAAGAAAAACAAAGGAGCAAGCAATAAAGTAGAAGAAAAACTAGTGTGTACCAGTAAGATCTGATCGCCTGCCCTCTTCATTTTGGGCAGAGCCCTGATTTTGTTCTGCGTTCCACCCTCCCTCCAAGTGGTTCAACAGTAAATCCTGATTAATACAAGCCAATAGTGCTTATCAACAATTTCCTTGCCAGGGACTGATTTAGGAAGGGACATATGATGCAATTCAGGCCAATGAGATGTGAGGAAAGACTTCTGGGGGCTTCTGGGGAAGGTGTCGCTGGTTAAAAATAAAGAGACTATATGGGAAGAGAAACTCTTCTTCAGCTACATGTTGTCATGTTTGGATATGGCGCTGGAATTGCTTGTATTGGGGTTCTCCAGAAAAACGGAACCAATAGGATATAGATATATGCAGATACATATACATATATACATATATATATATACACATATATACATATATATATACATGTATATACATATATATGTATATATGAGGAGATTTATAGGGCCGAGCCCGTGGCGCACTCGGGAGAGTGCGGCGCTGGGAGTGCAGTGACGCTCCTGCCGCGGGTTCCTATCCTATATAGGAATGGCCGGTGTGCTCACTGGCTGAGTGCCAGTCACGAAAAAACAAAATAACAAAAACAAAAAAACAAAAAAAGAGGAGATTTATAACCTGGTTATGGAAGCCAAGAAATCCCATGATATGGTGCTGACAACACCAAGTCAAGGGTTAAGATCCCCTTACTGGTCATCTTTTAAAAAGTAAAAAAGGGGAAAAAAAAAAGGTCCCTGGGTGCCTGGTGACACTACTGAGCCTTCAGATTAATCAGGCTTGGAGTTGCTCCATATCTCTTAAGATGTGAGATGTATTTTAACCTTTGGTTTAAGCTATTTGACCTGTTTTGTTTTTTTTTTTTACTCCCAGCTGAAGTCATAGCCATAGGGAAGGATACGGCCAGAGCCTAAGAAAGAGAAAATTCCAAGGAGAATATGCTTTGGCATCTGAGGCTGCAGGGAGTTGAGTAATATGGAGATGGAAAAAGGTACTACTTCAAATTTGGGGACCATTGGTGTCTTTGGTGAGAATAGTGGCCCTGGGCCATGGAGTAAAAACCAGGTTGCAAAAGGTTACTTACCCATATACACAGTTGACACTAACAAATATTTGAGGAATCATAAAAGTGAGAAATTAGTGGAAGATACGGATGTAGTCAGGAAGTACAGACTTTTAAAAAATAATTTAATTTAATTTAATATATTTTGGCAGCTGGCTGGTACAGGGACCCAAACCCTTGACCTTGGTTTTACAAAGCGGTACTTTAACCAACTGAGCTAACTGGCCAGCCCCTGTTTTTATTATTATTATTATTATTGATTGATTTTTTTTTTTTCTTTTTTAAAGATGACTGGTAAGGGAATCTAAACCCTTGACTTGGTGTTGTCAGCACCACGCTCTCCCAAGTGAGCCAGGGGCTGGCCTTTTTATTTTAATTTCATTTTTGTTTATATTTTTTGGAGTATAGACTTTAAAACCAGTGTTTTAATCTGGGGTCCACAGATCCACTCCAAGAGAAAGACGGCTAGAATTTAGGGGATCCTTGAACTTAGATGAGGAAAAATAATTATTTTTATTTTTAAAAAATCTTTATTTTCACTCCCCTCTTACTAAAGTTTAGCCTTTCCATCCATTATGACTGCAGGCATCATATTTCAGTAGTATTGGCAATACCTCTGACTTTGGCACCTGTAAAAATCACAGTTATTTTTATATCATATTACAGTTCATGCAGATGTTACAAAATATTGTTTATAGTCATCACTACTTGGAAAATACAGGGGTTGTTAGACTCATTTTGAGACCTTGTTATTTAATTCATGAATAAAGGACACACAAAAATAAAAAAGCACATGTATTATTATGTCAAAAACTTGTCATATAATTTTAAAATATTTTCACAATTGTATATAATTGGTTTCCATGGTAATTCTATATATATTATTTTATTCATTCAAAAAACTTTATCCACCAGACTGACAAAGGCATCCATGGTTTGAAAAAGTTAAGAATCCTTGCTCTAAAGTAAAGGAGAGAAAGGGAGACTTATACAGCAGAGGTAGGAATGTAGTGTCTGGGGAACTTAGCTTTTTAGAACACAGGAGACGCTTCCATGTTGAGATACTGAAGGGACAGATAGGGGATTTTGAAAGCCAAGGTCCCTGAGGAGGCTGGAGCTGTTGGGATGCAGGGCTCAGGTGGAGGGATTAACTACAGGAAGGAAAACTTTCCCACAATAAAAGGGAGGAAAGGATGAGTGTAGATAAAAATCAATGTTTCAGTGGGGTGAGGGGAGGGGGGCAGGAAGTTGAGGGGGCTTCTGCCTGATGGCTTCTATTTTCACTGTCAGGTAGGAGTGACATTATCTGTCTAGAGTGACAATGAGAGGGGAGGTAGATAAAGGTAAGAAACAGAAGAGAGGGCTGACAAGGACAGCCCAGGGGCTGGAGAGGGGTTGGGGAGGTTAGAGGCCACCTGGTAGTCATGGCAACTGCTTGGGACTGCACTGCTGGGCTGCCCAAGTGTAGGAGTAAGAAGGCAGAAAGTCAGCTACAACCAGGGCCGGGTTTTTACCAGCAGGATGAAGTGAAGATCAGGGAAATAAAGGAGGGATGGGTCAGGATGTCCGGGCTGATCCATCCTTAGAGAAGAAGGCGAAGCCAGGAAAGCGCTGATAGCGTAGGAAAGTGAAATTAACATTAGGAAGAACAGTGCAGCAAAGGGAATGAGAAAATGGAGGTTCAGGAAGTAATGACACAAGAATGAGCCAAGTTTAAAGTTAAAGAATAGATCGTGGGATGGCAAGGGCTGCAGTCTGGCCAGAGTGTGGGTGTAAGGTACAGAAGAAGTAAAGGGTGTTGGAGGTGAGGAAGTCAAGGAACAGCCAGGCTAACCAGGACCATCCATATGCATATAAAAGCCAGCTGGAATGAAGGTGAGGCTTGGTGTGGAGAGGAAAGTCTCTGGAGAATGTGGAGGAGCGATTCAGAAATACACAGATCATCGGAATAGAAGAAAGGGGTGAGGTTGGGTAGCATGTGCCTCAAAGAAGGGGGATTTTTTTCAAGGTAGAATAGTCATGGTTTAAAAGTAACAATAAGTAACTGATGAATAGCTGGAGATTAAAAAAAATAATAAAAGTAGCAATAAGGAGATAAAGAATGTCTGCCCACCATGGGGTGGAAAGTGGGGAACGCATGCTCCTGCTGTGTAGCCAGGTCTTCAAACACCCACCAGCCTTTAGTGAAGAGGCTAGAGAGGATCATACAATTTTGGACTAGAGATGATCTAGTATAGTGGTTTCCAACCCAGGAAGATAGTCCCTTCCCATGCTCCACCTCAACCAGGAGAAATTTGCAAACCAGCAGAAGCCTTTTTGGTTTTATCACAATGATGGTGGTTGGCGATAGGGGCATTTGATACTGACAAATTGCTGGAGGTTTAAAAAAGCTTAAAAAAAAAAAGATGCTAAATGCTCTGCTGTATACAGGACAGCCACATACAATGATGAACTGTCCTGCCCTAAATGCCTACATTTAGTGCATTTCCTGCATTTTACAGATGATGAAAGTGGGGTCCAGAGAGCTGAAATGTCTACTTAACTTTTGGGAGCTTCTGCAGTCTTGATGTTATATTAAGATCTTGTGTCTGTGTCTGAGGTCTCTATGGCAGACCATGCTGGTGGGGGAATCCAACCTGTTTCCCCTAGTTGCCTATGGTTGCCACAGTTCTAGCCAATGAGATGTAAGCAGAAGTCATGGAGTGGGACTCTTCGGTAAACTTTTTCGAAAGGGCAAGTGCAGCTGCATGCCCTTTCCCCGTTTGCTCTGCTTCTTTCTTTCTGCTTGGAACTTGGTTCCACAGCCGTCTTGTGCCCATGAGCACAAAAGCCACACATTAGTGATGGTGGAACAGAAAGACAGCAAGATCACGTGTCCTTGCTGACTTCCTAAGAACTGCCCCAGCCGTGGACCGCTCATCTCTGGACTTAATGAGTGAGAAAAACAAACCACTACTTGTTAATTGGTTGTTCTTATGATTGCAGCTGAATGCATTCCTACTTGATAAAGTCATAGAGCCAGTTAGTAAGAGCTAAGGCTAAACCCAGGTTTTTGCTTTCACAATCTAACACGCTTTCCTTGACAGCAGTGATTCCCAGTGTGGTTCCCAGACAGGCAACATCAGCATCACCTGGGAGCTTGTTAGAAATGCAGAATTTCACACTCTACCCCAGACCTTCTAAATCAGGAACCTTAAGGATGGGGCCTGACAGGCTAGTTTAACAAGCCCTCCAAGTGATTCTCATGCAGCTGAAGTTTGAGAACCACGGTTCTATAGCCATGTTCTTCATGATATGGTTCCAGACCAATCGTAGCAATACATGGGGGCTTGTTAAAAATATAACATCTCAGGTCCCACCACAGATCTTCTGAATCAGAATCTGCATTTTTAGGAGATCCCTGGGTTATTTGTATGCACATTCAAGTTTAAGGAGCCCTGCTGTACATTATGCTGAATTGAGTCTTTTTATTTCTCTCATTGAAGTAAGAGCACAGAAAAGATACATAACTGACCAGGCTGAAATTACACATTCAGGATTCAGCTATGCATGTCACTCTATATAACAACATCTAAACATTTTAAAATTTAAAAGATAAAATTCACAATTGAACTTTCAAACTTTTAATTATGGACATTTAAAAACTTTTCAAAGGGTTAGCTCAGTTGGTTAGAGCGTGGTGTTCTAACACCAAGGTCAAGGGTCTGGATCCCCGAACCAGTCAGCTGCAAAAAAATAAAATAAATTAAAAAGTAAACTTATTAAAAAGTGGCGAGAATAGTGTAAATATATAAATCTATGTACCTCATAATTGACTTTATGGTTGGTTTTTTTTTTCCCCCTGGAAGATGGCTAGCACGGGGATCCAAGGCTGTTCTCTAACCAACTGAGCTAACCAGCCAGGCCTCACAGCTGATTTTAAATGAAAAACTTATCTCCAGTATACATTTGAGAAGACTCTTTTGGGAATCACTTGAATGCTAAGGTAAATCTGTGCATGCCACCAGAGCCTCTGTGAAAGAAATCACTCTGTATTTTTAAAATAAATGATCGTGTTTTGCTATCTTTATATCCATTGGAGAAAGAATAGGGGCACATTTAAAATTTTTGATTTTACATTTTTTTGTGTCCACTTGTTTATACTATTTATTGGAATTTATATATTTCATGATGGCATCTTCAGGATTCGGTGACTGTCTTTAGTTCATATTCACATTATTCTTAATTGCCATGTCCTTTTCACAGTTGTCAACAGCTACAGTTTCAGCCATAGAAAGTATGATCTTAGCCTTCATTACAGACTGCCTCAGAAACACGTTTTGCTAGGCATGCCTTCCTTAAAACGTATTTGTTTAACTTTTTTTTTTTTTAAAGGGGATCTTAACACTTGACTTGGTGTTGTCAGCACCACGCTCTCCCAAGTGAGCCACAGGCCGGCCCTTGTTTAACTTTTTAAAATCTTGATATTCTTTAAATATACCTTACACAAAAGTAGCTTTTAGAAGGATAGGATGTTTTTGTCTTTTCCATTATCTGTTATGTCCCTCTGTATAGAGATTCTGTCTAGTGGCCTTGTTACCACTGTGCATTATGATGTTGATTTATTGTGGTACGGTGGCAGCATGCTAGAGCTGGACAGGACATGGAGATCACTTATTAATTAGGCCTTCCCAGCCTTTCCCCCATAGTGTTCACATAGAAAATGAAGATGTACAATACCCCAAGGAAAGAGAAGGAAAGAGGCAGGTTGCTGCAGAGGGGCTGCCTGGAGGCTCCAGCCACAGAGCTGCAGGGTCCAACCCAACACACCTATAGCCTGTTGTAGGCACACTAACCTATTTCACCTTTCCTTTCATGAATGAGGAAACCGAGGCTCTTTGCTTTTTCAAAAATTTATTTGCATCATCTACAAATAATAGTATTATTGTGCATGGTCTGTGTTTTCCTTTTATTGTGAACATTGTATGTTTTTTCTCCTTCTTAGAGTAAACATGATTTCTGTTTAACTCATGATATATTTGTGTTGGTACTTTTGTCAGAGTTTTTATCGAAGATCCTGCTGTCCCAGTCATTTGTGCTTCTATGCATTCACAGATAGTTTTTTCTGATGAAATTTAAAAGATTTTTCTAATATGGCAAGATATTATATTTCCTACATACTGTTATTTATTTTTTATGGCAGTTGGCCTGTACAGGGATCTGAACCTGTGACCTTGGTGTTGCAAGGCTGAGCTTTAACCAATTGAGTTAACTGGGCAGCCCTCTATATACTGTTTTAATGTTATTATATTTAATAAATTGATCTTTTTAAAAATCTGGAATTAAACTATTATTCCTTTATTTGTAAAGTTTCCATTGTTTTTATATGTATGTTGAAATTTTTAATCCATTTTGACTCTACTGATGTTTATTATTCTATAAATACATCTCTCCAGCTGTGCCAGCCTAGCTTCTTTGGCTAATGAAAACTAGGAGATGGTTATTAAAAATTAACTTGACATGGTTTTAGTTTCATGTTCTCTCTCATTTTGGTTTGTTAAATCAACAACCCAAGGGCTGGCCCGTGGCTCACTTGGGAGAGCGTGGTGCTGACAACACCAAGTCAAGGGTTTAGATCCCCTTACCAGCCATCTTTATATAGGGGGAGAAAAAAAATCAACAACCCAAAGTTCTTTTCTTCTTTTTGAGGCTTAAGCATTAACCCCCCAAAGTTCTAGAATAGTTATTTAGCAGTTTAATTGAAAATGGGAAAATCCATCAAGAGTTCAGATTCCTGTACTGGCCAGCTGTTAAAAAAAAAAAGAAAAGAAAAAGAAGAAGTAAGAAACAAAATGGGATGATCCAGGCTTTTTAGCACATCTAGGACATTTTAAGTCCTTTTGGCACTTTTTAATGGTTTCTCTTTGTTCTGGATGTCTTGTTTTGTTAACCAGAGCCCGCCTGCCCCTCTGTCTCCTTACCTGTTCAGCCTAAAACTTTGGCTATTGCCCCAAGGGCTCAGCAGGTCTCAGACAATCTCTTTGTGGAAGCTGTCTGGATGGGCCTATGACTTTTCTGAGGATTCCGTAGTGAGAACTGTCAGAATTTCTTCCCTTGCTTGTTTCAAGTCCATTTGTAAATGAGTGATAGAAGCAAGTCAGCTAGTGAGTTTTCCGGATGGACCAAGACCAAACAGGTTGGAGCAATCCTCCCTAGCTGAATCACCCTGTGCTCATATAAAATAAACCAAGGAACCCTGGAAACAAACCTGGGTGCACTTCCTGACGTCCCTCTGCCATAGTTCCTCCATGGCTCAGGAATGGCACATGGCTCAGGGTGTTTTTCTGTTAATCACATGTTGAAGCAAAGTTGTTCTCAAACTGTTCTCACGTGTTGGAATCAAAGTGACTTTAATCCTGTCTTCCCTAATCTAGATAATCTAAATAATCCTATCTGTGTGACATGGTCCCTCCTCCATAGCCTATCTAGAAGCATTTGATAGTACAGAGAAAATATTTATACTCTGGTAACCTTTGCTTTGTTAATGTGGAGATATCTTTTTAAAAAATTTTTTTGAAAGGAAGAAATAAAACTGTTTAATTTACAGGAGACATGATTGTACATGGAAAATCCCAAAGAATATACCAAAAAAAAAAAAAAAAAGAAGGAAAAATAAAAATAGCTACAGAACTAATAAGTGGGTTTAGCAAGGTTATGAGATTCAAGGTCCACATACATAATAAGTACATTGCATTTCTTGGTTGAAAATTTTGAAAAACTATTTTTAAAAACTTGTATATGTACATAACACAAAAGTTATCATTTTAACCATTTTAAAGTGTACAGTTCAGTGGCATTAAATACATTTCGATTGTGCAACCATTGAGAGGTCTTTTTTTTTTATTGGCAGCTGGCCAGTACAGGGATCTGAACCCTTGACCTTGGTGTTATCAGCACTAGGCTCTCCCAAGTGAGCTGGCCAGCTAGTCCTGAGATGTCTTTTTAACACTAAAATTTTTGATGATGACTAAACGTATATACAGATATATATGATGAAGAATTGAAAATGGAATGGCGAAACCTAGTATTCTACCTGGACTTATACTTCAAGATAAAATAGAAATCTAAGCAGTGAGTTATGCATGGTATTGACTTCCCAACCAGTCTGGATGTGGCAGTATCAGATTCCTCACACTACCTTGGGAAGATAAGAAAAAACTAATAAATATTTTAACAGAGGAGGACACAGTTTATTCTTTGTAAAATAATAACCCCTACCAGGTTTTAAACATTACAGCATCAAAATATATTTATTGTAGTAAATATAGAAAATACAGATAAGCAGAAAAATAAAATAACAACTTGCAAAGATTGATATTGACCTTTTAGGAATTCATAACCCTGTTTCTTTCAGTACTTAAAGACTTAGATAGTGTTAGCTGGTGCTTGAGTTAATTGTAAGCCACAATTAGCAGACTGTGGTTTAATAGCATCTTAGGGTGACTATTGAGTTCCTGGCAATACAATCAATAAGGTTTTATTTCTGGTTTTATTTGAAAGAAAATCTTACGATGGATTCATTTTAGGTGTGTCTGGGTTTGGTCTTTTTCCTTCCTAAGTGATGTGTCTGCTACATCAGTTGGTTAACTATGTGTATGGCATAAGAATATGCTGTAATGTGTTTCTGCCCTTCGAATTGGAAGAGCCTTGATATTATCAAATGTTAGAATTGGATAATATAAAGTCTGATAATGAGAATCTGGCTTCTATTCAATTTGAAAGAGTGGTGTTGGTGACAAATGGTGAGCCCCCAATGGTGAACTCCTTCTTAACTGCACCTGTGGAGGACCTGCGTTATGTACATTTCTCTGAAGCAGAATGTCAAATGGCCTCTGTGTCCTTCTGGAATGCGTTACAATCTTAGAGTAACAGACTTGTCTAGAAGTCGAGTCCTTTATTTTTCAGACCCTAATGTCCCAGACACAGGTGCTCTCCTCCCAGTACCTTGTCTGACTTTCATTAGAGCCCTAATCACACAGTGACCTGATGAGTTATTTACATTAACACATAAACAATACAGTGAGAAATTCTTCAACTGGATCATATCTTGCATATCTCTGTTGTCTGCAGCACTTAGCACAGTACCTGGAACTTACTAGCTTCTCAATAAATATTTGTTGAGTGAATGAATGAGGAAACTGAGGCTCAGGGACTGGAAATGACCTGCCCAAGATCACAGATCTAGTTAGTAACAACATTCTGGGAGGTAGGTTATGATAACTTTTAATTACATTGCATTGCTTGAAAACATAATCAGAGGCCAAAATTGCGCTGAATGTTGGAATAAAACATTGGTGACAGGTTACTCACAGAATTAGAAACTCAGATGACAGTCCACAGCATCAAAAATTGGCTCTGAGGTCTTTCTTAAGAGTTTTGGGGCTAGCTAGTTAGCTCAGTTGGTTAGAGTGCAGCCTTATAACGTCACAGGTTCAGATCCCCGTAATGGCCAGCTGCCAAAAAAAAAAAAAAAAAAAAAAGCAGCAGCTCTGGACGAGTTTTAGTTTTTTGGTACCCTAGAGTTTTGTTTTTCTTGCTAATGCTCTACCTGTAGGAATGGTTGGTTCATATTTGGGGTGAGAGGAAGCCACCTTGGTTGGCTCTCCCATGGTTGGGAAAGGCTAGAGTGGAAGAAATCCCTCTTCTGTGGAAAGGCAGGGAGATCTTTCCCTATATCCAGAGTCCATATGTCCTTGATTGTGTTCATGGTGAGTCTTTGTGAGAAATACACACTCATTTTTGACATAGGTTGGAGAAGCCTGGTGCATGTGATGAGCACTTAGCCTTGATTTTGGTTTATTTGTTGTTTTATGTTTGTTTGTTTGTTTTCTTAAAGATGACCAGTAAGGGGATCTTAACCCTTGACTTGGTATTGTCAGCACCACACTCTCCCAATTGAGCTAACCAGCCATCCCCATATAGGGATCCGAACCTGTGGCCTTGGGGTTATCAGTACCACACTCTCTCAAGTGAGCCATGGGCCGGCCCTACTTAGCTTTGATTTTGGCACAAGCCTGTTTTTGTTTTGTTGAGGTAGAGAGGGTTAGAGTAGGGTGTCAGCTCATTGGTCACTATGGCCTTTGAGAAGGTCAAAGTGACCCAGGAAATGTAATCTGGTCAGTGGCTGGGTGGCAATTGTCACTGAGCTCAGCAGAGTCTTCCCTAAAGATGTGCTCCAGAAAATCTTCTCCAGAGAAGCCTCAAAATGCTGATGCTGGCTCTTCTGCTGACAGCTGGTGCATGCGCGCGCACGTGTGTGTGTGTGTGTGTGTGTGTGTGTGTGTGTGTGTGTGTGTGTGTGTGTGTGTGTGTGAGAGAGAGAGAGAGAGAGAGAGAGAGACAGACAGACAGACAGACAGTCAAGAAAGGAAAAGCAGGCAACAGAGAAGGTGTGGCCTAGCAGACCTAGTGGAAGTCCTTTTCATCCACTGTTTCAAGTTGACTAAGTCACCTGGCTGGCCTGGATGGCCATAGGGGAAGGTGTATAAGGTCTGGGCTAGACCCCGTAGGTGGGAGTTAGCAAGGGGAGGGACCTGTGTCACTGTCAGGGAGGAGTGGTTGCCTGGCTTGGTCATGATGAGCCTGCTGCCTGAGCTAGGTAGACAGGTGACAATAGAACCTGGCTGGTTGACCAGCTTTTGTTCCTAAATCCTATGCAATCTTTTGTGTGTATGGAGAACAAGTAGGGAAGAATTAAACTTGGGTTTTCAATCTTCTGACTGCCTGTCTGTTAAGAAGTATCTTCATTTCTGCTAACAACCATCGGGAGTTGTTAGCATTGGGTTGGGATCCCAAGGACGGGCTTTATGAATCAAGAACATCTTGAAACAGTTTGCAAATTGATAGACCGGCAGGTTAGCTCAGTTGGTTAGAGCGTGGTGCCGATAATACCAAGGTCCAGGGTTCGATATCTGTACCGGCAGCCACCGAAAAAAGAAAAAAAGGGAAACTATTTGTTAATTAATATCTGTATTCTTTTTCTGGGGAAAGGTCTATAGCAGATTTTCAGACAGATTCATTAATCGGCAAAGGTTAAGAAATATTGGTGTGGAGCAAAGCAGAAGGAACACATGCATTTACAGGGGCCTGTTGTTCACGTGGCAGGGATATAAATGAATGCACTATGGCAGTGTGGTAATACTCAATTTGTTAGCCCAGGGCCTACGGATCAACAGCTGCTGCATCATCTGATAACAGTCGTTACCTGAGGCATGCACACACATATGGGTTGGAGGTAGTATTCAGGAACTTGCTGAGTGAGCCAGTGACAACCACGGTGCATGCAGACAAATAGCTGCTAGGAATAGAACGGTCACTGTGGGGAGGTCACTGAACATAGCTGCCAGAGTGGACAGAGTATCAGATTATTCTCAGTCCTGATTCAATTTACAGTTTGTGAGGGGGCCAGGTCACAAGGATTTCCAGGGACTACACTAGACTTCAGTTGAAGATTGTCCCCTGGCTCTGGGTAGGGAACCCTCTTGAGCTGTTTTGCTATGGTTGTGTCTTAGAAGCAGAAGTAGTAGTCTGGCCTTCTTGAGCCCCTTGACCCTATTCTGTTAATCTCTACATCACCTTTTTCATGAACCTTGCAGGCCTGGTATTTTCTGATACCATCCCTGTGGCCAGTGCTCTTGTGATTCATTTCCATCCGTGGGGTCCAGGGTGTAGGTTGGTGATCCCTCAAGGATCTTCCTCTACTCCTCACCACCTGTTTCTGGTCATCTCTTGACCGTGGCTGTGCTCCTTTGTTATTGCAAAGTTGTCTTAGAGGAACACATCCAGTTGGCAACTCTGTTTTGTCCTGTGGGTGACCTTCCAGCTGTGCCAGTTCTGACCACCCCTGACTCGGCGGGTTGGGCCTTGGAACTGCCATATCTTCTGCTGATAATCTGTTTTGTGCAGCTGTCTACAGATCCAGTTCATGATTCATGACTATTTTTTGATCTTGTAGGAAATAAAATCCTCATAGTCACTAGTTTGTTTCCATTCAGGTGCTAATGGCACCTTGTATAATGTATCCATTAGGAAAACTTCCAAAGGATCAAATATCAGAAATTCAGCTACATCAAGCCATTTGGTTCTTAATACCATAAGCTACTCGGTGTAAGAATGTTGGAATACCTTTACTTATATCATACATTAAAGGAATTTTTAAAAAAATTTATTTCTGGTGGCAGAAATTACATCTCACCCCCCACTTTTCCAAGTCCTCTCTGAAAACCATCTAGTATTAAAGTCTCAATATCCCTGACCTGTAGGCAAATGTGGTGAACACATGAATTTGTCCTGGCATACAGTATTATTTGATTACGTGGCAAGTTTTTTAATGGCGAGTAGAAGCTACAGCTTTGACATCACTCTTTCATCTGTTCAACAAATGTTGAACAGCTACAATGTGCAGGACTTGCAGTAAATATCAGAGAAACAGAGATAAAAGACACTGTCCCAGCTCATAAGAAATGCATAGGCCAGCAGGGAAGGCGGGGAAGTGAATCATCATTATTACAATATGGAGGGGGAATTGCCAGGAAAACAGTGAACAGAGTGCCAGTAGCCCTGAGGAAGGTTGCTGCCTCTTGCAGTGGAAAAGCAGTGGACTCTCATTGTTTTACCCTTTCATTTTTATCAGGAAAAAAAAAAAAAAAGATGTCCCATGTAGATAAGAAACTTAAAACATTTTCCAGATAACCAGGCTTATCTGTCTAGGTCCCATAACTCAAAACATTTAAAAATTCTTTTCTTTTCTTCTTTATTGAAGCATAATTGATTGTACATATTTTGGGGGTACAGCATTAACTACCATTACCTGTGTGCAACGTGTGATGATCGAGTCAATATTATTAGCATATTCGTTATTACAAATTGTAATTATTCTTTATGCCCCTTACCTGATGCCTCCTCAACCCTCCTCTCCCTCCCCCACTCCCACCTCTAGTAACCATAGATTTGTTCTTTCCTTCTGAAAGTTCAATGTATTAGTGTGTGGTCTCCTTCCTCCCTTCCTCCCTCCTTCCCCTCATTCCTTCCTTCTTTCCTTCCTTCCTTCCTTTTACTTTTTTTCCTTTGAAAAATGTGTATTCAGCTCCTTTGCCCATTTTTTAATTGGATTGTTTGAAAAATATGGAACACTTCACGAATTTGCATGTCATCCTTGCACAGGGGCCATGCTAATCTTCTCTGTATCATTCCAATTTTAGTTCATGTGCTGCCAAACCTAGCACTAACAACTATTTTCAATGGAAATATTTGTAAAATATATTATTTATGTCTCCTTTCTTAAATGGATTATACTGAACAAAATTTAATCTTTCCTATCGACTCAAGGCATGTGCCATGAGCACCAACATTTCTATTTTGCTGCACTGCCCCAGACTCCTTTGAAGGTATGTTTGCCCCTAAGCCAAATGGCTGCTTATTGCTTTTGCTTTTCGTAATATCTCTCCTTATCAGGATGATAGCTCTGTTCCTAACTGATTTTACTTTAGAGTCCCTACTAGCCCTTCCTTTCTCCTTCAAATTTGTGTTGGTCTAGGAATTTACACACCTAAGCAGTTTAGAATTTTGTCCCAAGTAAGAGTAAGTAGACTGTGAATCAAAACTTGACAGGCTCACCTGTGAGTCATGTACATAACTGTACGTGAACTTGGCTCTCCAGAGTGCCCTTTCCTTTTCTCGGGATAAATAAATGGATCTGTCTATTGCAGGCAAGCCCTCATGCAGAACTTGCTGAGTTCAGTGGAGGGGGATTCATAGTCCTCAGAGCCACTCATCTGCCCGGGGACAGTATTGCTCATGTGGAAATTCTTTCTGCTGGGGAGCTGTAATCTGCCCCAATGTAGTTCTCTCCAGTGGTCCTTGTTCTGCTCCTAGAGTGTCACAGAATACGTCCCCCCACCTCTTGCAATTGACAGCCCATCAATATTTGGCAGTTATCGTGACTCCTCCTAAGTTTTCTCTTTCTAGGAAAGCTGAGAAACCTCCCTCGACCACTGACTCTCTGTGTGACCCTGAGTCTCACTTTCCTCTCAGTGTCAGTTTCCTCTTTGTAAAAACTGGGATATAGCAGCGCCTGTCCGTACGGTGGTTGTGGAAATTAATTGAGCTCTGCTGGTATATGCAGAGTGCTTAGAACAGTGCTTGATGTACAGGCAATGCTCAGCAATATTTTCAATATGGCTTTGTATTTTCAATATTGTTTTGTATACATATAGCACTTAAAATTGAACAACTTTGAGACATTTTATTTAATTTGAAAAACCACAAGAATAAAACATGATGACATGCAAAAATTATATACGTTCAGCAATCCCTCTCTAGGTTTTTAAGTATTTAACTATCCATCACTTTAATAGTTTTGTTAAAATTTTTCATATCCGTTTATATTGTATATTAATATAGAGATATTGTATATTAATTGTAAATATTATAAACATTATAAATACAGTCATGTGCCTCACAATGACGTTTTGGCCCACAATAGACCACATACTCAATGATAGTGCCATAGATTATCATGGAGCTGAAACATTCCTATCGCCTAGTGACATCGGAACCTTCACAGTAGTACAAAGCATTACCTTGTTCATGTTTAGGTATGTTTAGATACACAAATACTTACCATTGTGTTACAATTGCCTACAGTATTTGATACAGTAACATGCTGCATAGGTGTGTAGCCTGGGAGCAGTAGGTTATTCCACATAGCCTAGGTGTGAATTAGGCTATACCTTCTAGGTTTGTGTAAATACACTCCATGATGTCCATACAGTGACAAAATTGCCTAATGACACATCTCTCAGAATTGATCTTTCGTTAAGCAGTGCAGGGCTGTATATATATTGTATGTTAATTGTATACTAATGCAATATATTATAAAAAGTTAATTTAGGATGTTAACTTTTTTCTTGTCCATAATATGAAAAATAGTGAGCTTCTTTCCTTGCTTGCTATTCTTATGGAATTCTAAACTTGAATCAAATATATCCACTTGATTTTGAAATAAACCTAAACTCTCATGTCTCCCATAGTTTTCAGATAGAGGGTAAGAATCCGTGAGAAATAAGATGTATCCACCCCCAAG
This sequence comes from Cynocephalus volans, assembly GCF_027409185.1. Lineage (NCBI taxonomy): Eukaryota > Metazoa > Chordata > Mammalia > Dermoptera > Cynocephalidae > Cynocephalus > Cynocephalus volans. The sequence goes on along the minus strand of NC_084469.1, from coordinate 589,519 downwards.
CAATTAGGTTGCTTCTTCTTCTGTTTTTTTGGTGGCTGGCTGGCACGGGGATCCGAACCCTTGATCTTGGTGGAATAACACCATAGGTTTCTTCTTCTGTTCTGTTATTGGCATCTGTTTTTCATATCTATTTTATTGGCATTATCCATGTGTGGGCTCTTTACCTCTGGTTTCTCTTCCTGTTTACACTTCTACTCATTTACGCTTAAAATTTATTTTTTCTGGTTATCAAAGTAAAATATATCCATCACAGACCATTTGGAAAATATAGAAAAACATACATATAATACCACTGGCCAAATGTAACTCCTATTAATATTTTATTATACTTGTTTTCAGTCTTCTTTCCATCTCTCTATATATCTCGATCTTTATCTCTTTCTATATAGTCGGCCCTCCATATTTGTGGGTTCCACATCTGGAGATTCAACCAACCACAGATCAAAAATATTTGAAAAAAACTTTTGTCTGTACCAAAAGTATACAGACTTTTTTCTTGTCTTTATCCCCTAATCAATACAGTATAACAACTATTTACATAGCTTTTACATTTTTTTTTTTAAGATGACCGGTAAGGGGATCTTAACCCTTGACTTGGTGTCATCAGCACCACGCTCTCCCAAGTGAGCGAACCGGCCATCCCTATATAGGGATCCGAACCCGCGGCCTTGGTGCCATCAGCACCACACTCTCCCGAGTGAGCCACAGGCTGGCCCTCCATAGCATTTACGTTGTATTAGGTATTATAAGTTATCTAAAGATGACTTAAAGTTCACAGAAGGATATGCATTGGTAATATGCAGATACTACCCCATTTTATATCAGGGGCTTGAGCATCCATGAATTTTGGTGTCTAAGGGAGATCCTAGAACCAATCTCCCACATACTGAAGGATAACTCTATATCCATACTTTTTAAACAAAAATGAAATACCACTGAATGCTTTTTCACTTCACACTAAATGGTACCAATTTACTCTTCAAGCCAGTTCCAAACTAACCATCCTAAAATACAGATTTCATCACATTCCTTCTCAGCTCAAGAATTTGCAACTGCCATTCAGGCCACAGGAAACCTCTGAGCACTTCTTAGACACTGGGTGTGGCAGAAAGAATTGATTTGGAGCCAGAGGACCTGAGGTCAAGTGTGTCTTTCACTTAACAGCTGTGTGGTCTTGGACAAGTTACTTAACCTTCCTGAGCCCATTTCCCTATGATGATAAATGACAAAAATCCTCCCTCTAAGGGCCCAGATGATTCATGCTTGAGAAAGTGCATCATGCAGGGTAAAATGCTGTACACATGGCAACAATGCTACTTCCCCTCTCCAATAAAATTGGGAGCCTCTTTAAGTTGGGTTCATTAGGAAGCTTAGTGATGGGCAACTCGGTCTCTGTTTTTAATAAAAGCTTGCTTAATTTATGAACAAATGTCTACCAGGCCTTAATTCAGCCCTAATCCCTCATACATACTGCTTCAAGATTTTCCAGTCATTCTCTGTGGTGTTCTTTAATTTGGGGTGACCAACTGTCCTAATTTTCCTATGACTGAGGGAATGTGGGCATTTCATTTTTAAAACCAAATCTGAGGGGTTTCTCAGGAGTCAAAGTTTCAGTGCTAAAACCAGAATGAGTTGGTCCCCTATTAATAACTCAGTAATGGATTTGAGGGTTGGAGGGAAGAATTGCTACCTCCAGCTTCCATGGCCAGCATCACTAAGATAATAATGCCAGTGAGATATGAGGAGGACATTTCCAACTGGGTCTCATGGGTTGTTGGACTCTAACTGCCGGGGCCTGTAGCTTTGCAAGAAACTTGATTCTACCTCTTACACTGTGGTTATTTGGCCCTGTGGAATTTAATTAAAACTTATAAATGATGAGTTGGTTAACCAGAATGTCGATTGAAAATGTTTCGTTACTTTTCTAGGGCAGCCCCTTCCCTGCTTAAGATGCCTGAGAGGGAATGGAAAGGGAGCAAGTGTTGGAGATGGGCATTGCTGGACCGTGTACTGTATGTTGGATTGTAACTGACTCTCCACTGAGTGCCCAATTCTAGGGAGATCTAGAATGTTTGCAAACTGGCAGAGACCATGGATAAGGCTTACTAGACTGACCCACCAAACACTTTGTCCAGTGTGTGTGCCCACTGTGCTTGTCACCTCTTTACCTCATCTCAATATGCTTCCCAAAGTTGCAATCCGTAAGTTTCAGATTCCTTCACACAACTCTGTTTTGGTTATGTGCTTCCTGCTACAGATTTGTCTCATGCATGTTCGAGAGTCCCTGGGGTCACATGACAATGGAGTGTTCTGGGAACATTACCTTTAAATGGCTAATTTCCTCTTATTCCTTTAGTCAAGAAGAAGTTCCTGTTCCAGGCTTGAGCATTCTGCTTTCTCTCCAACTTTTCCACAGCAACGCTTGTCTCTCAGCAGGGACAGTTATCTCTGTGGCTTGTAGTTTCTCAGACCACAGGGACTTTTCAATACCAGCACCACCTGCTGCCCTGATTCCCAGAGGCTTCCTTCCCTTTCCACCTGGCCTCCCACTGCCCTCTAGTTGACACACTTTGGGTTTTGCTGCTGGCCAAGAACAGGGAGGGGCTGCACTGGTGTGGGGTGATGGTTGATCTGGAAATAGCCTTGTGGGAGGGACCTGGTTCTGAAGTTGGCATTGAAGTGTGAATCTGTTCTTACAATGCCTGGTGCTCAGCAGTCAGAAAAAGGAGACATCTTTGCGGATCCATTTCTCCCTCCCAGGGTATTTATTCACCCCTCTGGGTTGGTGACTGTAGTACTATCTAGACATGGCTTTTACTCTGGACTACCTGGGTATTTCTTCCTGCCTGGGACTCTACATTCTGCCTAACAGAATCTTGCAAAGGAGGACCTGCTTGTGGCCTGGAAGTGGGCCAGCTGGCCATTAATATGTACCAGCCTCTCTACATTTGCCAGCTCATGACCCCCACTCATCCCTAGCTATTCCTGCACATGCCCCAAGTGAAGGAAGGTTGGTCATCAGGGGCGGGGGCAGTTAAGGGAGAGAACTGAGACCAGGTACCCAGTGGTGCAGAAGGAGAAAGTGAAGCTGAGAAGGGACCAGGTGTACACTGGTTTTTGCTGAAGTCATCTTCCTCCCTACTGAGAGAACAGGCAGCTGGTTGATACCAACCAGGCTGGCTCTCCCTGAGTCAGCCCCCTGCAGACACTGGCAACTGATAGTGACAGCCTGGCTGCTTTGACTGCAATGGTGACAGGCTTGTGGCCTCCCTGCCATCCCTCAGGCAACCCAGGGCCTGGCTTCTGACTGCCTGCCTGTGCATCAGTCCTACAAGGATCCCCTCTGTTCATAGGGGTCTGACCTGTATAGTGCTCACTCTGTTCACATGCAGAGCTTTATTAAAGATAAATGGTTCATGGGAGGAAAAGTATATCCCCAGGCCAATAGTGAGCAAGTATGCTCTAATGTAAAAAGGGGGGGGGATCTCAATTTGCCCAAAGTTCCTCAGTACTCTTCAGCCCCAGTAAGAGTGGCAGAAACTTTCTTGGGCTGGTGTTTCACCCTTGTGCTGAGCTCTGCCAGCCCCAATCCTTCTGATCCACTCAGCCTGACCCTCTGGTTTTGACCCCAGACATCCTGAGGGCAGGCAGAAGTTGCCAATTACCCTGACTTGGGTGATGGGGACACTTTGTAAGTATATGTAGGCCAGTTGAGGCAGGCAGAAGTTGCCAATTACCCTGACTTGGGTGATGGGGACACTTTGTAGGTATATTTAGGCCAGTTGAGGCTGACACCCCTTACCCCCACTCCAAGGATACAATCTACTCTCTCTACACAGGTATTCAACGTGCCACAACCTCTGACAATCATGAGCTCATCCAGGGGCTCCAAAAGTCCTCAGAAATAGGATGATTCTACACCAGCCTATAAACTATCACAAAAGGCAGGACAGTGCAATGGTTAGGAACACAGATACCAGTCAGTCAAACCAGGGTTTGAATCTAAGTCTGTTGGCCTCAGTTTCCTCATTTATAAAATGAGATTAATAATAATGTCTACCACTTCGTAAGGTTGTCATGAGGATTAAACAAAAGAATGTACTTATCACAGTGTATGCATGCATATTAGCCATCACTGTAATCCTCACCCTTAGGGTATATAAGACCCTAATGGGGCCCGGACAATCCACCACAGACTAAGAAGAAGCTGCTTTGCCCTTTCGATCCTGAAGATTTAGGCTCCTAAATCAAGTACTTCCCTACAGTCTTTGACCAGAAGTGGAAGTCGCTGTCCTTTAAATAACTGGAGACCATCTGAGAACAGAAATATGGTGCCTTAGCTGTGGAAAAACTTTTGACCCTGCTTGCAGTCCAGGTTTTCAATTTGGCCTCTTGAAGAAACAGAGCACACCCGGGACACTAGGCAGGAACAGAGGGCAGCATTCCCCGCCTGGAAGCAGGCAAGGAGCATGCCAAAAACACCACTTCCACATGGACGGCCCACCACAGCCACGGCTGCTGCAAAAGTGGCTCAACACAACAGTAGCCAGAGCCACCATGCAGGCAGCCCACCAGACACTCAACTGCAGTGACACAAGGAGAGTCACCAGCAAAGACCAGAAAAAGAGGAGGACATTTCTCTCCTCAAAGCCCACTCCAGCATAATAGAAGCAACTGCTCTACCACGCCCCTGCTTTTTTTCTTTCTTTCTATTTTTTTTTTAAGATGACCGGTAAGGGGATCTTAACCTTTGACTTGGTGTTGTCAGCACCATGCTCAGCCCGTGAGCGAACCGGCCATCCCTACATATAGGATCCGAACCCATGGCCTTGGTGTTATCAGCACCGCACTCTCCCGAGTGAGCCACGGGCCAGCCCCTTGCTTTTATTTCTGATCTTAGTAATTTCTGTCTTCTCTCTTTTTTTCTTGGTCAGTCTAGATAAAGGTTTGCAAACTTTGTTATTCTTTTCAAAGAATCATAAATAAATAAACAAACAAACAAACATACATTATATGGAAACAATAAAATAAAAGAATAAATTTGTCCTCTTGACTTGATGTTCCTAGACTCCAGCTGCCTGAAACTAGTGGATCTCCTGGACTGTCTTTCCAGCACCACCCTGTTTGCAAGAAGCTTAAAGGTAGCTGGTCTGATTCCATTGCTTGCCCAGGGCCTAGTGGTAGGGGTGGTGGCCTCAGGCCCACAGGTTTTGTAATCAACAGGACTCTCTGATGTGGGAACATGAAATGGGTGGAATATTCACCTAATATAGTGACTTGTGAGAGGCAACTGGGATCCAAAGGGGGCCAGACAGAGAACAAGGTAATATCTGTGGGCCTATTCACCCTGGAAAGGAATTTCAGGTAGGTCAAACCCCACCTGTGTTCTCCAAAATTAGGCAGAAGGAAAATCTGGGGGAGACCGTTTGCTCAGAGTTGAAGATGCTAGAAATGGGAAGGGACTCCATCAGAGTGATGGTAAAAGAACAGGCATCCCATTGCCCGGTTTCTAAAGCCTTCAAAGAGACCAGTGACTTCATTTATGTCCACTGCTTTATTAAAGATAGTCTCATAAGAGGAGAAGTAAACATGTCCCCAGGCCAACAGAGAATGTGTGTACGTGTGTGTATGAGAAAGAGATGTGTGAGGTCCCTGATCTGTGCTCTGAGGGGGTGGTCAGTCAGATGGGGCCTGGCCCAACCAATAAGGCAGATGAGGGTCCTTGTCCTGGGGGACTCACTGCTCCTGGGTGCCCCAGGAGATGTAGTCTGGCCGTGTGGCTGCATGGTACTCATCAATGAGTTGCTGCACAATCTCCCTGGACGTGTCCATCTCATTAAAGTTGTCCTTGAACATGTCCTCCTTGCGGAAGTGCTCCAGGAATGCCTCCCGCTTCCTCAGCTTGTCGTACTGACGACAGGTCCTTTCAAAGAGCTTGGGGTAAACAGAAAGCAAGGGCGACAAAGAATTTTGAGAAACAATGTGGCCCAGAGAGCCAGGAAATCAAGGCTGGGCTGTACTACAGCAAAAAAGCTGGAAGCAGGGGCAACTGGGATGGAGAGAGGTGAGTCACAATCAGGAAACCAATTAGGGGAAAAAAGGTGCAAACTATGAGACTCACCGAGGAGATGCTGGTGTGGTTGGCCATCATTAGACCGCTAACACGGTGGGCTGAGGGCAGGTAGGGAGACTTCCTGGACAGGGCCACCTGGATGCTGGCTGGGCCCCAGGGGATGAAATTGGCCAACTTCCGTTCCCGGATCCTCTGCAGGCTCTTGTGGACCTGGGGTGGGCACAGGAATGGTGATGGTAGCCTCTCCTCTAGCCCTGCAGGTTCAGGGGGTAGAATTGAGGGGCCTCACCCACCTGGGTGGGGTCCACCTCTCCCTGGATGATGTTGAGGATGGCAATGTAGCAGTGGTTGGTCTGGCGGTCCCGGCCTGCGGACACCATCACGTTCTTGGGCTGTAGCAGCCGCCTCATGACATCTAGGACCGTGGTCTTCCTTACGCTAGCCACCTGATGGGACAGTGGGTCACAGGGACCAGGCCAGCACTCAGGGCACAGTCCATTGATTCATGGACAGAGAACAGCGGTCAACACATGTTCCCGTCAGACTCGGGGTAGGAGGGTCTCTGTGGGGAATGTCTTTAGATTCAGGTCTGTACTGAGTCTCTGCCACAGGATTACGGTCTTCGCCCTCCTCCGCTCAGCAAACTCGTGCCCTTGTGCAGTAGCAAAACCCAACTCCATACAACCCAAGCCCTGCAGGAGCCAAAGGCAGAGGGAAGACAGGAAGATGGGAAGACAGAGAGCATGTCAGCAAGAAAGCTGTAGATCTGTGCCTGAGCGCAGAGCCTCTGGGAGCTGCAGAGGGCAGCTCCTGGGGTAGTGGGGGGAAGAGAGAGACTAGGTTGGGGCCTGCCAGGTCCAGGGCCAGCCTGGCCTGGGCCACTGAGGGTTGCTCTTACTGACTGGTCCGTGGTGAGGGGGGTGTAGCCGGTCATGAGGAAGTGGAGCCGGGGTGTGGGAATGAGCGAGGCAATGAGGCCGATGAGGTCGTTGTTCATGTAGCCAGGGTAGCGCAGGGTGGTCGTGCTGGCCGACATGATGGTGGACACCTGGGGGCCGGGGTGTCACTTCATAGGCTTTGGCCTGGATGAGCCTCCCTTCCCCAGATGGCCCTCCAGCAAGGAGGGTGTCCAGTCCAAAGGAGTCCAGGAGTGGATAGTGGGTGCTCACCAGCTGGTTGATCTGGGAGATTGACGGGTTCTGGATATGCAGGCAGTCTGTGGCGATCCGGTTCAGGGCTGTGTTGTCCAGCACCACCTGGGGGGACAAAAGAGGATCACAGCACATTTTGGGGGACAAAGGGGGCATAGAAATAAGATATTAGCTTAGTCCCTGCTAAATTCTAAAATCAGGGAGCAGGTTTGTTCATTTAAAATATACTGTCTTTGGGGCATCATGAGACACTTTTGGACTATGCAGGTTAGTAATCAAATATGTGAATGCCCCCTTGTGCCACACACTGTGCCGGGATCTAGAGAGACCATGGAGAGGAAACAGCCATGGTCTTTCCCCTCATCAGGCCTACAGTCTGGTGGAGAGATTGATGTTAAATATGATGTCAAAAAGTTCATGGAAAGATTTATATCAATTTTTTTTTTGGCAGCTGGCCTGTACAGTACGTTAATTTTTAATTCAATTTTTCCACGAACTACCCTCATATAAAACAACAGAAAAGTATAGTTAACAACCTGAAATATGCACAAAGGAATCTGACCTTGACTGGGCAGTCAGAGAATGTTTTCTAAGAAAGTGGTCCTTGAACTGAGAGTTCAATTGTGAGTAGGCATTAATTAGGCAAAGTGGGAGTACGTGGTAGTGGTGGGGGTATATTCACTTTGTTAGGAGTCTTGCTGCCTAAAAGGACTGTAAGCAACTTGGAGGTGCGGACCTTACTTCATAATTCGGCCCATAAGGTATGACTTCTTTTTTCCCCCGGCATTTGGCTGTACAGGGATTGAAGGGTATGACTTTGTGGTCCTCTGTTCTCTGTGTGGACAGGTGCTTGGGAAGGGCAGGGTGTATGTGACTCACTGGCTAGGGGAGGCAGACCAAAGCCCCCACCTCCTTCTTCCTTGGCTCACCACACAGTCTGCGTTCTGGGTCAGCCTCTTGAGCACGAGGAGTGAGTTGTAGGGCTGGACCACCACGTCGCTCGTGTCGTCCTGGTAGGGAAACACTGAGTACGTCTGCACCAGCTTCTTGGGGTACCTGAGGGTGAGAAAGGGGGAAAAGGGGAGGGCACACAGCGAATTGGAAGGGCCCCCATCACCGCCCATCTCTGTACATCGAGGTACATCAATGCGCATCTGCCCATTTTCTAGGGAAAACAGGGACCAATCTTTTCCAAGTGCCACCAATCTCTTATGCAAAAGTGGTGAGGACAGAACTGAGTCTTCAGAACCAAAAAAGATAAGCCTCAAGCATGAAAATCTGTAGATCCCTTCCCTTCCCTAAGTAAATCCCCTGTTCCCCAAGTTAATCTTCCAAGATGTTCCTTGGGTAGGTCTGTCCGTAAGACCCAAAAGGGGGTAGTGGCAGACTTTCCAGCTCAAGAGGAAAAAGTGACTAAAAGGAAAGACATTACCCAGGGAACCAGGGTTAATGCCATCTTCCCAAACACAGGCTTACCTGTCATTCAGTCTCTCCAGGAGGTAGGAGCCCAGGCCAGAACCTGTCCCCCCAGCAATGGAGTGACACAGCACAAAGCCCTGTGTGTATACAGGAAGAAACTAACTCAGTTTCTCTAACAGTACTCTCACAACTCGCTTCTGACACTAGATGTGTGTGGGGGGGTTTCTCCACACAACAAGCAAGCAACCAATTCTGCAACAGACACCAGCTGGATGTCCTCTGATTCAGTTCAATTCTGGCACTATCTCTAGAGTGTCCCCAACGCACGATGGTTTGACTCACAAGTTTTCAATTTCATGGTGGGTTTATTGGGACACAACCCAATGTGTTTTGACTTGGGATATTTTTAAATTATAATGGGTTTTTCCAGGATGAAACCCCATTGTAAGTCAAAAAGCATCTGTACCTGAAGATAGCGTCAGATCCCACAGGTTGAAGGCTCAGTCCCAAAAGACTGCCCTCCACTTCCGATGGCAACTGCAAGTGGCATGTGCCTCTGACAAATGGCTATAAAACAAAAAGCTATGGGGTTCTGCTCTAGAGTGGCAACAGTGTCCCAGGGTAGAGTTCCTTGTGCTGAAAAGAGATATTCTCCAGAACCAAAAAGCTATGGAGTTCCCATTACACCCTCCTAGGGTCCAATTAATTTGCTAGAATGAAGGGCCGGCCCGTGGCTCACTCAGGAGAGTGCGGTGCTGATAGCTCCAAGGCCACGTGTTCGGATCCTATATAGGGAGGGCCGGTTGGCTCACTGGCTGAGTGTGGTGCTGACAACACCAAGCCAAGGGTTAAGATCCCCTTACCGGTCATCTTTAAAAAAAAAAAAAAAAATTGCTAGAATGACTCACAGAACTCAGGAAAACACTGATGTTTATTGGTGAATTATAAAGGACATTTTAAAGCATATAAATAAACACCAGGTGAAGAAATACATACTGTGAGGTCTGTATGGGTCCCAGTGCAGGAGCTTCCATCCCCATGGAGTTGGGGTGGCCACCCTCCTGGCATGTAGATGTTCACTTTCCTGGAAGCCCCCTGAACTCAGCCCCTTTGGGGTTTTATGGAGGCTACATTACTTAGGCATGATTGATTAAGTCATTGGCCATTGGAGGTCAATTTAACCCCTCCACCTCCTCAGAGGTGGGGGTGGAGCTGTGAATTCCAACTCTTACAGCACAGGGTTGGTTTCCTTGGCAACCAGTTCCCCATCACATCACCTGTTCAGGCCACCTCCTGCTTTTTCCCCAGCACTCTTCAGTCTCCCCCACCCCTATAGGGAGAACCTCACCTCTAGACTGTCACTTCCATCTGCTTCTCGGTCTATAATGTCAAAGATGTCTTCATGGATTTTCTCACCCTGTATAGTGACATGGGAAGGGAGGGTCAGGTCAAAGGTTCTGTAGAGTGTCTCTTCTCAGCACCAAGAGCTCTACCCTGGGACATGGTTGCCACCCTGAAGCAGAGCCTCAGATGTAGCCCTCAATTCCAAAATACTACTTTGCAAATGATTTGCTCGAAACTTGCATAAACCTCTCCCTGGCTGTCCCTCTGGTCAGGGTATCTCTTTGTCTCATTTATTTTCAATCTGATCTGGTCAAATTCACAGATTGCTTGAGCCTGGGGCAGGAGTACCCAAGGGTCTCTGGAATGGTTCCCTGGACACCTGAGAGAATCCACTGGCCCAGTTGTTGCCAGCTCCTCCTCCATGCTCGGACAGGTAGATGTTCTCTGGGTTGTACAGCTTGGCATAGGGGGAGTTGAGGATGGAGTGGATCACCCGGGGCTCCAGGTCCAGCAACACCGCCCGGGGGATGTAGTGCTCATCGTCCGCCTGTCAAGGGGAGTCCGGGAAGGGGCCCAATCGGCTAGGACCTGCCCAGTCCTCAGTCCTCCCAACACTGGCTCCTGCCGGCCCTCCCTCCTCAAGCGAGCCGCCTGGCCCTTTTGCCCAGCGGATTTCCCAGTACCAGGCCGCTGCCCTTCCCTTCAGGGACCCCGGGCCACGGCCGGCCCTGGACAAGTCGCTGGGGGCACCTGGTAGAAAAAGACGTCCTTGCGGTCAGTGCCCTCGGTGGCGAATTCCTCCACGATGCCCTCGGGGCTGATACCATGTTCGGCGCACAGTTGTTTCCAGAACTCGAACCCAACTGGGAGAGAGGGGGAGACACCTGAGTCTACTTGAGTCCTAAGGCCTGAGGAGCCCAGCTGTAGGCTCAGAGGCTGTCACACTCAAGGGTGGACCCAAGACACCTGGGTCTCTGAGCCATCACAGCCCAGGGCTGAGGCACAGCTCTCGGTCTGGGTCATCATACGCAGTAGGGCAGGAGACTCATGGAAGGGAAAGAGGGACTAGTGGATGCCGAGCTCTTGGGTAGGACCGGGAAGAGGCAGACCCAGAGACCGGAGGGGCTCAGGGCTCGCTTGCTCACTCTGGTTGCCGCACTGGCCCAGCTGCAGCGTGATGATCTCCCGGGGCATTGCTCTTCAGACGTGGGCACGCCAGCCCCGGCCCTGCGGGAGTCACGACTGAGACAGAGGCCTGGCAGCCGGGCGCGCAGGACGTGGGGAGCGCGCGCTCTCTCCGTCTTTTGACGCGCGTGCTCGGTTTGCGCGTGTGCTGTGTCGGCCTCCACTAGGCCAACAGGCCAGGGAGCCCAACCTGGGAATCATTTTATCCCACAGCAGTGGCGGCTGGAATTCAGCACAGGCGCAGAATTAGGCCACGCCCCATCCTGGCCACCGCTCCGCGCCTGCGTGGTGAGACGGCGGGGGCCGCAGGGTCGCAACCTGTGGGGGCGGGGAGGGGCGGGGCTGGGGAGGGAGGGGCGGGGCTGGGGAGGGAGGGGCGGGGCTGGGGAGGGAGGGGCGGGGCTGGGGAGTGAGGGGCGGGGGCGAGGTCGATGAGCTGGACCAGGTGAACGGGGTCACCTGAGCGGCTCTGCTAGGTTGAGGGCCTGGATTTAAGCCAACTTTATTCTTTTAAATTTCTATTTTTGTTTATTGCGTTACAATATGAGTATACATAAAATTTACGGCTTTAACCATTTGTTGTAAGTATACAGTTGCATGATTTTACATGCGGTGGCATTGTTCTGTACCATCTCCACCATCCATCTCCAGAACTGTTTCACCTTTCCAAAGTGAAACTCTGTGCCCATTAAACAGTGACTTCCCATTCCCTCCTCCCCCAGCCCCTGGCAATGAGCATTCTATTTTCTGTCTCTATGAATCTGACTGCTCTAGATCCCTTACATAGGCAGCATCATCATAAAGTATTTGTCCTTTTGTGTCTGGCTTCTTTCACTTAGCATACTGTCTTCAGGATTCCTCCATTTTGTTTATCAATTCATCCCTTAATGGACACGGGTTGCTTCCACCTTCTGGCTATTGTGGATGATGCTGCTTTGAACATGGGTGTGCAATTATCTGTTTGAGTCCCTGCTTTCAATTCTTTTGGATAGATACCCAGAAGTAGTAGACATGGTAATTCTGTTTTGTTTTGGTTTGGTTTTTTTCCCTGGCAGGCTGGTGTGGGGATGCAAATCCTTAAACCCTTGAGGTTGGGATTATTAGCACCACACTCTAACCAAGTGAGCTAACTGGCCAGCCCGGGTTGTTTGGTTTTTTTTTTTTTCAGCTGACAGGTTTGGTGATCTGAACCCTTGACCTTGGTATTATCACACCATGCTCTAACCAACTGAGCTAACTGGCCAGCCCTCTAATTTTCTGAGGAATCTCCATACTGTTTAACACAGCAGCTGCACCATTTTACATTCCCACCAGCAATGGACAAGGGTTCTGTTCCATAAAATTTATAGGTTTGGACTGAGCTCCTGCACTAGGCCCAACAGACCAAACTAAAATGGAGTCACTCCTGCTAATGTTCCATATCACCAAGCCAAAACCAAATTGTTTACCTGACTTTCTCAGGAATCAGGAGAGTTAGTAGCCAGATCTCTAAATATACCAGTTTTAGCCATCAAGGTAAGGAAATTCCCTCTGCTTTAGCCTTTTCAAGAAAAGTAACTTTGAAACAACCAATCTGTCTTTTGTCTTCTGTTTCTACTTCTTCCATCCCTTTTCTGTCTATAAATTCAACCTCCTGTGCTCAGCTCATTGGAACACTCATTCTACTTTATAGAACGAGGTGTTGCCCAGTTCTAGAATAACAAATACAGTAAAAGCCAATTAAGAACTCTAAACTTGGGCTAGCTGGTTAACTCAGTTGGTTAGAGTGTGGTGCTGATAACACTACGTTCCAGGCTTCGATCCCTGTACCAACTAGTCACACACACACACACACACACACACACACACACACACACACACACACACAATCTTTAATCTGAATTTGTTGTTCTGATTTCATCTCCACCAACACTTGTTACTTTCTGGGGTTTTGCTTTTTGTTTTTAAAAAGATGACCAGTAAGGAGATCTTAACCCTTGGCTTGGTGTTATCAGCACCACACTCTCCCAAGTGAGCCACAGGCTGGCACCCCAGATGTTCATTTTTAACATTTCTGTGGATGCTGAATGGGGCTTTGCAGTTGAAATTTCCAGTTATGATCACAACTGAAATTGATTGACTTTTCTTTTGTTACTGACCTTTTTTGGGATGCTTTCTCTGTGAATTGCTTGTTCATACTCTTTGCCCATATATTTATTTATATATATATATATGTATATATATTTTGTTGTTGTTGTTGTGTATAGGGATCCGAACCTTTGACTTTAGTGTTATCAGCACCATGCTCTCCCAAGTTAGCTAACCAGCCAGATCCCTTTGCCCATTTTTCTATTGGGTTCTCTTAGACATTTGAAGATACTCTACAGATTTATTCTTTGTTATATGGGTTGCAAATTTCCTCTCAGTCTATGGCTTGTCTTTACACTCTCTATATGATGTCTTTTGTCATAGAGAAGATTTTAATTTTAATGTAAAGTTTACCGTCTTTTCCTTTATGTTTTGCACGTTTTGTACCTTGTTAAACCTTTCCCTAGCCCAGTGTCATACAGCTATCATTCTGTGTTTTCTTCCAAAAGCTCCATATTAATTTTGCTTAAAGACCCCGTAGGTCTTTAGTTCATCTGGAATTTATTTGGAGACCTGCTGAGAGATAGGGATCTATTTCATCTTTTCCATTGGATGGCCAATTGTCTCCGAACCAATTATTTAAGAGTCGGTGCAGCCTTCCCCACCCCCTGGAACATTGCAAGCCGGCTCTGGCCTCTCTTCCGCTCCACTGGTCTGTCCCTCTGTCCCTGTCTGGCAGGCTTTCCCTGGGAACCGCTGCAGAGGCGCTGGCAAAAGCACCACCGCCAAGAGTCAAGCTCAGACGAGATTTTTGGTTTTCTTCTCTCTTTCATTTTCTCTCTCCCTCCCCCCCCCCTCGCGCCTTTTTTTATTTTTATTTTTTTAAGAGAACTCGGCCACCGTCCAGCTCCCGCAGCCAGCCCAGTCCTCCGGGCTTCCTTGGAAGGCTCTGGCTCGCCCCACACCCGCCCCCGCCGCGGCCCCCGCAGCCCCTCTCCCCTCACCCCACCGGGCCTCCCGATTCACTTCCCCCGCCTCTGTCCAGGACAAGCTCGAGCGTCCCCCAAGAGGACCCCGCAGGCTCGCCCTTTCAGGGAGGGTCTGGCTGCACCTTTTGAGGTTTAAGGGTGGGGGCAGCTCCTTCGTTAGGCTTGAGCCTCCCTTCCCCCAGCACAACCGTTCCTCAAGAGCTGGCTGTGTTCAGAGGCTTTGCCAGAACCTTCTCAGAGTCTGCCCAGGTGAAGAGAAGGCTTCAGGGATCAGAGTAAACTTGCCTCCCCGCCATGTTTTACTTGCCGCTCTGTTTACTTCCTTTAAAATAAGCTTTAAGCAGTTTATGAGCACTTGGGAAACAGGTTAAGTTTCATCTTTTCTTGTGATTAATAACAGTGCTTTGCTCCAACTTCTGGTGTCCCAGAAGTGGGAAAACTTTCTTCAAATCCCAGTTTATAGGCAAGCAGGTTAGGACATGTGAATTTATCAGAGTTGGAGAAGTTTCACTGTAAGTTTCCTCTAAAGAAGCCATCTCTGACCAGCTGCAGGCTCCTCTCTGCCCTCCTAGTCTTGTAGAAATGGGTTGGAGACTGAGATGCTTATGTACATTTGCAGAGCTGACTGTAAATCCTCCCAGGTATTAGCACGCTGTGCTTTCCATGTCTGCTGAGAATGGACCAACTGACATTAGTTAAATGAGGTGATGCATGAGCACTTAGCACAGTGCCTGCCTCATAGTAAGCACTCGACACATGTTAGCCAGTGTTACTATCATCACTAGATGCAATCGGAACTGAAGTATTCCTTGGCTGCTGCTGCAGATGAAATATTTTATTCAGGGTAAAAGCAAAATGAGTTGTTGCTTTAAATTATTATTATTATTATTTTTAAAGAGGCTAGCCAGTTAGCTCAATTGGTTGGAACTTGGTGCTGATAATGCCAACGGCCAGGGTTTGATCCCTGTACCATCCAGCTGCCAAAAAACAAAACAAAACAAAGAAAACCAAGTGCTTATCCCACAGATTCGGTTTCAGATCTAACTATCATTGAGGTTGAACAGAAGGCCCAGGTTTGTGGATTTCAGATACAAGGTCTTAAGGTCATTTACCCATAGCTTGATTGTTGAATGTTGACTTTAATTTGCTTGGCTCCAAGATCCCTGATCCAGGTTATGATAATGTAGTGGGATGTGTGTTCTTTTGTCTGAGGCCTTCCTCTGCCTCTCATAATAAATGCAGCATTTGTAAACTAACAAGTTTGTTAAATGTCCAGAGCCTTTATTAGACATCCCAGGTTGAATAAAACATATTTCTGGATGCACCTTCATTTCTGGCCTTTCCTGAATGCTTGGTGCAGTATGTCAGGAGCACAGGTATCTTGTGGAGGTGAGCAGGCAGAGGTGTGAGATAGGGAAATGAGGCTATGCCAGGATCTGGGAGGAAGAGTAGTATGCATGTCATGCAAAAGCAGCTAATTTGGGTCCAGCCATGGCTCATTTCGGAGAGCGTGGTGCTGACAACACCAAGTCAAGGGTTAAGATTCCCTTACCGGTCATCTTAAAAAAAAAAAAAAAAGGCAGCTAATTAGAGCTGCTTCTAGTCATGAGACTGGGATCCTATGACCCCAAGGAATTTAACTTCAAAATAAAGGGAAGGAAAAATTAAAACAATGAAGTCATAGTACTGAAGCTCTTTATGTGAAGGGAGTTGTGCTAAATTCACATTTTGGTTATGAAATAGAGCAAAACAGGCTGTTTCATTCCGTATTGTTTTCTCAGGGAATAGGAAAAAGGAAATAAAGCTCAAAGTAATCCTGTTTGTGGATCATTTTCTCATTCTTTCATTCTTTCATTATGCGCCTATGTTATACACTGCACACTGCTTTGAGCTGGGGTAGTAGAGACAGCTAACCAAAACCTCATGCTCCTGTGCAGGCCTCGTGGTCATGCAGAAAGGTTAGCGCTGAGTGCAGAATAGGGGGCTTAGCTTTTGGTGGTGGGGGTCGGTGGGGGGAGTTGTTCAGGGAGCGGCCAGAGAATTTGGGAAGACTCTTTGGAGGAGGTAGCACCTGGCGCAAGTCTGGAAGGTCTGGTAGGAATTGGTCAGGTGGAGAAAATGGAAGGAGGTACAAATCAGTAAAAAGAAAACACTCAGAAAAAAATGAGTAGGGGGAATAAACAGTTGATGATACATAAAAAAATATGAAAAAGATGCTTAGTCTCACTAGTAATCAGAAAAATACAAATCAAGGCAAAAAACTGGATGAGCACAGATTTAAACGATTGATAATATCTAGTATTGATGAGGATGTTGAGAAATGGTTGCTTTTTATATACTTTTTTTGGGGTGGCTGGCCAGTATGGAGATCTGAACCCTCGACCTTGGTGTTATCAGTATATACTATTTTTATGCACTGTTAGTGGTAGTGTAAACAGATACCTTCTTGAGGATAAACTGGCAGTTCTCTTGATATGTAAAATAGACAAAACCTTTGACCCAGCAATTCCACTTTGAGGAATCTATCCTACACAAATGCTAGGATAGGTGTGCAAAGATATATGTACAGAAGTGTTTGCTGCAGCAGTGTTTATAATGGTGAAAAACAACCTAGATGTCCATGTGTCCATCAATAGAGGTATGGTTAAATAAATGACATAAATCCCTATGAAGGAATACAAAGGAGCCATTTGTGAGAAAAATAAGGTGGCCAACACATGACAAATGGCAAAAACAAGTTACAGAGCATTATGCATGCTTTCATGGCTTATGACAAAACCAAAACTAAAATACTTTTGAGTGCATGTGGAAGAGAAAAAGTGTGTGTGTGTGTGTGTGTGTGTGTGTGTGTGTGTGTGTGTGTGTGTGTTGGGAGAGGTAATGGTGTGTAAGAAGCAGCATGTGCACAGGCCAAGATGTTGGAAATAGCATGTTGAGTTTAGAGTGAACACGGAAAGTTTCACGTAGTGAACTGAAGAAGGTGGCAGGGACCAGACCCGGATATGCCCTTTGGAGTAAGAAGCCACAGAAGGATCCTGAGCAGGGCTGGGACAGAATCAGATTTGCATTTTGGAAAGATCTGGCATCAGTGAGACAGGCATGCTGGAATGGAGCAAGAGGACAAGACAAGAGGTAAGGTTACCAACCAGGTCCTTACATGAATCCAGGCATGACATGAGGAGGGCCCTTCCCAAGGACAGAGAAGAGGGTACAGATTCTAGAGATACTGAGTGGAGAGACTCTGCAATGTTCAAGATGATGGAACACATCATGGGGGTGAGGGAGAGGGAAGAGTCTGAGCTGACACATTTCAGTCTTGGGGCATTGAATGAAGGAAGGGCCATTTACCGAGACAGAAGGAATTCAGGAGGAGCACATTGGCACAGGTGGAGTTGGAGAGGCCCAAGAGATATCCAGACGGAGCGAGGGGTCCTAGAGCTACCCCTATCTTGAGGAGAAGTAAGGTCTAGGTGGAGAGCCTGCTGTACCTGGGTGGTGGTAAAAATCACAGGCATTGTTTTGGCGGCTGACTAGTACAGGGAATTGAACCCTTAGACCTTAGTGTTACAAGGCCGTGCTAACCAGCCAGTCCCCACAATTGAGTTAACCAGCCAGTCCCCACATTTGAGCTAACCAGCCAGTCCCCACAGGCATTGCTAAAATACAAAAGTACATTCCCTTACCACCCAGTTGCCAAAAAAAAAAAAAGAAAGAAAGAAAAAAAGAAAAAATAACAATAAATTTAGGTTAAAAATCTGAATTGGCTTTTATTTGCGATTCTAGAATTGGGCAATACCTCATTCTATAAAATAGAATGAGTGTTCTGATAAGCTGAGCAGGGGAGGTTGGTTTTATAGGCAGAAAAGGGCCAAGGAAAGCAGAAGCAGAGAACAAAAAGCAAATTGGTTGTTTCAAAGTTACTTTCCTTACAGGGTTAAAAGGGAGGGGAATTCTGTATCATGCCGGGTCAGGTAAATTGGGCCCCTTTCGATTGGTTGCTGTGAATATCCAGTTTTTGGTTTTGTTTGTTTGTTTGTCTTTTTAAACTGGCCTGTTTTAGAATTCACTTTGCTTATGTGGCACCCAGCATCAGTGACTCCCTTCTGGTTTGGTCTGGTCTGCTGGTGCCTAGTGCAGGAGGCTAGTCCAAAACAGTGGCCTCCTATAAATTTTATTTAACAGCATGAATAGGGTCTCCCAGGGAGAATGCATGGTGTGGGATTGTTTTAGATTGGAAAAAACCTGGAATAAAACCTGATATGATAGAACACTTAAGAAGTAGGAACAAAAGTTGTACGGCAAAGAAAAACAAAGGAGCAAGCAATAAAGTAGAAGAAAAACTAGTGTGTACCAGTAAGATCTGATCGCCTGCCCACTTCATTTTGGGCAGAGCCCTGATTTTGTTCTGCGTTCCACCCTCCCTCCAAGTGGTTCAACAGTAAATCCTGATTAATACAAGCCAATAGTGCTTATCAACAATTTCCTTGCCAGGGACTGATTTTGGAAGGGACATATGATGCAATTCAGGCCAATGAGATGTGAGGAAAGACTTCTGGGGGCTTCTGGGGAAGGTCTCGCTGGTTAAAAATAAAGAGACTATACGGGAAGAGACACTCTTCTTCAGCTACATGTTGTCATGTTTGGATATGGCGCTGGAATTGCTTGTATTGGGGTTCTCCAGAAAAACGGAACCAATAGGATATAGATATATGCAGATACATATACATATATACATATATATATACATATATACATATATATATACATTATATATATATGTATATATGAGGAGATTTATAGGGCCGAGCCCGTGGCACACTCGGGAGAGTGCGGCGCTGGGAGTGCAGCGACGCTCCTGCCGCGGGTTCCTATCCTATATAGGAATGGCCGGTGTGCTCACTGGCTGAGTGCCAGTCACGAAAAAACAAAATAACAAAAAAAAAAAAAAAAAAGAGGAGATTTATAGCAATTAGGTCACCTGGTTATGGAAGCCAAGAAATCCCATGATATGGTGCTGACAACACCAAGTCAAGGGTTAAGATACCCTTACTGGTCATCTTTTAAAAAGTA
The DNA here is from genome assembly GCF_027409185.1 of Cynocephalus volans. Lineage (NCBI taxonomy): Eukaryota > Metazoa > Chordata > Mammalia > Dermoptera > Cynocephalidae > Cynocephalus > Cynocephalus volans. Next base: position 570,221 of record NC_084469.1, on the reverse strand, counting down.
AAAAAAGGGGGGGGGAAAAAGGTCCCTCGGTGCCCGGTGACACTGCTGAGCCTTCAGATTAATCAGGCTTGGAGTTGCTCCATATCTCTTAAGATGTGAGATGTATTTTAACCTTTGGTTTAAGCTATTTGACCTGTTTTGTTTTTTTTTTTTTACTCCCAGCTGAAGTCATAGCCATAGGGAAGGATACGGCCAGAGCCTAAGAAAGAGAAAATTCCAAGGAGAATATGCTTTGGCATCTGAGGCTGCAGGGAGATGAGTAATATGGAGATGGAAAAAGGTACTACTTCAAATTTGGGGACCATTGGTGTCTTTAGTGAGAATAGTGGCCCTGGGCCATGGAGTAAAAACCAGATTGCAAAAGGTTACTTACCCATATACACAGTTGACACTAACAAATATTTGAGGAATCATAAAAGTGAGAAATTAGTGGAAGATACGGATGTAGTCAGGAAGTACAGACTTTTTAAAAATAATTTAATTTAATTTAATATATTTTGGCAGCTGGCTGGTACAGGGACCCAAACCCTTGACCTTGGTTTTACAAAGCGGTACTTTAACCAACTGAGCTAACTGGCCAGCCCCTGTTTTTATTATTATTATTATTATTGATTGATTTTTTTTTCTTTTTCTTTTTTAAAGATGACTGGTAAGGGAATCTTAACCCTTGACTTGGTGTTGTCAGCACCACGCTCTCCCAAGTGAGCCACGGGCTGGCCTTTTTATTTTAATTTCATTTTTGTTTATATTTTTTGGAGTATAGACTTTAAAACCAGTGTTTTAATCTGGGGTCCACAGATCCACTCCAAGAGAAAGACGGCTAGAATTTAGGGGATCCTTGAACTTAGATGAGGAAAAATAATTATTTTTAAAAAATCTTTATTTTCACTCCCCTCTTACTAAAGTTTAGCCTTTCCATCCATTATGACTGCAGGCATCATATTTCAGTAGTATTGGCAATACCTCTGACTCTGGCACCTGTAAAAATCACAGTTATTTGTATATCATATTACAGTTCATGCAGATGTTACAAATTATTGTTTATAGTCATCACTACTTGGAAAATACAGGGGTTGTTAGACTCATTTTGAGACCTTGGTATTTAATTCATGAATAAAGGACACACAAAAATAAAAAAGCACATGTATTATTATGTCAAAAACTTGTCATATAATTTTAAAATATTTTCACAATTGTATATAATTGGTTTCCATGGTAATTCTATATATATTATTTTATTCATTCAAGAAACTTTATCCACCAGACTGACAAAGGCATCCATGGTTTGAAAAAGTTAAGAATCCTTGCTCTAAAGTAAAGGAGAGAAAGGGAGACTTATACAGCAGAGGTAGGAATGTAGTGTCTGGGGAACTTAGCTTTTTAGAACACAGGAGACGCTTCCATGTTGAGATACTGAAGGGACAGATAGGGGATTTTGAAAGCCAAGGTCCCTGAGGAGGCTGGAGCTGTTGGGATGCAGGGCTCAGGTGGAGGGATTAACTACAGGAAGGAAAACTTTCCCACAATAAAAGGGAGGAAAGGATGAGTGTAGATAAAAATAAATGTTTCAGTGGGGTGAGGGGAGGGGGGCAGGAAGTTGAGGGGGCTTCTGCCTGATGGCTTCTATTTTCACTGTCAGGTAGGAGTGACATTATCTGTCTAGAGTGACAATGAGAGGGGAGTTAGATGAAGGTAAGAAACAGAAGAGAGGGCTGACAAGGACAGCCCAGAGGCTGGAGAGGGGTTGGGGAGGTTAGAGGCCACCTGGTAGTCATGGCAACTGCTTGGGACTGCACTGCTGGGCTGCCCAAGTGTAGGAGTAAGAAGGCAGAAAGTCAGCTACAACCAGGGCCGGGTTTTTACCAGCAGGATGAAGTGAAGATCAGGGAAATAAAGGAGGGATGGGTCAGGATGTCCGGGCTGATCCATCCTTAGAGAAGAAGGCGAAGCCAGGAAAGTGCTGATAGCGTAGGCAAGTGAAATTAACATTAGGAAGAACAGTGCAGCAAAGGGAATGAGAAAATGGAGGTTCAGGAAGTAATGACACAAGAATGAGCCAAGTTTAAAGTTAAAGAATAGATCGTGGGATGGCAAGGGCTGCAGTCTGGCCAGAGTGTGGGTGTAAGGTACAGAAGAAGTAAAGGGTGTTGGAGGTGAGGAAGTCAAGGAACAGCCAGGCTAACCAGGACCATCCATATGCATATAAAAGCCAGCTGGAATGAAGGTGAGGCTTGGTGTGGAGAGGAAAGTCTCTGGAGAATGTGGAGGAGCGATTCAGAAATACACAGATCATCGGAATAGAAGAAAGGGGTGAGGTTGGGTAGCATGTGCCTCAAAGAAGGGGGATTTTTTTCAAGGTAGAATAGTCATGGTTTAAAAGTAACAATAAGTAACTGATGAATAGCTGGAGATTAAAAAAAATAATAAAAGTAGCAATAAGGAGATAAAGAATGTCTGCCCACCATGGGGTGGAAAGTGGGGAACGCATGCTCCTGCTGTGTAGCCAGGTCTTCAAACACCCACCAGCCTTTAGTGAAGAGGCTAGAGAGGATCATACAATTTTGGACTAGAGATGATCTAGTATAGTGGTTTCCAACCCAGGAAGATAGTCCCTTCCCATGCTCCACCTCAACCAGGAGAAATTTGCAAACCAGCAGAAGCCTTTTTGGTTTTATCACAATGATGGTGGTTGGCGATAGGGGCATTTGATACTGACAAATTGCTGGAGGTTTAAAAAAACTTAAAAAAAAAAAAGATGCTAAATGCTCTGCTGTATACAGGACAGCCACATACAATGATGAACTGTCCTGCCCTAAATGCCTACGTTTAGTGCATTTCCTGCATTTTACAGATGATGAAAGTGGGGTCCAGAGAGCTGAAATGTGTACTTAACTTTTGGGAGCTTCTGCAGTCTTGATGTTATATTAAGATCTTGTGTCTGTGTCTGAGGTCTCTATGGCAGACCATGCTGGTGGGGGAATCCAACCTGTTTTCCCTAGTTGCCTATGGTTGCCACAGTTCTAGCCAATGAGATGTAAGCAGAAGTCATGGAGTGGGACTCTTCGGTAAACTTTTTCGAAAGGGCAAGTGCAGCTGCATGCCCCTTCCCCGTTTGCTCTGCTTCTTTCTTTCTGCTTGGAACTTGGTTCCACAGCCGTCTTGTGCCCATGAGCACAAAAGCCACACATTAGTGATGGTGGAACAGAAAGACAGCAAGATCACGTGTCCTTGCTGACTTCCTAAGAACTGCCCCAGCCGTGGACCGCTCATCTCTAGACTTAATGAGTGAGAAAAACAAACCACTACTTGTTAATTGGTTGTTCTTATGATTGCAGCTGAATGCATTCCTACTTGATAAAGTCATAGAGCCAGTTAGTAAGAGCTAAGGCTAAACCCAGGTTTTTGCTTTCACAATCTAACACGTTTTCCTTGACAGCAGTGATTCCCAGTGTGGTCCCCAGACAGGCAACATCAGCATCACCTGGGAGCTTGTTAGAAATGCAGAATTTCACACCCTACCCCAGACCTTCTAAATCAGGAACCTTAAGGATGGGGCCTGACAGGCTAGTTTAACAAGCCCTCCAAGTGATTCTCATGCACCTGAAGTTTGAGAACCACGGTTCTATAGCCATGTTCTTCATGATATGGTTCCAGACCAATCGTAGCAATACATGGGGGCTTGTTAAAAATATAACATCTCAGGTCCCACCACAGATCTTCTGAATCAGAATCTGCATTTTTAGGAGATCCCTGGGTTATTTGTATGCACATTCAAGTTTAAGGAGCCCTGCTGTACATTATGCTGAATTGAGTCTTTTTATTTCTCTCATTGAAGTAAGAGCACAGAAAAGATACATAACTGACCAGGCTGAAATTATACATTCAGGATTCAGCTATGCATGTCACTCTATATAACAACATCTAAACATTTTAAAATTTAAAAGATAAAATTCACAATTGAACTTTCAAACTTTTAATTATGGACATTTAAAAACTTTTCAAAGGGTTAGCTCAGTTGGTTAGAGCGTGGTGTTCTAACACCAAGGTCAAGGGTCTGGATCCCCGAACCAGTCAGCTGCAAAAAAAAAAAAAAAAAAGTAAAAAGTAAACTTATTAAAAAGTGGCGAGAATAGTGTAAATATATAAATCTATGTACCTCATAATTGACTTTATGGTTGGTTTTTTTTTTTCCCCTGGAAGCTGGCTAGCACGGGGATCCAAGGCTGTTCTCTAACCAACTGAGCTAACCAGCCAGGCCTCACAGCTGATTTTAAATGAAAAACTTATCTCCAGTATACATTTGAGAAGACTCTTTTGGGAATCACTTGAATGCTAAGGTAAATCTGTGCATGCCACCAGAGCCTCTGTGAAAGAAATCACTCTGTATTTTTAAAATAAATGATCGTGTTTTGCTATCTTTATATCCATTGGAGAAAGAATAGGGGCACATTTAAAATTTTTGATTTTACATTTTTTTGTGTCCACTTGTTTATACTATTTATTGGAATTTATATATTTCATGATGGCATCTTCAGGATTCGGTGACTGTCTTTAGTTCATATTCACATTATTCTTAATGGCCATGTCCTTTTCACAGTTGTCAACAGCTACAGTTTCAGCCATAGAAAGTATGATCTTAGCCTTCATTACAGACTGCCTCAGAAACACGTTTTGCTAGGCATGCCTTCCTTAAAACGTATTTGTTTAACTTTTTTTTTTTTAAAGGGTATCTTAACACTTGACTTGGTGTTGTCAGCACCACGCTCTCCCAAGTGAGCCACAGGCCGGCCCTTGTTTAACTTTTTTAAATCTTGATATTCTTTAAATATACCTTACACAAAAGTAGCTTTTAGAAGGATAGGGTGTTTTGTCATTTCCATCATCTGTTATGTCTCTCTATATAGAGATTCTGTCTAGTGGCCTTGTTGCCACTGTGCATTATGATGTTGATTTATTGTGGTACGGTGGCAGCATGCTAGAGCTGGACAGGACATGGAGATCACTTATTAATTAGGCCTTTCCAGCCTTTCCCCCATAGTGTTCACATAGAAAATGAAGATGTACAATACCCCAAGGAAAGAGAAGGAAAGAGGCAGGTTGCTGCAGAGGGGCTGCCTGGAGGCTCCAGCCACAGAGCTGCAGGGTCCAACCCAACACACCTATAGCCTGTTGTAGGTACACTAACCTATTTCACCTTTCCTTTCATGAATGAGGAAACTGAGGCTCTTTGCTTTTTCAAAAATTTATTTGCATCATCTACAAATAATAGTATTATTGTGCATGGTCTGTATTTTCCTTTTATTGTGAACATTGTATGTTTTTTCTCCTTCTTAGAGTAAACATGATTTCTGTTTAACTCATGATATATTTGTGTTGGTACTTTTGTCAGAGTTTTTATCGAAGATCCTGCTGTCCCAGTCATTTGTGCTTCTGTGCATTCACAGATAGTTTTTTCTGATGAAATTTAAAAGATTTTTCTAATATGGCAAGATATTATATTTCCTACATACTGTTATTTATTTTTTATGGCAGTTGGCCTGTACAGGGATCTGAACCTGTGACCTTGGTGTTGCAAGGCTGAGCTTTAACCAATTGAGTTAACTGGGCAGCCCTCTATATACTGTTTTAATGTTATTATATTTAATAAATTGATCTTTTTAAAAATCTGGAATTAAACTATTATTCCTTTATTTGTAAAGTTTCCATTGTTTTTATATGTATGTTGAAATTTTTAATCCATTTTGACTCTACTGATGTTTATTATTCTATAAATACATCTCTCCAGCTGTGCCAGCCTAGCTTATTTGGCTAATGAAAACTAGGAGATTGTTATTAAAAATTAACTTGACATGGTTTTAGTTTCATGTTCTCTCTCATTTTGGTTTGTTAAATCAACAACCCAAGGGCTGGCCCGTGGCTCACTTGGGAGAGCGTGGTGCTGACAACACCAAGTCAAGGGTTTAGATCCCCTTACCGGCCATCTTTATATAGGGAAAAAAAAAATCAACAACCCAAAGTTCTTTTCTTCTTTTTGAGGCTTAAGCATTAACACCCCAAAGTTCTAGAATAGTTATTTAGCAGTTTAATTGAAAATGGGAAAATCCATCAAGAGTTCAGATTCCTGTACTGGCCAGCTGTTAAAAAAAAAAAAAAAGAAAAAGAAGAAGTAAGAAACAAAATGGGATGATCCAGGCTTTTTAGCACATCTAGGACATTTTAAGTCCTTTTGGCAGTTTTTAATGGTTTCTCTTTGTTCTGGATGTCTTGTTTTGTTAACCAGATCCTGCCTGCCCCTCTGTCTCCTTACCTGTTCAGCCTAAAACTTTGGCTATTGCCCCAAGGGCTCAGCAGGTCTCAGACAATCTCTTTGTGGAAGCTGTCTGGATGGGCCTATGACTTTTCTGAGGATTCCGTAGTGAGAACTGTCAGAATTTCTTCCCTTGCTTGCTTCAAGTCCATTTGTAAATGAGTGATAGAAGCAAGTCAGCTAGTGAGTTTTCCGGATGGACCAAGACCAAAAAGGTTGGAGCAATCCTCCCTAGCTGAATCACCCTGTGCTCATATAAAATAAACCAAGGAACCCTGGAAACAAACCTGTGTGCACTTCCTGACGTCCCTCTGCCATAGTTCCTCCATGGCTCAGGAATGGCACATGGCTCAGGGTGCTTTTCTGTTAATCACATGTTGAAGCAAAGTTGTTCTCAAACTGTTCTCACGTGTTGGAATCAAAGTGACTTTAATCCTGTCTTCCCTAATCTAGATAATCTAAATAATCCTATCTGTGTGACATGGTCCCTCCTCCATAGCCTATCCAGAAGCATTTGATAGTACAGAGAAAAGATTTATACTCTGGTAACCTTTGCTTTGTTAATGTGGAGATATCTTTTTAAAAAATTTTTTTGAAAGGAAGAAATAAAACTGTTTAATTTACAGGAGACATGATTGTACATGGAAAATCCCAAAGAATATACCAAAAAAAAAAAAAAAAAAGAAGGAAAAAGAAAAATAGCTACAGAACTAATAAGTGGGTTTAGCAAGGTTATGAGATTCAAGGTCCACATACATAATAAGTACATTGCATTTCTTGTTTGAAAATTTTGAAAAACTATTTTTAAAATCTTGTATATGTACATAACACAAAAGTTATCATTTTAACCATTTTAAAGTGTACAGTTAAGTGGCATTAAATACATTTCGATTGTGCAACCATTGAGAGGTCTTTTTTTAATTGGCAGCTGGCCAGTACAGGGATCTGAACCCTTGACCTTGGTGTTATCAGCACTAGGCTCTCCCAAGTGAGCTGACCAGCTAGTCCTGAGATGTCTTTTTAACACTAAAATTTTTGATGATGACTAAACGTATATACAGATATATATGATGAAGAATTGAAAATGGAATGGCGAAACCTAGTATTCTACCTGGACTTATACTTCAAGATAAAATAGAAATCTAAGCAGTGAGTTATGCATGGAATTGACTTCCCAACCAGTCTGGATGTGGCAATATCAGATTCCTCACACTACCTTGGGAAGATAAGAAAAAACTAATAAATATTTTAATAGAGGAGGACACAGTTTATTCTTTGTAAAATAATAACCCCTACCAGGTTTTAAACATTACAGCATCAAAATATATTTATTGTAGTAAATATAGAAAATACAGATAAGCAGAAAAATAAAATAACAACTTGCAAAGATTGATATTGACCTTTCAGGAATTCATAACCCTGTTTCTTTCAGTACTTAAAGACTTAGATAGTGTTAGCTGGTGCTTGAGTTAATTGTAAGCCACAATGAGCAGACTGTGGTTTAATAGCATCTTAGGGTGACTATTGAGTTCCTGGCAATACAATCAATAAGGTTTTATTTCTGGTTTTATTTGAAAGAAAATCTTACGATGGATTCATTTTAGGTGTGTCTGGGTTTGGTCTTTTTCCTTCCTAAGTGATGTGTCTGCTACATCAGTTGGTTAACTATATGTATGGCATAAGAATATGCTGTAATGTGTTTCTGCCCTTCGAATTGGAAGAGCCTTGATATTATCAAATGTTAGAATTGGATAATATAAAGTCTGATAATGAGAATCTGACTTCTATTCAATTTGAAAGAGTGGTGTTGGTGACAAATGGTGAGCCGCCAATGGTGAACTCCTTCTTAACTGCACCTGTGGAGGACCTGCGTTATGTACATTTCTCTGAAGCAGAATGTCAAATGGCCTCTGTGTCCTTCTGGAATGCGTTACAATCTTAGAGTAACAGACTTGTCTAGAAGTCCAATCCTTTATTTTTCAGACCCTAATGTCCCAGACACAGGTGCTCTCCTCCCAGTACCTTGTCTGACTTTCATTAGAGCCCTAATCACACAGTGACCTGAGGAGTTATTTACATTAACACATAAACAATACAGTGAGAAATTCTTCAACTGGATCATATCTTGCATATCTCTGTTGTCTGCAGCACTTAGCACAGTACCTGGAACTTACTAGCTTCTCAATAAATATTTGTTGAGTGAATGAATGAGGAAACTGAGGCTCAGGGACTGGAAATGACCTGCCCAAGATCACAGATCTAGTTAGTAACAACATTCTGAGAGGTAGGTTATGATAACTTTTAATTACATTGCATTGCTTGAAAACATAATCAGAGGCCAAAATTGCGCTGAATGTTGGAATAAAACATTGGTGACAGGTTACTCACAGAATTAGAAACTCAGATGACAGTCCACAGCATCAAAAATTGGCTCCGAGGTCTTTCTTAAGAGTTTTGGGGCTAGCTAGTTAGCTCAGTTGGTTAGAGTGCAGCCTTATAACGTCACAGGTTCAGATCCCCGTACTGGCCAGCTGCCAAAAAAAAAAAAAAAAAAAAAAGCAGCAGCTCTGGAAGAGTTTTAGTTTTTTGGTCCCCTAGAGTTTTGTTTTTCTTGCTAATGCTCTACCTGTAGGAATGGTTGGTTCATATTTGTGGTGAGAGGAAGCCACCTTGGTTGGCTCTCCCATGGTTGGGAAAGGCTAGAGTGGAAGAAATCCCTCTTCTGTGGAAAGGCAGGGAGATCTTTCCCTATATCCAGAGTCCATATGTCCTTGATTGTGTTCATGGTGAGTCTTTGTGAGAAATACACACTCATTTTTGACCTAGGTTGGAGAAGCCTGGTGCATGTGATGAGCACTTAGCCTTGATTTTGGTTTATTTGTTGTTTTTTGTTTGTTTGTTTGTTTTCTTAAAGATGACCAGTAAGGGGATCTTAACCCTTGACTTGGTATTGTCAGCACCACACTCTCCCAATTGAGCTAACCAGCCATCCCCATATAGGGATCCGAACCTGTGGCCTTGGGGTTATCAGTACCACACTCTCTCAAGTGAGCCATGGGCCGGCCCTACTTAGCTTTGATTTTGGCACAAGCCTGTTTTTGTTTTGTTGAGGTAGAGAGGGTTAGAGTAGGGTGTCAGCTCATTGGTCACTATGGCCTTTGAGAAGGTCAAAGTGACCCAGGAAATGTAATCTGGTCAGTGGCTGGGTGGCAATTGTCACTGAGCTCAGCAGAGTCTTCCCTAAAGATGTGCTCCAGAAAATCTTCTCCAGAGAAGCCTCAAAATGCTGATGCTGGCTCTTCTGCTGAAAGCTGGTGCGTTCGCGCGCACGTGCGTGTGTGTGTGTGTGTGTGTGTGTGTGTGTGTGTGAGAGAGAGAGAGAGACAGACAGACAGACAGACAGACAGACAGTCAAGAAAGGAAAAGCAGGCAACAGAGAAGGTGTGGCCTAGCAGACCTAGTGGAAGTCCTTTTCATCCACTGTTTCAAGTTGACAAAGTCACCTGGCTGGCCTGGATGGCCATAGGGGAAGGTGTATAAGGTCTGGGCTAGACCCGTAGGTGGGAGTTAGCAAGGGGAGGGACCTGTGTCACTGTCGGGGAGGAGTGGTTGCCTGGCTTGGTCACGATGAGCCTGCTGCCTGAGCTAGGTAGACAGGTGACAATAGAACCTGGCTGGTTGACCAGCTTTTGTTCCTAAATCCTATGCAATCTTTTGTGTGTATGGAGAACAAGTAGGGAAGAATTAAACTTGGGTTTTCAATCTTCTGACTGCCTGTCTGTTAAGAAGTACCTTCATTTCTTACCATCGGGAGTTGTTAGCATTGGGTTGGGATCCCAAGGACGGGCTTTATGAATCAAGAACATCTTGAAACAGTTTGCAAATTGATAGACCGGCAGGTTAGCTCAGTTCGTTAGAGCGTGGTGCTGATAATACCAAGGTCCAGGGTTCGATATCTGTACCTAGAGTGTCACAGAATTCGTTCCCCCACCTCTTGCAATTGACAGCCCATCAATATTTGGCAGTTATCGTGACTCCTCCTAAGTTTTCTCTTTCTAGGAAAGCTGAGAAACCTACCTCGACCACTGACTCTCTGTGTGACCCTGAGTCTCACTTTCCTCTCAGTGTCAGTTTCCTCTTTGCAAAAACTGGGATATAGCAGCGCCTGTCCGTACGGTGGTTGTGGAAATTAATTGAGCTCTGCTGGTATATGCAGAGTGCTTAGAACAGTGCTTGATGTACAGGCAATGCTCAGCAAGATTTTCAATATGGCTTTGTATTTTCAATATTGTTTTGTATACATATAGCACTTAAAATTGAACAACTTTGAGACATTTTATTTAATTTGAAAAACCACAAGAATAAAACATGATGACATGCAAAAATTATATACTTTCAGCAATCCCTCTCTAGCTTTTTAAGTATTTAACTATCCATCACTTTTATAGTTTTGTTAAAATTTTTCATATCCGTTTATAGTGTATATTAATATATAGATATTGTATATTAATTGTAAATATTATAAACATTATAAATACAGTCATGTGCCTCACAATGACGTTTTGGCCCACAATAGACCACATACTCAATGATAGTGCCATAGATTATCATGGAGCTGAAACATTCCTATCGCCTAGTGACATCGGAACCTTCACAGTAGTACAAAGCATTACCTTGTTCATGTTTAGGTATGTTTAGATACACAAATACTTACCATTGTGTTACAATTGCCTACAGTATTTGATACAGTAACATGCTGCATAGGTGTGTAGCCTGGGAGCAGTAGGTTATTCCACATGGCCTAGGTGTGAATTAGGCTATACCTTCTAGGTTTGTGTAAATACACTCCATGATGTACATACAGTGACAAAATTGCCTAATGACACATCTCTCAGAATTGATCTTTCGTTAAGCAGTGCAGGGCTGTATATATATTGTACGTTAATTGTATACTAATGCAATATATTATAAAAAGTTAATTTAGGATGTTAACTTTTTTGTTGTCCATAATATGAAAAATAGTGAGCTTCTTTCCTTGCTTGCTATTCTTATGGAATTCTAAACTTGAATCAAATATATCCACTTGATTTTGAAATAATCCTAAACTCGCATGTCTCCCATAGTTTTCAGATAGAGGGTAAGAATCCGTGAGAAATAAGATGTATCCACCCCCAAGCAATTAGGTTGCTTCTTCTTCTGTTTTTTTGGTGGCTGGCTGGCACGGGGATCCGAACCCTTGATCTTGGTGGAATAACACCATAGGTTTCTTCTTCTGTTCTGTTATTGGCATCTGTTTTTCATATCTATTTTATTGGCATTATCCATGTGTGGGCTCTTTACCTCTGGTTGCTCTTCCTGTTTACACTTCTACTCATTTACGCTTAAAATTTATTTTTTCTGGTTATCAAAGTAAAATATATCCATCACAGACCATTTGGAAAATATAGAAAAACATACATATAATACCACTGGCCAAATGTAACTCCTATTAATATTTTATTATACTTGTTTTCAGTCTTCTTTCCATCTCTCTATATATCTCGATCTTTATCTCTTTCTATATAGTCGGCCCTCCATATTTGTGGGTTCCACATCTGGAGATTCAACCAACCACAGATCAAAAATATTTGAAAAAAACTTTCGTCTGTACCGAAAGTATACAGACTTTTTTCTTGTCTTTATCCCCTAATCAATACCGTATAACAACTATTTACATAGCATTTACTTTTTTTTTTTTTTTTAAGATGACTGGTAAGGGGATCTTAACCCTTGACTTGGTGTCGTCAGCACCACGCTCTCCCAAGTGAGCGAACCGGCCATCCCTATATAGGGATCCGAACCCGCGGCCTTGGTGCCATCAGCACCACACTCTCCCGAGTGAGCCACAGGCTGGCCCTCCATAGCATTTCCGTTGTATTAGGTATTATAAGTTATCTAAAGATGACTTAAAGTTCACAGAAGGATATGCATTGGTAATATGCAGATACTACCCCATTTTATATCAGGGGCTTGAGCATCCATGAATTTTGGTGTCTAAGGGAGATCCTAGAACCAATCTCCCACATACTGAAGGATAACTCTATATCCATACTTTTTAAACAAAAATGAAATACCACTGAATGCTTTTTCACTTCACACTAAATGGTACCAATTTACTCTTCAAGCCAGTTCCAAACTAACCATCCTAAAATACAGATTTCATCACATTCCTTCTCAGCTCAAGAATTTGCAACTGCCATTCAGGCCACAGGAAACCTCTGAGCACTTCTTAGACACTGGGTGTGGCAGAAAGAATTGATTTGGAGCCAGAGGACCTGAGGTCAAGTGTGTCTTTCACTTAACAGCTGTGTGGTCTTGGGCAAGTTACTTAACCTTCCTGAGCCCATTTCCCTATGATGATAAATGACAAAAATCCTCCCTCTAAGGGCCCAGATGATTCATGCTTGAGAAAGTGCATCATGCAGGGTAAAATGCTGTACAAATGGCAACAATGCTACTTCCCCTCTCCAATAAAATTGGGAGCCTCTTTAAGTTGGGTTCATTAGGAAGCTTAGTGATGGGCAACTCGGTCTCTGTTTTTAATAAAAGCTTGCTTAATTTATGAACAAATGTCTACCAGGCCTTAATTCAGCCCTAATCCCTCATACATACTGCTTCAAGATTTTCCAGTCATTCTCTGTGGTGTTCTTTAATTTGGGGTGACCAACTGTCCTAATTTTCCTATGACTGAGGGAATGTGGGCATTTCATTTTTAAAACCAAATCTGAGGGGTTTCTCAGGAGTCAAAGTTTCAGTGCTAAAACCAGAATGAGTTGGTCCCCTATTAATAACTCAGTAATGGATTTGAGGGTTGGAGGGAAGAATTGCTACCTCCAGCTTCCATGGCCAGCATCACTAAGATAATAATGCCAGTGAGATATGAGGAGGACATTTCCAACTGGGTCTCATGGGTTGTTGGACTCTAACTGCCGGGGCCTGTAGCTTTGCAAGAAACTTGATTTTACCTCTTACACTGTGGTTATTTGGCCCTGTGGAATTTAATTAAAACTTATAAATGATGAGTTGGTTAACCAGAATGTCGATTGAAAATGTTTCGTTACTTTTCTAGGGCAGCCCCTTCCCTGCTTAAGATGCCTGAGAGGGAATGGAAAGGGAGCAAGTGTTGGAGATGGGCATTGCTGGACAGTGTACTGTATGTTGGATTGTAACTGACTCTCCACTGAGTGCCCAATTCTAGGGAGATCTAGAATGTTTGCAAACTGGCAGAGACCATGGATAAGGCTTACTAGACTGACCCACCAAACACTTTGTCCAGTGTGTGTGCCCACTGTGCTTGTCACCTCTTTACCTCATCTCAATATGCTTCCCAAAGTTGCGATCCGTAAGTTTCAGATTCCTTCACACAACTCTGTTTTTGGTTATGTGCTTCCTGCTACAGATTTGTCTCATGCATGTTCGAGAGTCCCTGGGGTCACATGACAATGGAGTGTTCTGGGAACATTACCTTTAAATGGCTAATTTCCTCTTATTCCTTTAGTCAAGAAGAAGTTCCTGTTCCAGGCTTGAGCATTCTGCTTTCTCTCCAACTTTTCCACAGCAACGCTTGTCTCTCAGCAGGGACAGTTATCTCTGTGGCTTGTAGTTTCTCAGACCACAGGGACTTTTCAATACCAGCACCACCTGCTGCCCTGATTCCCAGAGGCTTCCTTCCCTTTCCACCTGGCCTCCCACTGCCCTCTAGTTGACACACTTTGGGTTTTGCTGCTGGCCAAGAACAGGGAGGGGCTGCACTGGTGTGGGGTGATGGTTGATCTGGAAATAGCCTTGTGGGAGGGACCTGGTTCTGAAGTTGGCATTGAAGTGTGAGTCTGTTCTTACAATGCCTGGTGCTCAGCAGTCAGAAAAAGGAGACATCTTTGCGGATCCATTTCTCCCTCCCAGGGTATTTATTCACCCCTCTGGGTTGGTGACTGTAGTACTATCTAGACATGGCTTTTACTCTGGACTACCTGGGTATTTCTTCCTGCCTGGGACTCTACATTCTGCCTAACAGAATCTTGCAAAGGAGGACCTGCTTGTGGCCTGGAAGTGGGCCAGCTGGCCATTAATATGTACCAGCCTCTCTACATTTGCCAGCTCATGACCCCCCACTCATCACTAGCTATTCCTGCACATGCCCCAAGTGAAGAAAGGTTGGTCATCAGGGGCGGGGGCAGTTAAGGGAGAGAACTGAGACCAGGTACCCAGTGGTGCAGAAGGAGGAAGTGAAGCTGAGAAGGGACCAGGTGTACACTGGTTTTTGCTGAAGTCATCTTCCTCCCTACTGAGAGAACAGGCAGCTGGTTGATACCAACCAGGCTGGCTCTCCCTGAGTCAGCCCCCTGCAGACACTGGCAACTGATAGTGACAGCCTGGCTGCTTTGACTGCAATGGTGACAGGCTTGTGGCCTCCCTGCCATCCCTCAGGCAACCCAGGGCCTGGCTTCTGACTGCCTGTCTGTGCATCAGTCCTACAAGGATCCCCTCTGTTCATAGGGGTCTGACCTGTATAGTGCTCACTCTGTTCACATGCAGAGCTTTATTAAAGATAAATGGTTCATGGGAGGAAAAGTATATCCCCAGGCCAATAGTGAGCAAGTATGCTCTAATGTAAAAAGGGGGGGGGGATCTCAATTTGCCCAAAGTTCCTCAGTACTCTTCAGCCCCAGTAAGAGTGGCAGAAACTTTCTTGGGCTGGTGTTTCACTCTTGTGCTGAGCTCTGCCAGCCCCAATCCTTCTGATCCACTCAGCCTGACCCTCTGGTTTTGACCCCAGACATCCTGAGGGCAGGCAGAAGTTGCCAATTACCCTGACTTGGGTGATGGGGACACTTTGTAAGTATATTTAGGCCAGTTGAGGCTGACACCCCTTACCCCTACTCCAAGGATACAATCTACCCTCTCTACACAGGTATTCAACGTGCCACAACCTCTGACAATCATGAGCTCATCCAGGGACTCCAAAAGTCCTCAGAAATAGGATGATTCTACACCAGCCTATAAACTATCACAAAAGGCAGGACCGTGCAATGGTTAGGAACACAGATACCAGTCAGTCAAACCAGGGTTTGAATCTAAGTCTGTTGGCCTCAGTTTCCTCATTTATAAAATGAGATTAATAATAATGTCTACCACTTCGTAAGGTTGTCATGAGGATTAAACAAAAGAATGTACTTATCACAGTGTATGCATGCATATTAGCCATCACTGTAATCCTCACCTTTAGGGTATATAAGACCCTAATGGGGCCCGGACAATCCACCACAGACTAAGAAGAAGCTGCTTTGCCCTTTCGATCCTGAAGATTTAGGCTCCTAAATCAAGTACTTCCCTACAGTCTTTGACCAGAAGTGGAAGTCGCTGTCCTTTAAATAACTGGAGACCATCTGAGAACAGAAATATGGTGCCTTAGCTGTGGAAAAACTTTTGACCCTGCTTGCAGTCCAGGTTTTCAATTTGGCCTCTTGAAGAAACAGAGCACACCCGGGACACTAGGCAGGAACAGAGGGCAGCATTCCCCGCCTGGAAGCAGGCAAGGAGCATGCCAAAAACACCACTTCCACATGGACGGCCCACCACAGCCACGGCTGCTGCAAAAGTGGCTCAACACAACAGTAGCCAGAGCCACCATGCAGGCAGCCCACCAGACACTCAACTGCAGTGACACAAGGAGAGTCACCAGCAAAAACCAGAAAAAGAGGAGGACATTTCTCTCCTCAAAGCCCACTCCAGCATAATAGAAGCAACTGCTCTACCACGCCCCTGCTTTTCTTTCTCTCTTTCTTTTTTTTTTTAAGATGACCGGTAAGGGGATCTTAACCCTTGACTTGGTGTTGTCAGCACCACGCTCAGCCCGTGAGCGAACCGGCCATCCCTACATATAGGATCCGAACCCATGGCCTTGGTGTTATCAGCACCGCACTCTCCCGAGTGAGCCACGGGCCAGCCGCTTGCTTTTATTTCTGATCTTAGTAATTTCTGTCTTCTCTCTTTTTTTCTTGGTCAGTCTAGATAAAGGTTTGCAAACTTTGTTATTCTTTTCAAAGAATCATAAATAAATAAACAAACAAACAAACATACATTATATGGAAACAATAAAATAAAAGAATAAATTTGTCCTCTTGACTTGATGTTCCTAGACTCCAGCTGCCTGAAACTAGTGGATCTCCTGGACTGTCTTTCCAGCACCACCCTGTTTGCAAGAAGCTTAAAGGTAGCCGGTCTGATTCCATTGCTTGCCCAGGGCCTAGTGGTAGGGGTGGTGGCCTCAGGCCCACAGGTTTTGTAATCAACAGGACTCTCTGATGTGGGAACATGAAACGGGTGGAATGTTCACCTAATATAGTGACTTGTGAGAGGCAACTGGGATCCAAAGGGGGCCAGACAGAGAACAAGGTAATATCTGTGGGCCTATTCACCCTGGAAAGGAATTTCAGGTAGGACAAACCCCACCTGTGTTCTCCAAAATTAGGCAGAAGGAAAATCTGGGGGAGACCATTTGCTCAGAGTTGAAGATGCTAGAAATGGGGAGGGACTCCATCAGAGTGATGGGAAAAGAACAGGCATCCCCTTGCCCGGTTTCTAAAGCCTTCAAAGAGACCAGTGACTTCATTTATGTCCACTGCTTTATTAAAGATAGTCTCATAAGAGGAGAAGTAAACATGTCCCCAGGCCAACAGAGAATGTGTGTACATGTGTGTATGAGAAAGAGACGTGTGAGGTCCCTGATCTGTGCTCTGAGGGGGTGGTCAGTCAGATGGGGCCTGGCCCAACCAATAAGGCAGATGAAGGTCCTTGTCCTGGGGGACTCACTGCTCCTGGGTGCCCCAGGAGATGTAGTCTGGCCGTGTGGCTGCATGGTACTCATCAATGAGTTGCTGCACAATCTCCCTGGACGTGTCCATCTCATTAAAGTTGTCCTTGAACATGTCCTCCTTGCGGAACTGCTCCAGGAATGCCTCCCGCTTCCTCAGCTTGTCGTACTGACGACAGGTCCTTTCAAAGAGCTTGGGGTAAACAGAAAGCAAGGGCGACAAAGAATTTTGAGAAACAATGTGGCCCAGAGAGCCAGGAAATCAAGGCTGGGCTGTACTACAGCAAAAAAGCTGGAAGCAGGGGCAACTGGGATGGAGAGAGGTGAGTCACAATCAGGAAACCAATTAGGGGAAAAAAGGTGCAAACTACGAGACTCACCGAGGAGATGCTGGTGTGGTTGGCCATCATCAGACCGCTAACACGGTGGGCTGAGGGCAGGTAGGGAGACTTCCTGGACAGGGCCACCTGGATGCTGGCTGGGCCCCAGGGGATGAAATTGGCCAACTTCCGTTCCCGGATCCTCTGCAGGCTCTTGTGGACCTGGGGTGGGCACAGGAGTGGTGATGGTAGCCTCTCCTCTAGCCCTGCAGGTTCAGGGGGTAGAACTGAGGGGCCTCACCCACCTGGGTGGGGTCCACCTCTCCCTGGATGATGTTGAGGTTGGCAATGTAGCAGTGGTTGGTCTGGCGGTCCCGGCCTGTGGACACCATCACGTTCTTGGGCTGTAGCAGCCGCCTCATGACATCTAGGACCGTGGTCTTCCTTACGCTAGCCACCTGATGGGACAGTGGGTCACAGGGACCAGGCCAGCACTCAGGGCACAGTCCATTGATTCATGGACAGAGAACAGCGGTCAACACATGTTTCCGTCAGACTCGGGGTAGGAGGGTCTCTGTGGGGAATGTCTTTAGATTCAGGTCTGTACTGAGTCTCTGCCACAGGATTACGGTCTTAGCCCTCCTCCGCTCAGCAAACTCGTGCCCTTGTGCACTAGCAAAACCCAACTCCATACAACCCAAGCCCTGCAGGAGCCAAAGGCAGAGGGAAGACAGGAAGATGGGAAGACAGAGAGCATGTCAGCAAGAAAGCTGTAGATCTGTGCCTGAGCGCAGAGCCTCTGGGAGCTGCAGAGGGCAGCTCCTGGGGTAGTGGGGGGAAGAGAGAGACTAGGTTGGGGCCTGCCAGGTCCACTGAGGGTTGCTCTTACTGACTGGTCCGTGGTGAGGGGGGTGTAGCCGGTCATGAGGAAGTGGAGCCGGGGTGTGGGAATGAGCGAGGCAATGAGGCCGATGAGGTTGTTGTTCATGTAGCCAGGGTAGCGCAGGGTGGTCGTGCTGGCCGACATGAAGGTGGACACCTGGGGGCAGGGGTGTCACTTCATAGGGTTTGGCCTGGATGAGCCTCCCTTCCCCAGATGGCCCTCCAGCAAGGAGGGTGTCCAGTCCAAAGGAGTCCAGGAGTGGGTAGTGGGTGCTCACCAGCTGGTTGATCTGGGAGAAGGACGGGTTCTGGATGTGCAGGCGGTCTGTGGCGATCCGGTTCAGGGCTGTGTTGTCCAGCACCACCTGGGGGGACAAAAGAGGGTGGCAGATTTATGGGAACAGTGAAAATAGGAAACCCGCCTGAACTTAGGCTCTGAAGCTTAATTTCCTTTGAGCGTCATGGCCAGAGCGTCCCATCTAAAAGGGACTTGCACAGGCCTCTGGCAAAGGAGGGCTCAGAATGGGCTTTTTAAATGCATGAAGATGAATAAGTCGACAGGGACACTGGGAGTGGGGAAAGGTAGAATCCAGGACTCACCACACAGTCTGCGTTCTGGGTCAGCCTCTTGAGCGTGAGGAGTGAGTTGTAAGGTTGTACCACCACGTCGCTCATCTCATCCTGGTTGGGAAACACTGAGTACGTCTGCACCAGCTTCTTGGGGTACCTGGTGGGGGTTGGGAGAAAAAGATCAGGGCAACAGACTGGAGCTTGGTGAACATGAGGTTCCCCAACACCTGTCTGGAAAGCAGCTAAATCTGGAAGGGGAAATTGGGTGGGTCACAGGATCAGTAGAGAAGGGAAACTTGACTTTTGGAACTCTGTAACCCCCAAGGGAGAAGGGCAGAGAGACATCTTAGGATCTAGAGTTCCAGCTCCTAATCTGGCCACACTCCCTGGACCTTCGTACCTGGCCCAGATCCTAGGCTCCAATTCCCACCACTAGGAGTGTGATTGGGTTCTCAGTTGTTGTAACTTCACTTTCTTCACTATAGGAGAGACTAGAAGGGCTCTTTCCTACTCCAGCACATAGGGATGTTTATCTGCAGGGCCTCCCAGTCACTTGGGAAACCAAGTTGGAGGACATGTCTCCTCCTAGTCCCCCAAACACAGACTTTCCTGTCATTCAGCCGTTCTAAGAGATAGGAGCCCAGGCCAGAGCCTGTCCCCCCAGCGATGGAGTGACACAGCACAAAGCCCTGCATGGAGAATGGGCAACAGTGTCCAGGTATCTAGTAGCAGAATTTCAAACTGGACTCACCCCCCACAATTTCTTTTTTCTTTAAAGATGACTGACTGGTAAGGGGATCTTAACCCTTGACTTGGTGTTGTCAACACCATGCTCTCCCAAGTGAGCTAACCAACCATCCCTATTAGGGATCGGAACCCGCAGCCTTGGTGTTATCAGCGCCACACTCTACCAAGTGAGCCACAGGCTGGCCCTTCACCCCACAATTTCTTGGACTCCTATCTTACTGAGCCCTTCCTTCCCCTACGGTCCTTTTACATGTACAGCTTAGGAGACTCTGCCTTGTCTCCAGCAAGGCCCAGTAGCTTCTGTACAGTGCAAAGGGTACATGGGTGGGTCTTGTGCTGAATAGATAGCTTCTAAAGGGTGTTGCCAAGACTTCCCTATGTCGGCTCCCACCAGCATTCCTGGGACACTTACCTCTAGACTGTCACTACCATCTGCCTCCCGATCTATGATGTCAAAAATGTCTTCGTGGATCTTCTCTCCCTGTACAGACAGACATGGGGGGGGTCAGAGTGGGATAGGACCATGTGATGAGGGTCCTGACCTCAGAATAGCCACCCTTGATTCTCCTTATAGCACCTGAAAGTACTTTTTTGTAGCATAGGTGCCCTGCCTTTTATTTTTAAAAGATGACCGGTAAGGGGATTTTAACCCTTGACTTGGTGTTGTCAGCACCACACTCTCCCAGTGAGCTAACCGGCCATCCCTATACAGGGATCCGAACCCTTGGCCTTGGTGTCGTCAGCACCACTCTCTCCCGAGTGAGCCATGGGCCGGCCCCTGCCCTGCTTTTAATCTACATTGAGAGGCAGTACAGCACAGTGGTTAAAAGCAAGCACTCTATACCCAGACTACCTGGGTTCATACATTAGCTGCAGCCCATTTAGCTGAGTGCCTCTGGGCACGTTACTTGATTTCTCTATGCCTGTTTCCGCTTCTGTACAATGAAGGTAATAATAGAGGTCCACAGACCCTTATCTAAAATCCTTGGAGCCAGTTATGTTTTGTAATTCAAAATATTTCAGATTTTAGAAAGATAATATGGTACATATATGTATATTAAATAAAACCCCAGAGGAGATCTGAGGTGCATTAATCAAATACATTAATATTTCTGTAATGAAAGGTATGAGTAATAACAATAAAATGGACAGAAACTCTAAAATAGTCTGTCTCCATTGAGATTTGGTTTTGCTGCTCTTTTGGCTTCAGAGCTTTTTGGATTCTGGAAAGGCAGATAAGAGGCTGTGAACCTGTAGTACCTCCGAGGTTTAAATAAGTTAACACATGTAAAGCACTTAGAATAGCCTGGCACACAGCACCAGCTAGTGCAGGTTCTTAATATTATGTAGTTAACTCCCTGCAGCCATGTCTCTCTCCTTCCAGCTCTCATACATCCTGATCTGGTTTCATCTCTCTGAGAAGTCACAGGGCCTGCGGCCACACAGGGACTTGTGGGCCCTGCCAGGGAATAGCAAATGACCTGGGAGAATCCACTGGCCCAGTTGTTGCCAGCTCCTCCTCCATGCTCGGACAGGTAGATGTTCTCTGGGTTGTACAGCTTGGCATAGGGGGAGTTGAGGATGGAGTGGATCACCCGGGGCTCCAGGTCCAGCAACACCGCCCGGGGGATGTAGTGCTCATCGTCCGCCTGTCAAGGGGAGTCCGGGAAGGGGCCCAATCGGCTAGGACCTGCCCAGTCCTCAGTCCTCCCAACACTGGCTCCTGCCGGCCCTCCCTCCTCAAGCCAACCGCCTGGCCCTTTTGCCCAGCGGATTTCCCAGTACCAGGCCGCTGCCCTTCCCTTCAGGGACCCCCGGGCCACGGCCGGCCCTGGACAAGTCGCTGGGGGCACCTGGTAGAAAAAGACGTCCTTGCGGTCAGTGCCCTCGGTGGCGAATTCCTCCACGATGCCCTCGGGGCTGATACCATGTTCGGCGCACAGTTGTTTCCAGAACTCGAACCCAACTGGGGGGAGGAGGCGGGCGGGGGAGAAAGAAGATATCTGGACCTCGGCAGGTTCCAATTAGGAACTGGGGGGCGCAGCGCCTGGGTCCAGGAATAAGAAGTGAAGCCCCAGGACTCGCTCCTGTATGCCAGCGACTGGGTAAGGAAGGACCCCTCGGGTTGGGCAACTGGACACTGGGTCAGGGATGTCCCGCCTTTCGGAGAACTACAATTCTGGGAAGGACAGATGGAGTCCAGGATCTCACAGCGAGAGCCCATTGAATCTAAGGAACCCGGCTAAGTGGAGGGGCCGGAGGTTCGCTCACTCTGATTGCCGCACTGGCCCAACTGTAGGGTGATGATTTCCCTCGGCATCGCTCCTCAGGCTCGGGCGTTGAAGCTGCTCCCGCCAGCAACGCCGTCGCAAGCCTGCCCGCTCGCTGTAAGACGCAGGCGCCAAATAATCCGCTCCACCCACGAGCTTTCTCCTCTCCAATGAGAACTGGGTTCTGGCAATGGCAGTTCCTTATTTATTTGGCTTCAGTCATACAGATTGCGCGTGCGCGGCTCCAGCCCGGGCTCCTCGCTCGGCGCGGGGTACATTCTTTGGCGCCGCGTCCTTCCCCTTCTCTGGGTGGACACGTGCTTGAGCCTGTGCGCAAGCGCACTGTGGGAGAGGAGGCCTCCTCCGCCGGACCACGCATCTGCGCAGTTGGTGTTATTGTGACTGGCGGCGGCCCCGGATGTCGTGGCTGCTGAGGGGAGATGGCGGAGGCTGAGAGGGTGGCCGCGGCCCCAGGCCCTGCTTTAGGGTCGACTTTCAGGGGCCGCCGAGCCATGTCAGGCTCCTGGGAGCGGGCCCAACAGGTTGAAGCGGCGCAGCGGGCCCTGGTGGAGGTGCTGGGGCCTTACGAGCCTCTGCTGAGTCGGGTGCAGGCAGCCCTGGTGTGGGAGCGGCCAGCCAGGAGCGCCGTGTGGTGCCTGGGGCTGAACGCGGCTTTCTGGTGAGAGAACTGGACCCGTGGCAACCGTCCGAGGCGTGGATTCGTCAGGTTTCTCTAGGGCTCTACCTCTCGCCTGCTCTGTTTTCTTAGCTGCAGTGGCTCCTTCCTGTACCTGCCTAATTTTGCCTCACCTCCTTCCTCCATCCTGCCTCCAGGCTTTGGCACCCCAGTTCTTCCCAGGGCCTTCCAGCTGTCTTCCCTGCTTCACCTGCGCCCGCACCCACGTCCCGCACATCTGTGGGCAGGAGCTTCTGGTAACATCTTGAGCCGCTCTCAGTGAGCGAGAGCCCCTCTTTTTAGCCAGGGAAAGCTGTGTCCCTTTAAGGCAATTACCTTCCTTTTCTTGCCTGCCCAAGTGTGGTTTGAAGACTCCCTTCGGAGATTTTAGTAGTTACTGTTGGAGTGGAGGCGTGAGATGTTGAAAAGGTATCCATAGGTGTGATAAGAAAACAAGCTTGAGCGATTAGCATGAATTAGCATGTTAAGTAACCTCTCAATCAGTCAAGGAAGTTTGTGAAGTCTTGAGTGTCAGTGTGAGCCACCAAAGCAGCAACTTGAAAAATTATAAGCTTTTAAAGAACAGTTATGAAATAGATTGTGAGATTTCACCCTTTTCAAAGCCTCCATTGCCACTCCTCCCTGTTCCAAAGAATTAGGCATCCACAGCCACAGTTTATAGGCAAGGATATTGACGATGTCTAATAGTGTGTGCTCCTGAACTGGAAAAGTGGCACTATAAATACGCTTTAAGTATCTGTATGTGTCATGCTCTGTGAAAATGGAACTGCTGCTCCTGTCAGTTGTCATCATCTAAAGTGCACGTAGGTCTTCAGAGGATCTACCAAGCTTAGTTAGTTTGGATTTATTCATAACAGGGGAAGTTCCAAGGAAATTGACTTGTAGGGGGCTTCTACAGCTGAATGAAATGAGACTATTCTGGATAAACCTGAAACAACAAAGTATGTGGGGTTTTTTGTTTTTTTAATGTGTCTTTGCCAAAAATAGCTTTTCTATTAAAATTCTTGGTTTTAAAATCAAAACACACATTATCCTTTGTCTGAAAGATTTTCATTTTGCTGGAGAAGAACAAATGTTCCAAGTTCATTGACCGGAAGATAGTGTTCAGTTATTAAGTTAATCCTCTCCAAGTTTGACGGACAGCTGGGTTAAAGGTGTCAGAGCAGTCTCTGGCCTTTGTTGCTTCCAAAGTCTTTAGCAAACTTGATGATAAACTTTCCTACTACATTCTTCACTCATTTTTGATAGTGCTTCTTCTGTGACCCCCAGGTTTCAACTTCTCTCTCATTGCTCTCTGTCAGAAACCCTTAACCTCACTCAGGAGCGTTTATCCAGTCAAAACTTCATTTCCCACAGTCAGATTTGTACCCCTAGTAAGAAGGTTGGTCCTCATTAAGCCAGTTTGTATCAAAGGATGACTGGCTGATGGAAAAAAAAACGTTATCAGGGCTTAAATGAATATTAAACCAAACATTTATTAATGCAAATGATTTGCTAGCACGTATGTTGTTATTTTTGAGGAGGGACCTTTCACATGCCCCTTGCCTGAGAGAGATGTTTGAAGCAGAATGTGGGGTCGTGGTCTACACATAAGGAGCTGCTGTGACTGGGACACATCTTGAAATGTTACAGTTAGTTTTAATTTGCTGGTCTCCAACAGTGTTCACTTAAGCTTATTAATATGCTGTTTAAGACTCTCACTCAGAACCCCCTTTTGTACTCTGGGTCTCTTAAGGCATTGTCGTGATTGGTTATCTCTGGCATTTCCTGGTAGCTTGCCTGCTGTGTATCCAGAACACAGTTACTCTTTTTACATTCCCATCACACCAAGGAGGTGGGGGAGAGATATAAGAAAATGAGGGTGTGACTCATAAGACTGAAAGAACAGTTGAATGTGCCATTTATGGAGAGGACTGATACCTATGAAGGGTACAGACAGTGTTAATACCCCAGAGAATAGAGTATTCTGGCAGTGGAGTTCATAGAATTGTTTGGGGGAAATGAGCTTCCTTGGAAGGTAGTTTGAGGTTTAAAGTGAAAATTAGGCTTCACATTCCAGTACTGTCATAAATTGAGTATGAGTGTTGACATTTCACTTAGGAATGTTGAAGAGTGACTGTTTAGTTCTCAGATATTTTAAATGTTTAGGAAAGGGAGGAAGATCATTAGTTCAGGTCAGAAAAATCAAATCTGAAATACTTAATTTTTCTTTCATTACTTGTTTTGAATAATGGCACATTATTAACTGAAGTGTTTTATGCATTTTGAGGTATTAGAAGATTGAATAGGGGTACAAAAAAATCATCAGAATTCAGTGTTCTGTATTCTCCGTCACAGTTTTTCTGTACCTGTGAATGTGCCCTCTTACATCTTAAAAAACAAACAAACAAAAAACGTAAGAGAGAGATAAATGTAGGTACCTTGTCACTGTAGTATTTCAGGGCTTTCACTTTTTTTTTTTTTTTCAGGTTCCAGAGAAATTCTGGTAGCCATATCAGAGATCTTCCAGCTTAGATTTCTTCTGGTCACTGATCTGTTATTATCTCTAGGATAATAATAGGAATGTCAAGCCTTCCCTTCCAATAGCCTGTATTTTCATTAGCCTCAATACTATCTGTAAATGAGAGGCAACAAGAGTATATCCTGACAGGATCAGAAAAGAGCAAGTTCGAGTAACTTTTTGGTTTGATTCATACTATAGGAGATAAGGGGAGGGTAAATGAGCCCTGGAAATGTGTGTGAACTCCCTCCCAGCTCTCTCCTCCACTCCTCCTTCTACGAAGAGTACATGGTTCACAGAGGGCTAGATGACTGCTGAGCTCCTTTCCAGTGTTTATGCTTCTGAGATTCTAGGTGGGTGGTCTTTGAATTAGGGATATTGATTTAAGAGTAGTCCACGAGCTGATTTCCTTTTGAGGTCTCTGTTGGGATCTGCTTTAACAGTCACTAGTCTGAGTCAACCGTATTATACTTTTGGGGGTTATTGTGGAATCTTTTTTTTCACACACACAAAAAAAGTGTTCCCTCCCTCCCCCACCCCCCCAAAATAAAAAGACCTGAGAAATGATTCAGGGTAGACAGCAATTCTGACTTCAAAGGTTAGAATTAGAGCAAAAAACAATAGTGAGGAACAAGAAACAAAAGGGAGGACCTATGTAAGTAGAGACACTTGTTCTGTGAAAAAAAATCTACACATCAAATTTCAAATGAAATTTATTGAGCAGTGTTTCTAATGATAGTCTTTGAAGGGTTTTTCTTGTTGATTTTCGTAGCCAGAAAGACTTCCAAGGATGCCTTCACTTACTTTGCCTCTCTTTGCCTTCAGTATTCCATCTGTCCTAATTGTAAAGTTGGGTGGTTTCTCTCCATTAGCAGTTAGCTGGTTTCATTTCTGCTTTTGTGCAAGCAACAACTATCATTACATTATACAGGTTGGGTTAATTTTTTCCTTCTAATTTGCCAGTAACTGGCTCATTAAACAGACTGTCACAAGTACTATACAATAATGGGCTTTTTGTCCCTATAGGATGGGATGCTTTGTTCTGAAGTGCCACTGAGACAAGCCTACTCTGTAATAACAAAGGAACCTAGAAGTAGTATCTTCTTTGAAAATAGAAATGTGGTCATTCCTTTATTTATAATTATAGCAAGCTCTAATTTACCTGTACTAATAATGAGTATCCACATTATAGTTAATCTCCAAAAGATTATGTTGCCTCTGGGATTTCTCATTATCTTTGTGAACACCAGTTTTCTATTCCAAGGGATATTTTATTTAGACTTGTAATTAGATTTTAGCCCCTGACAAACCATATGGACAGTTTACAAAAGGAAAAAAAAACAGAAACAATGAATATATAAAATTTCAATCACTAGTAATAAAAAAATTCAAATATAAATGGCAATGGGTTACTAATTTCTGCTTATTAAGTTTTTAAAAATGATAATACTTAATTCTGGGGTAAATACGGAAAAATAGGCATATAGCTGATAGGAACATAAATGGGACATCCTTTCTGGAAGGTAATTTGCCAACATATATTAAGCTACTTAAAAAGTGAATACCTTTTCTAGGGCTGGAGGAAATGGGGAGTAATTGCTAATGGGTATTGGTTTCTTTTAGGGTAATAAAAATGTTGTAAAATTATATAATGGTGATAGTTGCACAACTCTGTGAATGTACTAAAAACTGTTGAATTAGACTATTTATTTATTTATTTTTGTTTGTTTTTGTTTTTGAATTAGACAATTTAGAAAGGTGAATTTTATGTTATGCAAACTGTATCTAAATAAGCTGTTATAAAAAAAAGTTAATGCCTTTTGACCCAGTAATTCCACTTAAAGTGGTTAATTACAGACAAGGACAAAGATTTATGCTCAGTGATCTATAGCTCAGCTTTTCTTTGTTACATCAACAATTGGAGGGCTAGCAGTTTAGCTCAGTTGGTTAGGGTGCGGTGTTATAACACCAGGGTCAAGAGTTTGGATCCCTGTACTGACCAGCAACCAAGAAAAAAAGAAGGAAACAGTTTAATTAGGGAAAGGTTTAAAAGACTAGTGGTATATATGTATACTGCAGTTATTTTAAACCTTTTAATGCTTTTCTGGTTGTATGGGAAAACATGTCTATGTATTACCAAGTGAAAAAAGGTTTTTAAACCAGGTATGCCATATACTTCCACAGTGTTTTTATATGTGAATTATTATTATTATTTTTTTTTTAAAGATGACCGGTAAGCGGATCTTAACCCTTGATTTGGTGTTGTCAGTACCACGCTCTCCCAAGTGAGCTAACCAGCCATCCCCATATAGGGATCCGAACCTGTGGCCTTGGTGTTATCAGCCACACTCTCCCAAGTGAGCCACGGGCTGGCCCTATGTGAATATTTTTTTAAATGAAGGAAATAATCTCTGTTCACATTTTACAGCATGTGTATGGATGATGAATCATTTTTTAAACTTTATTACAGAAAATTTAAAACATATACATAAGTAGACAGAATAATATTTTGTCCCACCATGCAGTCAGCTTCAAATTTTATCTATCCATGTCTGATTTTGTGTCTTCTGTATCCCAGTTCTTTTCTACCTCTTGTTTTGAGGCAAATCCTGTGTGTCATATCATTTAATCTGTAGGTATTTCTGCATGTGTTTCTGAAAAATAGACTTAAAAAAAACACTACCATTATTACTTGAAAAAATTAATGATTCTACTCAGTGTTCAAACGTGCACTCTTATAAATATTATAAATGATACTTTGTTTTTATAAAAAAGTTTGGGTTAGGATTCAAGTAAAGTCCATGTATTGGGATTCTGCTGTGTTTTGTTGAAGAAACCCTTTTGTCATGTAAAGTGTCCTACAGACTGGATTTTGCTGACTGCATCCCTGTGGCTTAGCATGTCCCCGTGTTCTCTGTATTCCTGTAAATTGGTAGTTGGATCAAGGCTTGATCAGATTCAGGTTCACAAAATTTTATTTTGTCAAAGCTATTTGACAGATAGTAATGTACTAGTTTTATTTTACTTTCTTCTTTAGCTATTATATTTTCTAAACTTTCTCCAATAAACATGCTTGCCTTTGAAATAAAAAATAAATATCATTAAGAAAAAATAGACTGTGAGCCAACAATGGATAGAAGAAGTAATGGGCTATGGCAGTCCCCAAATTGACTGTATTTGTGGTTGTTTTACTAAATTGGAAAGTTCTCAGGTTGATTATAGTGGCTGGGCAATGTTTTATGTGTCGTCTTATCAAACTTCTACACTGTTACATCTGCTTATGAATTTTTTGGCTTCCTTGAATAGACATTACAGGACTAAACTAACCCAGAGGAATCCTCCCTTATTTTCTCCTATCCCTTACCTATATTAATCTCAAAAGTACTTTATCTTTGATTGTTTTATCATTGCATATAGTTGCAGAGGTTTTTTTTTACTGGTGGACTTCCGGGTTACTTATATAAAATGGCACATCTGATGTGATCTCATATCTAACACACATCAATCTGAGATTGCTATTATCTCTTTAGGAATTTTGTATTGAGGGCTGGCAGGAAAGGAGGACTTATCAATATTTTTTGGTATTTGATAGTCAGACCCCTAAGTAATTGTCTAGTTACCTTGGAAGAAGCAACTCTGGTTTTTTGAGGTGATCTTTCCATTAAGTTTTTATCTCTTTGGAAGAAACTATTTTCTCAAGAAATGTTATTTTATACCACACAGAAAAACTCTTCTTCCTCTGAAGTTCTTGCAGCAGCTTGTTCAAGAAAAGGATACATCTGGGCCTAAAATTGATTTATGAACCAGGATTAATCTTGTTCAGGAAGATGCTCACAATTTTAGCTATCATGACCCAGAAAGTACACCCTGATTAAGACTCTTCACTGGCTTACCTTCATCTGCAGGATAAAATCCCAATACCCTTTATCATAAAAAGCCCTTTATGATCTGACTCCTGCTTCTCTTTCCATACTGATTCCCTTCCTCTGTTCTTTATATTTCATTTCTATCAAACTGCTTAAAATCCCTTAAATATAACTTGCTAGCTTGCTCTTCTCCCTATCTGAATGTCCTCTCTCTTCCCCACACCCTTTGGCCCTGTTTTCTTACTGTTTATCTTTCAAATCCCAGTTTAGATGTCCTCCTCTTTGTCATTATTACCTTGTCATGTTAAATTGTAAACACCCCCCCTCACACACACGCACACAGAAATACACTTGAGAGTTAGGTTCATGTCTTATTCTTTTCTGTAACTGGGCTGCTTACCACAAGGCCTGGGCATATAAAGGCATTCAATAAATGTTCATTGAATTGAGTTGAAGTATAGTTTATGAGAATGAAAGGTGAGGGTTATAATAGGCTACCAAAATAGTCCACATCTTGGAGAAACAGTATTTTTATTGCCATCATCTTTGGAAAACCAACTTTCTTAGGAGAGCTTAATATCCTTTCCCTTCACCAATTTCTATTTGTGTTAGTGATCGTGCTCGGGGAAGGGTAGATTGCAGGCAGTCTGGATTGCCTCCCTAGACAGCTCTTTTGAGTACTCAGGGGAAAGCAGCAGTCGCACCACTTGCTGCTGTTGGGATGGGGAAGGAGCAGGGCTGGGGCGCAAGAAACTCTAGAGCCCTTATCCTTCCTTGGCCGTGTTAAATTTGCAGTTGGCTGTACAGGGATTGAAGGGTATGACTTTGTGGTCCTCTGTTCTGTGTGGACAGGTGCTTGGGAAGGGCAGGGTGTATGTGACTCACTGGCTAGGGGAGGCAGACCAAAGCCCCCACCTCCTTCTTCCTTTGCTCACCACACAGTCTGCGTTCTGGGTCAGCCTCTTGAGCATGAGGAGTGAGTTGTAGGGCTGGACCATCACGTCGCTCGTGTCTTCCTGGTAGGGAAACACCGAGTACGTCTGCACCAGCTTCTTGGGGTACCTGAGGGTGAGAAAGGGGGAAAAGGGGAGGGCACACAGCGAATTGGAAGGGCCCCCATCACCGCCCATCTCTGTACATCGAGGTACATCAATGCGCATCTGCCCATTTTCTAGGGAAAACAGGGACCAATCTTTTCCAAGTGCCACCAATCTCTTATGCAAAAGTGGTGAGGACAGAACTGAGTCTTCAGAGCCAAAAAAGATAAGCCTCAAGCATGAAAATCTGTAGATCCCTTCCCTTCCCTAAGTAAATCCCCTGTTCCCCAAGTTATTTCTTCCAAGATGTTCCTTGGGTAGGTCTGTCCGTAAGACCCAAAAGGGGGTAGTGGCAGACTTTCCAGCTCAAGAGGAAAAAGTGACTAAAAGGAAAGACATTACCCAGGGAACCAGGGTTAATGCCATCTTCCCAAACACAGGCTTACCTGTCATTCAGTCTCTCCAGGAGGTAGGAGCCCAGGCCAGAACCTGTCCCCCCAGCAATGGAGTGACACAGCACAAAGCCCTGTGTGTATACAGGAAGAAACTAACTCAGTTTCTCTAACAGTACTCTCACAACTCGCTTCTGACACTAGATGTGTGTGGGGGGGTTTCTCCACACAACAAGCAAGCAACCAATTCTGCAACAGACACCAGCTGGATGTCCTCTGATTCAGTTCAATTCTGGCACTATCTCTAGAGTGTCCCCAACGCACGATGGTTTGACTCACAAGTTTTCAATTTCATGGTGGGTTTATTGGGACACAACCCAATGTGTTTTGACTTGGGATATTTTTAAATTATAATGGGTTTTTCCAGGATGAAACCCCATTGTAAGTCAAAAAGCATCTGTACCTGAAGATAGCGTCAGATCCCACAGGTTGAAGGCTCAGTCCCAAAAGACTGCCCTCCACTTCCGATGGCAACTGCAAGTGGCATGTGCCTCTGACAAATGGCTATAAAACAAAAAGCTATGGGGTTCTGCTCTAGAGTGGCAACAGTGTCCCAGGGTAGAGTTCCTTGTGCTGAAAAGAGATATTCTCCAGAACCAAAAAGCTATGGAGTTCCCATTACACCCTCCTAGGGTCCAATTAATTTGCTAGAATGAAGGGCCGGCCCGTGGCTCACTCGGGAGAGTGCGGTGCTGATAGCCCCAAGGCCACGTGTTTGGATCCTATATAGGGAGGGCCGGTTGGCTCACTGGCTGAGTGTGGTGCTGACAACACCAAGCCAAGGGTTAAGATCCCCTTACCGGTCATCTTTAAAAAAAAAAAATTGCTAGAATGACTCACAGAACTCAGGAAAACACTGATGTTTATTGGTGAATTATAAAGGACATTTTAAAGCATATAAATAAACACCAGGTGAAGAAATACATACTGTGAGGTCTGTATGGGTCCCAGTGCAGGAGCTTCCATCCCCATGGAGGTGGGGTGGCCACCCTCCTGGCATGTAGATGTTCACTTTCCTGGAAGCCCCCTGAACTCAGCCCCTTTGGGGTTTTATGGAGGCTACATTACTTAGGCATGATTGATTAAGTCATTGGCCATTGGAGGTCAATTTAACCCCTCCACCTCCTCAGAGGTGGGGGTGGAGCTGTGAATTCCAACTCTTACAGCACAGGGTTGGTTTCCTTGGCAACCAGTTCCCCATCACATCACCTGTTCAGGCCACCTCCTGCTTTTTCCCCAGCACTCTTCAGTCTCCCCCACCCCTATAGGGAGAGCCTCACCTCTAGACTGTCACTTCCATCTGCTTCTCGGTCTATAATGTCAAAGATGTCTTCATGGATTTTCTCACCCTGTATAGTGACATGGGAAGGGAGGGTCAGGTCAAAGGTTCTGTAGAGTGTCTCTTCTCAGCGCCAAGAGCTCTACCCTGGGACATTGTTGCCACCCTGAAGCAGAGCCTCAGATGTAGCCCTCAACTCCAAAATACTACTTTGCAAATGATTTGCTCGAAACTTGCATAAACCTATCCCTGGCTGTCCCTCTGGTCAGGGTATCTCTTTGTCTCATTTATTTTCAATCTGATCTGGTCAAATTCACAGATTGCTTGAGCCTGGGGCAGGAGTACCCAAGGGTCTCTGGAATGGTTCCCTGGACACCTGAGAGAATCCACTGGCCCAGTTGTTGCCAGCTCCTCCTCCATGCTCGGACAGGTAGATGTTCTCTGGGTTGTACAGCTTGGCATAGGGGGAGTTGAGGATGGAGTGGATCACCCGGGGCTCCAGGTCCAGCAACACCGCCCGGGGGATGTAGTGCTCATCGTCCGCCTGTCAAGGGGAGTCCGGGAAGGGGCCCAATCGGCTAGGACCTGCCCAGTCCTCAGTCCTCCCAACACTGGCTCCTGCCGGCCCTCCCTCCTCAAGCGAGCCGCCTGGCCCTTTTGCCCAGCGGATTTCCCAGTACCAGGCCGCTGCCCTTCCCTTCAGGGACCCCGGGCCACGGCCGGCCCTGGACAAGTCGCTGGGGGCACCTGGTAGAAAAAGACGTCCTTGCGGTCAGTGCCCTCGGTGGCGAATTCCTCCACGATGCCCTCGGGGCTGATACCATGTTCGGCGCACAGTTGTTTCCAGAACTCGAACCCAACTGGGAGAGAGGGGGAGACACCTGAGTCTACTTGAGTCCTAAGGCCTGAGGAGCCCAGCTGTAGGCTCAGAGGCTGTCACACTCAAGGGTGGACCCAAGACACCTGGGTCTCTGAGCCATCACAGCCCAGGGCTGAGGCACAGCTCTCGGTCTGGGTCATCATACGCAGTAGGGCAGGAGACTCATGGAAGGGAAAGAGGGACTAGTGGATGCCGAGCTCTTGGGTAGGACCGGGAAGAGGCAGACCCAGAGACCGGAGGGGCTCAGGGCTCGCTTGCTCACTCTGGTTGCCGCACTGGCCCAGCTGCAGCGTGATGATCTCCCCGGGCATTGCTCTTCAGACGTGGGCACGCCAGCCCCGGCCCTGCGGGAGTCACGACTGAGACGGAGGCCTGGCAGCCGGGCGCGCAGGACGTGGGGAGCGCGCGCTCTCTCCGTCTTTTGACGCGCGTGCTCGGTTTGCGCGTGTGCTGTGTCGGCCTCCACTAGGCCAACAGGCCAGGGAGCCCAACCTGGGAATCATTTTATCCCACAGCAGTGGCGGCTGGAATTCAGCACAGGCGCAGAATTAGGCCACGCCCCATCCTGGCCACCGCTCCGCGCCTGCGTGGTGAGACGGCGGGGGCCGCAGGGTCGCAACCTGTGGGGGCGGGGAGGGGCGGGGCTGGGGAGGGAGGGGCGGGGCTGGGGAGGGAGGGGCGGGGGCGAGGTCGATGAGCTGGACCAGGTGAACGGGGTCACCTGAGCGGCTCTGCTAGGTTGAGGGCCTGGATTTAAGCCAACTTTATTCTTTTAAATTTCTATTTTTGTTTATTGCGTTACAATATGAGTATACATAAAATTTACGGCTTTAACCATTTGTTGTAAGTATACAGTTGCATGATTTTACATGCGGTGGCATTGTTCTGTACCATCTCCACCATCCATCTCCAGAACTGTTTCACCTTTCCAAAGTGAAACTCTGTGCCCATTAAACAGTGACTTCCCATTCCCTCCTCCCCCAGCCCCTGGCAATGAGCATTCTATTTTCTGTCTCTATGAATCTGACTGCTCTAGATCCCTTACATAGGCAGCATCATCATAAAGTATTTGTCCTTTTGTGTCTGGCTTCTTTCACTTAGCATACTGTCTTCAGGATTCCTCCATTTTGTTTATCAATTCATCCCTTAATGGACACGGGTTGCTTCCACCTTCTGGCTATTGTGGATGATGCTGCTTTGAACATGGGTGTGCAATTATCTGTTTGAGTCCCTGCTTTCAATTCTTTTGGATAGATACCCAGAAGTAGTAGACATGGTAATTCTGTTTTGTTTTGGTTTGGTTTTTTTCCCTGGCAGGCTGGTGTGGGGATGCAAATCCTTAAACCCTTGAGGTTGGGATTATTAGCACCACACTCTAACCAAGTGAGCTAACTGGCCAGCCCGGGTTGTTTGTTTGTTTGTTTGTTTTCCAGCTGACAGGTTTGGTGATCTGAACACTTGACCTTGGTA
Source organism: Cynocephalus volans (assembly GCF_027409185.1). Classification (NCBI taxonomy): domain Eukaryota; kingdom Metazoa; phylum Chordata; class Mammalia; order Dermoptera; family Cynocephalidae; genus Cynocephalus; species Cynocephalus volans. Next base: position 536,092 of record NC_084469.1, on the reverse strand, counting down.
TTACCACACCATGCTCTAACCAACTGAGCTAACTGGCCAGCCCTCTAATTTTCTGAGGAATCTCCATACTGTTTAACACAGCAGCTGCACCATTTTATATTCCCACCAGCAATGGACAAGGGTTCTGTTCCATAAAATTTATAGGTTTGGACTGAGCTCCTGCACTAGGCCCAACAGACCAAACTAAAATGGAGTCACTCATGCTAATGTTCCATATCACCAAGCCAAAACCAAATTGTTTATCTGACTTTCTCAGGAATCAGGAGAGTTAGTAGCCAGATCTCTAAATATACCAGTTTTAGCCATCAAGGTAAGGAAATTCCCTCTGCTTTAGCCTTTTCAAGAAAAGTAACTTTGAAACAACCAATCTGTCTTTTGTTTTCTGTTTCTACTTCTTCCATCCCTTTTCTGTCTATAAATTCAACCTCCTGTGCTCAGCTCATTGGAACACTCATTCTACTTTATAGAATGAGGTGTTGCCCAGTTCTAGAATAACAAATACAGTAAAAGCCAATTAAGAACTCTAAACTTGGGCTAGCTGGTTAACTCAGTTGGTTAGAGTGTGGTGCTGATAACACTAAGTTCCAGGCTTCGATCCCTGTACCAACTAGTCACACACACACACACACACACACACACACACACACACACAATCTTTAATCTGAATTTGTTGTTCTGATTTCATCTCCACCAACACTTGTTACTTTCTGGGGTTTTGCTTTTTGTTTTTAAAAAGATGACCAGTAAGGAGATCTTAACCCTTGGCTTGGTGTTATCAGCACCACACTCTCCCAAGTGAGCCACAGGCTGGCCCCCCAGATGTTCATTTTTAACATTTCTGTGGATGCTGAATGGGGCTTTGCAGTTGAAATTTCCAGTTATGATCACAACTGAAATTGATTGACTTTTCTTTTGTTACTGACCTTTTTTGGGATTCTTTCTCTGTGAATTGCTTGTTCATACTCTTTGCCCATCTATTTATTTATATATATATATGTATATATATTTTGTTGTTGTTGTTGTTGTGTATAGGGATCCGAACCTTTGACTTTAGTGTTATCAGCACCATGCTCTCCCAAGTTAGCTAACCAGCCAGATCCCTTTGCCCATTTTTCTATTGGGTTCTCTTAGACATTTGAAGATACTCTACAGATTTATTCTTTGTTATATGGGTTGCAAATTTCCTCTCAGTCTATGGCTTGTCTTTACACTCTGTATATGATGTCTTTTGTCATAGAGAAGATTTTAATTTTAATGAAAAGTTTACCGTCTTTTCCTTTATGTTTTGCACGTTTTATACCTTGTTAAACCTTTCCCTATCCCAGTGTCATACAGCTATCATTCTGTGTTTTCTTCCAAAAGCTCCATATTAATTTTGCTTAAAGACCCCGTAGGTCTTTAGTTCATCTGGAATTTATTTGGAGGCCTGCTGAGAGATAGGGATCTATTTTATCTTTTCCATAGGATGGCCAATTGTCTCCGAACCAATTATTTAAGAGTCGGTGCAGCCTTCCCCACCCCCTGGAACATTGCAACTTTCAAACTTTTAATTATGGACATTTAAAAACTTTTCAAAGGGTTAGCTCAGTTGGTTAGAGCGTGGTGTTCTAACACCAAGGTCAAGGGTCTGGATCCCCGAACCAGTCAGCTGCAAAAAAATAAAATAAATTAAAAAGTAAACTTATTAAAAAGTGGCGAGAATAGTGTAAATATATAAATCTATGTACCTCATAATTGACTTTATGGTTGTTTTTTTTTTCCCCCCCTGGAAGCTGGCTAGCACGGGGATCCAAGGCTGTTCTCTAACCAACTGAGCTAACCAGCCAGGCCTCACAGCTGATTTTAAATGAAAAACTTATCTCCAGTATACATTTGAGAAGACTCTTTTGGGAATCACTTGAATGCTAAGGTAAATCTGTGCATGCCACCAGAGCCTCTGTGAAAGAAATCACTCTGTATTTTTAAAATAAATGATCGTGTTTTGCTATCTTTATATCCATTGGAGAAAGAATAGGGGCACATTTAAAATTTTTGATTTTACATTTTTTTGTGTCCACTTGTTTATACTATTTATTGGAATTTATATATTTCATGATGGCATCTTCAGGATTCGGTGACTGTCTTTAGTTCATATTCACATTATTCTTAATGGCCATGTCCTTTTCACAGTTGTCAACAGCTACAGAATCAGCCATAGAAAGTATGATCTTAGCCTTCATTACAGACTGCCCCAGAAACACGTTTTGCTAGGCATGCCTTCCTTAAAACGTATTTGTTTAACTTTTTTTTTTTTAAAGGGGATCTTAACACTTGACTTGGTGTTGTCAGCACCACGCTCTCCCAAGTGAGCCACAGGCCGGCCTTTGTTTAACTTTTTTAAATCTTGATATTCTTTAAATATACCTTACACAAAAGTAGCTTTTAGAAGGATAGGATGTTTTTGTCATTTCCATTATCTGTTATGTCCCTCTGTATAGAGATTCTGTCTAGTGGCCTTGTTACCACTGTGCATTATGATGTTGATTTATTGTGGTACGGTGGCAGCATGCTAGAGCTGGACAGGACATGGAGATCACTTATTAATTAGGCCTTCCCAGCCTTTCCCCCATAGTGTTCACATAGAAAATGAAGATGTACAATACCCCAAGGAAAGAGAAGGAAAGAGGCAGGTTGCTGCAGAGGGGCTGCCTGGAGGCTCCAGCCACAGAGCTGCAGGGTCCAACCCAACGCACCTATAGCCTGTTGTAGGTACACTAACCTATTTCACCTTTCCTTTCATGAATGAGGAAACTGAGGCTCTTTGCTTTTTCAAAAATTTATTTGCATCATCTACAAATAATAGTATTATTGTGCATGGTCTGTATTTTCCTTTTATTGTGAACATTGTATGTTTTTTCTCCTTCTTAGAGTAAACATGATTTCTGTTTAACTCATGATATATTTGTGTTGGTACTTTTGTCAGAGTTTTTATCGAAGATCCTGCTGTCCCAGTCATTTGTGCTTCTGTGCATTCACAGATAGTTTTTTCTGATGAAATTTAAAAGATTTTTCTAATATGGCAAGATATTATATTTCCTACATACTGTTATTTATTTTTTATGGCAGTTGGCCTGTACAGGGATCTGAACCTGTGACCTTGGTGTTGCAAGGCTGAGCTTTAACCAATTGAGTTAACTGGGCAGCCCTCTATATACTGTTTTAATGTTATTATATTTAATAAATTGATCTTTTTAAAAATCTGGAATTAAACTATTATTCCTTTATTTGTAAAGTTTCCATTGTTTTTATATGTATGTTGAAATTTTTAATCCATTTTGACTCTACTGATGTTTATTATTCTATAAATACATCTCTCCAGCTGTGCCAGCCTAGCTTATTTGGCTAATGAAAACTAGGAGATGGTTATTAAAAATTAACTTGACATGGTTTTAGTTTCATGTTCTCTCTCATTTTGGTTTGTTAAATCAACAACCCAAGGGCTGGCCCGTGGCTCACTTGGGAGAGCGTGGTGCTGACAACACCAAGTCAAGGGTTTAGATCCCCTTACCGGCCATCCTTATATAGGGAAAAAAAAAATCAACAACCCAAAGTTCTTTTCTTCTTTTTGAGGCTTAAGCATTAACACCCCAAAGTTCTAGAATAGTTATTTAGCAGTTTAATTGAAAATGGGAAAATCCATCAAGAGTTCAGATTCCTGTACTGGCCAGCTGTTAAAAAAAAAAAGAAAAGAAAAAGAGGAAGTAAGAAACAAAATGGGATGATCCAGGCTTTTTAGCACATCTAGGACATTTTAAGTCCTTTTGGCACTTTTTAATGGTTTCTCTTTGTTCTGGATGTCTTGTTTTGTTAACCATAGCCTGCCTGCCCCTCTGTCTCCTTACCTGTTCAGCCTAAAACTTTGGCTATTGCCCCAAGGGCTCAGAAGGTCTCAGACAATCTCTTTGTGGAAGCTGTCTGGATGGGCCTATGACTTTTCTGAGGATTCCGTAGTGAGAACTGTCAGAATTTCTTCCCTTGCTTGCTTCAAGTCCATTTGTAAATGAGTGATAGAAGCAAGTCAGCTAGTGAGTTTTCCGGATGGACCAAGACCAAACAGGTTGGAGCAATCCTCCCTAGCTGAATCACCCTGTGCTCATATAAAATAAACCAAGGAACCCTGGAAACAAACCTGTGTGCACTTCCTGACGTCCCTCTGCCATAGTTCCTCCATGGCTCAGGAATGGCACATGGCTCAGGGTGTTTTTCTGTTAATCACATGTTGAAGCAAAGTTGTTCTCAAACTGTTCTCACGTGTTGGAATCAAAGTGACTTTAATCCTGTCTTCCCTAATCTAGATAATCTAAATAATCCTATCTGTGTGACATGGTCCCTCCTCCATAGCCGATCTAGAAGCATTTGATAGTACAGAGAAAAGATTTATACTCTGGTAACCTTTGCTTTGTTAATGTGGAGATATCTTTTTAAAAAAATTTTTTGAAAGGAAGAAATAAAACTGTTTAATTTACAGGAGACATGATTGTACATGGAAAATCCCAAAGAATATACCAAAAAAAAAAAAAAAAGAAGGAAAAAAGAAAAATAGCTACAGAACTAATAAGTGGGTTTAGCAAGGTTATGAGATTCAAGGTCCACATACATAATAAGTACATTGCATTTCTTGGTTGAAAATTTTGAAAAACTGTTTTTAAAAACTTGTACATGTACATAACACAAAAGTTATCATTTTAACCATTTTAAAGTGTACAGTTAAGTGGCATTAAATACATTTCGATTGTGCAACCATTGAGAGGTCTTTTTTTTTTATTGGCAGCTGGCCAGTACAGGGATCTGAACCCTTGACCTTGGTGTTATTAGCACTAGGCTCTCCCAAGTGAGCTGACCAGCTAGTCCTGAGATGTCTTTTTAACACTAAAATTTTTGATGATGACTAAACGTATATACAGATATATATGATGAAGAATTGAAAATGGAATGGCGAAACCTAGTATTCTACCTGGACTTATACTTCAAGATAAAATAGAAATCTAAGCAGTGAGTTATGCATGGAATTGACTTCCCAACCAGTCTGGATGTGGCAGTATCAGATTCCTCACACTACCTTGGGAAGATAAGAAAAAAACTAATACATATTTTAATAGAGGAGGACACAGTTTATTCTTTGTAAAATAATAACCCCTACCAGGTTTTAAACATTACAGCATCAAAATATATTTATTGTAGTAAATATAGAAAATACAGATAAGCAGAAAAATAAAATAACAACTTGCAAAGATTGATATTGACCTTTTAGGAATTCATAACCCTGTTTCTTTCAGTACTTAAAGACTTAGATAGTGTTAGCTGGTGCTTGAGTTAATTGTAAGCCACAATGAGCAGACTGTGGTTTAATAGCATCTTAGGGTGACTATTGAGTTCCTGGCAATACAATCAATAAGGTTTTATTTCTGGTTTTATTTGAAAGAAAATCTTACGATGGATTCATTTTAGGTGTGTCTGGGTTTGGTCTTTTTCCTTCCTAAGTGATGTGTCTGTTACATCAGTTGGTTAACTATATGTATGGCATAAGAATATGCTATAATGTGTTTCTGCCCTTCGAACTGGAAGAGCCTTGATATTATCAAATGTTAGAATTGGATAATATAAAGTCTGATAATGAGAATCTGGCTTCTATTCAATTTGAAAGAGTGGTGTTGGTGACAAATGGTGAGCCGCCAATGGTGAACTCCTTCTTAACTGCACCTGTGGAGCACCTGCGTTATGTACATTTCTCTGAAGCAGAATGTCAAATGGCCTCTGTGTCCTTCTGGAATGCGTTACAATCTTAGAGTAACAGACTTGTCTAGAAGTCCAATCCTTTATTTTTCAGACCCTAATGTCCCAGACACAGGTGCTCTCCTCCCAGTACCTTGTCTGACTTTCATTAGAGCCCTAATCACACAGTGACCTGAGGAGTTATTTACATTAACACATAAACAATACAGTGAGAAATTCTTCAACTGGATCATATCTTGCATATCTCTGTTGTCTGCAGCACTTAGCACAGTACCTGGAACTTACTAGCTTCTCAATAAATATTTGTTGAGTGAATGAATGAGGAAACTGAGGCTCAGGGACTGGAAATGACCTGCCCAAGATCACAGATCTAGTTAGTAACAACATTCTGAGAGGTAGGTTATGATAACTTTTAATTACATTGCATTGCTTGAAAACATAATCAGAGGCCAAAATTGCGCTGAATGTTGGATTAAAACATTGGTGACAGGTTACTCACAGAATTAGAAACTCAGATGACAGTACACAGCATCAAAAATTGGCTCTGAGGTTTTTCTTAAGAGTTTTGGGGCTAGCTAGTTAGCTCAGTTGGTTAGAGTGCAGCCTTATAACGTCACAGGTTCAGATCCCCGTACTGGCCAGCTGCCAAAAAAAAAAAAAAAAAAGCAGCAGGTCTGGAAGAGTTTTAGTTTTTTGGTCCCCTAGAGTTTTGTTTTTCTTGCTAATGCTCTACCTGTAGGAATGGTTGGTTCATATTTGTGGTGAGAGGAAGCCACCTTGGTTGGCTCTCCCATGGTTGGGAAAGGCTAGAGTGGAAGAAATCCCTCTTCTGTGGAAAGGCAGGGAGATCTTTCCCTATATCCAGAGTCCATATGTCCTTGATTGTGTTCATGGTGAGTCTTTGTGAGAAATACACACTCATTTTTGACCTAGGTTGGAGAAGCCTGGTGCATGTGATGAGCACTTAGCCTTGATTTTGGTTTATTTGTTGTTTTTTGTTTGTTTGTTTGTTTTCTTAAAGATGACCAGTAAGGGGATCTTAACCCTTGACTTGGTATTGTCAGCACCACACTCTCCCAATTGAGCTAACCAGCCATCCCCATATAGGGATCCGAACCTGTGGCCTTGGGGTTATCAGTACCACACTCTCTCAAGTGAGCCATGGGCCGGCCCTACTTAGCTTTGATTTTGGCACAAGCCTGTTTTTGTTTTGTTGAGGTAGAGAGGGTTAGAGTAGGGTGTCAGCTCATTGGTCACTATGGCCTTTGAGAAGGTCAAAGTGACCCAGGAAATGTAATCTGGTCAGTGGCTGGGTGGCAATTGTCACTGAGCTCAGCAGAGTCTTCCCTAAAGATGTGCTCCAGAAAATCTTCTCCAGAGAAGCCTCAAAATGCTGATGCTGGCTCTTCTGCTGACAGCTGGTGCGTTCGCGCGCACGTGCGTGTGTGTGTGTGTGTGTGTGTGTGTGTGTGTGTGAGAGAGAGAGAGAGACAGACAGACAGACAGACAGACAGACAGTCAAGAAAGGAAAAGCAGGCAACAGAGAAGGTGTGGCCTAGCAGACCTAGTGGAAGTCCTTTTCATCCACTGTTTCAAGTTGACAAAGTCACCTGGCTGGCCTGGATGGCCATAGGGGAAGGTGTATAAGGTCTGGGCTAGACCCGTAGGTGGGAGTTAGCAAGGGGAGGGACCTGTGTCACTGTCGGGGAGGAGTGGTTGCCTGGCTTGGTCACGATGAGCCTGCTGCCTGAGCTAGGTAGACAGGTGACAATAGAACCTGGCTGGTTGACCAGCTTTTGTTCCTAAATCCTATGCAATCTTTTGTGTGTATGGAGAACAAGTAGGGAAGAATTAAACTTGGGTTTTCAATCTTCTGACTGCCTGTCTGTTAAGAAGTACCTTCATTTCTTACCATCGGGAGTTGTTAGCATTGGGTTGGGATCCCAAGGACGGGCTTTATGAATCAAGAACATCTTGAAACAGTTTGCAAATTGATAGACCGGCAGGTTAGCTCAGTTCGTTAGAGCGTGGTGCTGATAATACCAAGGTCCAGGGTTCGATATCTGTACCTAGAGTGTCACAGAATTCGTTCCCCCACCTCTTGCAATTGACAGCCCATCAATATTTGGCAGTTATCGTGACTCCTCCTAAGTTTTCTCTTTCTAGGAAAGCTGAGAAACCTACCTCGACCACTGACTCTCTGTGTGACCCTGAGTCTCACTTTCCTCTCAGTGTCAGTTTCCTCTTTGCAAAAACTGGGATATAGCAGCGCCTGTCCGTACGGTGGTTGTGGAAATTAATTGAGCTCTGCTGGTATATGCAGAGTGCTTAGAACAGTGCTTGATGTACAGGCAATGCTCAGCAAGATTTTCAATATGGCTTTGTATTTTCAATATTGTTTTGTATACATATAGCACTTAAAATTGAACAACTTTGAGACATTTTATTTAATTTGAAAAACCACAAGAATAAAACATGATGACATGCAAAAATTATATACTTTCAGCAATCCCTCTCTAGCTTTTTAAGTATTTAACTATCCATCACTTTTATAGTTTTGTTAAAATTTTTCATATCCGTTTATAGTGTATATTAATATATAGATATTGTATATTAATTGTAAATATTATAAACATTATAAATACAGTCATGTGCCTCACAATGACGTTTTGGCCCACAATAGACCACATACTCAATGATAGTGCCATAGATTATCATGGAGCTGAAACATTCCTATCGCCTAGTGACATCGGAACCTTCACAGTAGTACAAAGCATTACCTTGTTCATGTTTAGGTATGTTTAGATACACAAATACTTACCATTGTGTTACAATTGCCTACAGTATTTGATACAGTAACATGCTGCATAGGTGTGTAGCCTGGGAGCAGTAGGTTATTCCACATGGCCTAGGTGTGAATTAGGCTATACCTTCTAGGTTTGTGTAAATACACTCCATGATGTACATACAGTGACAAAATTGCCTAATGACACATCTCTCAGAATTGATCTTTCGTTAAGCAGTGCAGGGCTGTATATATATTGTACGTTAATTGTATACTAATGCAATATATTATAAAAAGTTAATTTAGGATGTTAACTTTTTTGTTGTCCATAATATGAAAAATAGTGAGCTTCTTTCCTTGCTTGCTATTCTTATGGAATTCTAAACTTGAATCAAATATATCCACTTGATTTTGAAATAATCCTAAACTCGCATGTCTCCCATAGTTTTCAGATAGAGGGTAAGAATCCGTGAGAAATAAGATGTATCCAACCCCAAGCAATTAGGTTGCTTCTTCTTCTGTTTTTTTGGTGGCTGGCTGGCACGGGGATCCGAACCCTTGATCTTGGTGGAATAACACCATAGGTTTCTTCTTCTGTTCTGTTATTGGCATCTGTTTTTCATATCTATTTTATTGGCATTATCCATGTGTGGGCTCTTTACCTCTGGTTGCTCTTCCTGTTTACACTTCTACTCATTTACGCTTAAAATTTATTTTTTCTGGTTATCAAAGTAAAATATATCCATCACAGACCATTTGGAAAATATAGAAAAACATACATATAATACCACTGGCCAAATGTAACTCCTATTAATATTTTATTATACTTGTTTTCAGTCTTCTTTCCATCTCTCTATATATCTCGATCTTTATCTCTTTCTATATAGTCGGCCCTCCATATTTGTGGGTTCCACATCTGGAGATTCAACCAACCACAGATCAAAAATATTTGAAAAAAACTTTCGTCTGTACCGAAAGTATACAGACTTTTTTCTTGTCTTTATCCCCTAATCAATACCGTATAACAACTATTTACATAGCATTTACTTTTTTTTTTTTTTTTAAGATGACCGGTAAGGGGATCTTAACCCTTGACTTGGTGTCGTCAGCACCACGCTCTCCCAAGTGAGCGAACCGGCCATCCCTATATAGGGATCCGAACCCGCGGCCTTGGTGCCATCAGCACCACACTCTCCCGAGTGAGCCACAGGCTGGCCCTCCATAGCATTTCCGTTGTATTAGGTATTATAAGTTATCTAAAGATGACTTAAAGTTCACAGAAGGATATGCATTGGTAATATGCAGATACTACCCCATTTTATATCAGGGGCTTGAGCATCCATGAATTTTGGTGTCTAAGGGAGATCCTAGAACCAATCTCCCACATACTGAAGGATAACTCTATATCCATACTTTTTAAACAAAAATGAAATACCACTGAATGCTTTTTCACTTCACACTAAATGGTACCAATTTACTCTTCAAGCCAGTTCCAAACTAACCATCCTAAAATACAGATTTCATCACATTCCTTCTCAGCTCAAGAATTTGCAACTGCAATTCAGGCCACAGGAAACCTCTGAGCACTTCTTAGACACTGGGTGTGGCAGAAAGAATTGATTTGGAGCCAGAGGACCTGAGGTCAAGTGTGTCTTTCACTTAACAGCTGTGTGGTCTTGGGCAAGTTACTTAACCTTCCTGAGCCCATTTCCCTATGATGATAAATGACAAAAATCCTCCCTCTAAGGGCCCAGATGATTCATGCTTGAGAAAGTGCATCATGCAGGGTAAAATGCTGTACAAATGGCAACAATGCTACTTCCCCTCTCCAATAAAATTGGGAGCCTCTTTAAGTTGGGTTCATTAGGAAGCTTAGTGATGGGCAACTCGGTCTCTGTTTTTAATAAAAGCTTGCTTAATTTATGAACAAATGTCTACCAGGCCTTAATTCAGCCCTAATCCCTCATACATACTGCTTCAAGATTTTCCAGTCATTCTCTGTGGTGTTCTTTAATTTGGGGTGACCAACTGTCCTAATTTTCCTATGACTGAGGGAATGTGGGCATTTCATTTTTAAAACCAAATCTGAGGGGTTTCTCAGGAGTCAAAGTTTCAGTGCTAAAACCAGAATGAGTTGGTCCCCTATTAATAACTCAGTAATGGATTTGAGGGTTGGAGGGAAGAATTGCTACCTCCAGCTTCCATGGCCAGCATCACTAAGATAATAATGCCAGTGAGATATGAGGAGGACATTTCCAACTGGGTCTCATGGGTTGTTGGACTCTAACTGCCGGGGCCTGTAGCTTTGCAAGAAACTTGATTCTACCTCTTACACTGTGGTTATTTGGCCCTGTGGAATTTAATTAAAACTTGTAAATGATGAGTTGGTTAACCAGAATGTCGATTGAAAATGTTTCGTTACTTTTCTAGGGCAGCCCCTTCCCTGCTTAAGATGCCTGAGAGGGAATGGAAAGGGAGCAAGTGTTGGAGATGGGCATTGCTGGACAGTGTACTGTATGTTGGATTGTAACTGACTCTCCACTGAGTGCCCAATTCTAGGGAGATCTAGAATGTTTGCAAACTGGAAGAGACCATGGATAAGGCTTACTAGACTGACCCACCAAACACTTTGTCCAGTGTGTGTGCCCACTGTGCTTGTCACCTCTTTACCTCATCTCAATATGCTTCCCAAAGTTGCGATCCGTAAGTTTCAGATTCCTTCACACAACTCTGTTTTTGGTTATGTGCTTCCTGCTACAGATTTGTCTCATGCATGTTCGAGAGTCCCTGGGGTCACATGACAATGGAGTGTTCTGGGAACATTACCTTTAAATGGCTAATTTCCTCTTATTCCTTTAGTCAAGAAGAAGTTCCTGTTCCAGGCTTGAGCATTCTGCTTTCTCTCCAACTTTTCCACAGCAACGCTTGTCTCTCAGCAGGGACAGTTATCTCTGTGGCTTGTAGTTTCTCAGACCACAGGGACTTTTCAATACCAGCACCACCTGCTGCCCTGATTCCCAGAGGCTTCCTTCCCTTTCCACCTGGCCTCCCACTGCCCTCTAGTTGACACACTTTGGGTTTTGCTGCTGGCCAAGAACAGGGAGGGGCTGCACTGGTGTGGGGTGATGGTTGATCTGGAAATAGCCTTGTGGGAGGGACCTGGTTCTGAAGTTGGCATTGAAGTGTGAGTCTGTTCTTACAATGCCTGGTGCTCAGCAGTCAGAAAAAGGAGACATCTTTGCGGATCCATTTCTCCCTCCCAGGGTATTTATTCACCCCTCTGGGTTGGTGACTGTAGTACTATCTAGACATGGCTTTTACTCTGGACTACCTGGGTATTTCTTCCTGCCTGGGACTCTACATTCTGCCTAACAGAATCTTGCAAAGGAGGACCTGCTTGTGGCCTGGAAGTGGGCCAGCTGGCCATTAATATGTACCAGCCTCTCTACATTTGCCAGCTCATGACCCCCCACTCATCACTAGCTATTCCTGCACATGCCCCAAGTGAAGAAAGGTTGGTCATCAGGGGCGGGGGCAGTTAAGGGAGAGAACTGAGACCAGGTACCCAGTGGTGCAGAAGGAGGAAGTGAAGCTGAGAAGGGACCAGGTGTACACTGGTTTTTGCTGAAGTCATCTTCCTCCCTACTGAGAGAACAGGCAGCTGGTTGATACCAACGAGGCTGGCTCTCCCTGAGTCAGCCCCCTGCAGACACTGGCAACTGATAGTGACAGCCTGGCTGCTTTGACTGCAATGGTGACAGGCTTGTGGCCTCCCTGCCATCCCTCAGGCAACCCAGGGCCTGGCTTCTGACTGCCTGTCTGTGCATCAGTCCTACAAGGATCCCCTCTGTTCATAGGGGTCTGACCTGTATAGTGCTCACTCTGTTCACATGCAGAGCTTTATTAAAGATAAATGGTTCATGGGAGGAAAAGTATATCCCCAGGCCAATAGTGAGCAAGTATGCTCTAATGTAAAAAGGGGGGGGGATCTCAATTTGCCCAAAGTTCCTCAGTACTCTTCAGCCCCAGTAAGAGTGGCAGAAACTTTCTTGGGCTGGTGTTTCACCCTTGTGCTGAGCTCTGCCAGCCCCAATCCTTCTGATCCACTCAGCCTGACCCTCTGGTTTTGACCCCAGACATCCTGAGGGCAGGCAGAAGTTGCCAATTACCCTGACTTGGGTGATGGGGACACTTTGTAAGTATATTTAGGCCAGTTGAGGCTGACACCCCTTACCCCTACTCCAAGGATACAATCTACCCTCTCTACACAGGTATTCAACGTGCCACAACCTCTGACAATCATGAGCTCATCCAGGGACTCCAAAAGTCCTCAGAAATAGGATGATTCTACACCAGCCTATAAACTATCACAAAAGGCAGGACCGTGCAATGGTTAGGAACACAGATACCAGTCAGTCAAACCAGGGTTTGAATCTAAGTCTGTTGGCCTCAGTTTCCTCATTTATAAAATGAGATTAATAATAATGTCTACCACTTCGTAAGGTTGTCATGAGGATTAAACAAAAGAATGTACTTATCACAGTGTATGCATGCATATTAGCCATCACTGTAATCCTCACCTTTAGGGTATATAAGACCCTAATGGGGCCCGGACAATCCACCACAGACTAAGAAGAAGCTGCTTTGCCCTTTCGATCCTGAAGATTTAGGCTCCTAAATCAAGTACTTCCCTACAGTCTTTGACCAGAAGTGGAAGTCGCTGTCCTTTAAATAACTGGAGACCATCTGAGAACAGAAATATGGTGCCTTAGCTGTGGAAAAACTTTTGACCCTGCTTGCAGTCCAGGTTTTCAATTTGGCCTCTTGAAGAAACAGAGCACACCCGGGACACTAGGCAGGAACAGAGGGCAGCATTCCCCGCCTGGAAGCAGGCAAGGAGCATGCCAAAAACACCACTTCCACATGGACGGCCCACCACAGCCACGGCTGCTGCAAAAGTGGCTCAACACAACAGTAGCCAGAGCCACCATGCAGGCAGCCCACCAGACACTCAACTGCAGTGACACAAGGAGAGTCACCAGCAAAAACCAGAAAAAGAGGAGGACATTTCTCTCCTCAAAGCCCACTCCAGCATAATAGAAGCAACTGCTCTACCACGCCCCTGCTTTTCTTTCTTTCTTTCTTTTTTTTTTTAAGATGACCGGTAAGGGGATCTTAACCCTTGACTTGGTGTTGTCAGCACCACGCTCAGCCCGTGAGCGAACCGGCCATCCCTACATATAGGATCCGAACCCATGGCCTTGGTGTTATCAGCACCGCACTCTCCCGAGTGAGCCACGGGCCAGCCCCTTGCTTTTATTTCTGATCTTAGTAATTTCTGTCTTCTCTCTTTTTTTCTTGGTCAGTCTAGATAAAGGTTTGCAAACTTTGTTATACTTTTCTAAGAATCATAAATAAATAAACAAACAAACAAACATACATTATATGGAAACAATAAAATAAAAGAATAAATTTGTCCTCTTGACTTGATGTTCCTAGACTCCAGCTGCCTGAAACTAGTGGATCTCCTGGACTGTCTTTCCAGCACCACCCTGTTTGCAAGAAGCTTAAAGGTAGCCGGTCTGATTCCATTGCTTGCCCAGGGCCTAGTGGTAGGGGTGGTGGCCTCAGGCCCACAGTTTTTGTAATCAACAGGACTCTCTGATGTGGGAACATGAAATGGGTGGAATATTCACCTAATATAGTGACTTGTGAGAGGCAACTGGGATCCAAAGGGGGCCAGACAGAGAACAAGGTAATATCTGTGGGCCTATTCACCCTGGAAAGGAATTTCAGGTAGGTCAAACCCCACCTGTGTTCTCCAAAATTAGGCAGAAGGAAAATCTGGGGGAGACCGTTTGCTCAGAGTTGAAGATGCTAGAAATGGGGAGGGACTCCATCAGAGTGATGGGAAAAGAACAGGCATCCCCTTGCCCGGTTTCTAAAGCCTTCAAAGAGACCAGTGACTTCATTTATGTCCACTGCTTTATTAAAGATAGTCTCATAAGAGGAGAAGTAAACATGTCCCCAGGCCAAAAGAGAATGTGTGTACGTGTGTGTATGAGAAAGAGACGTGTGAGGTCCCTGATCTGTGCTCTGAGGGGGTGGTCAGTCAGATGGGGCCTGGCCCAACCAATAAGGCAGATGAGGGTCCTTGTCCTGGGGGACTCACTGCTCCTGGGTGCCCCAGGAGATGTAGTCTGGCCGTGTGGCTGCATGGTACTCATCAATGAGTTGCTGCACAATCTCCCTGGACGTGGCCATCTCATTAAAGTTGTCCTTGAACATGTCCTCCTTGCGGAACTGCTCCAGGAATTCCTCCTGCTTCCTCAGCTTGTCGTACTTACGACAGGTCCTTTCAAAGAGCTTGCGGTAAACAGAAAGCAAGGGTGACAAAGAATTTTGAGAAACAATGTGGCCCAGAGAGCCAGGAAATCAAGGCTGGGCTGTACTACAGCAAAAAAGCTGGAAGCAGGGGCAACTGGGATGGAGAGAGGTGAGTCACAATCAGGAAACCAATTAGGGGAAAAAAAGTGCAAACTACGAGACTCACCGAGGAGATGCTGGTGTGGTTGGCCATCATCAGACCACTAACATGGTGGGCTGAGGGCAGGTAGGGAGACTTCCTGGACAGGGCCACCTGGATGCTGGCTGGGCCCCAGGGTATGAAATTGGCCAAGTTCCATTCCCGGATCCTCTGCAGGCTCTTGTGGACCTGGGGTGGGCACAGGAGTGGTGATGGTAGCCTCTCCTCTAGCCCTGCAGGTTCAGGGGGTAGAACTGAGGGGCCTCACCCACCTGGGTGGGGTCCACCTCTCCCTGGATGATGTTGAGGTTGGCAATGTAGCAGTGGTTGGTCTGGCGGTCCCGGCCTGTGGACACCATCCTGTTCTTGGACTGTAGCAGCCGCCTCATGACTTCTAGGACCGTGGTCTTCCTTACGCTAGCCACCTGATGGGACAGTGGGTCACAGGGACCAGGCCAGCACTCAGGGCACAGTCCATTGATTCATGGACAGAGAACAGCGGTCAACACATGTTCCCGTCAGACTCGGGGTAGGAGGGTCTCTGTGGGGAATGTCTTTAGATTCAGGTCTGTACTGAGTCTCTGCCACAGGATTACGGTCTTCGCCCTCCTCCGCTCAGCAAACTCGTGCCCTTGTGCAGTAGCAAAACCCAACTCCATACAACCCAAGCCCTGCAGGAGCCAAAGGCAGAGGGAAGACAGGAAGATGGGAAGACAGAGAGCATGTCAGCAAGAAAGCTGTAGATCTGTGCCTGAGCGCAGAGCCTCTGGGAGCTGCAGAGGGCAGCTCCTGGGGTAGTGGGGGGAAGAGAGAGACTAGGTTGGGGCCTGCCAGGTCCAGGGCCAGCCTGGCCTTGGCCACTGAGGGTTGCTCTTACTGACTGGTCCGTGGTGAAGGGGGTGTAGCCGGTCATGAGGAAGTGGAGCCGGGGTGTGGGAATGAGCGAGTCAATGAGGCCGATGAGGTCGTTGTTCATGTATCCAGGGTAGCGCAGGGTGCTCGTGCTGGCCGACATGATGGTGGACACCTGGGGACAGGGGTGTCACTTCATAGGCTTTGGCCTGGATGAGCCTCCCTTCCCCAGATGGCCCTCCAGCAAGGAGGGTGTCCAGTCCAAAGGAGTCCAGGAGTGGGTAGTGGGTGCTCACCAGCTGGTTGATCTGGGAGAAGGACGGGTTCTGGATGTGCAGGTGGTCTCTGGCGATCCGGTTCAGGGCTGTGTTTTCCAGCGCCACCTGGGGGGACAAAAGAGGATCACAGCACATTTTGGGGGACAAAGGGGGCATAGAAATAAGATATTAGCTTATTCCCTGCTAAATTCTAAAATCAGGGAGCAGGTTTGTTCATTTAAAATATACTGTCTTTGGGGCATCATGAGACACTTTTGGACTATGCAGGTTAGTAATCAAATATGTGAATGCCCCCTTGTGCCACACACTGTGCCGGGATCTAGAGAGACCATGGAGAGGAAACAGCCATGGTCTTTCCCCTCATCAGGCCTACAGTCTGGTGGAGAGATTGATGTCAAATATGATGTCAAAAAGTTCATGGAAAGATTTATATCAATTTTTTTTTTGGCAGCTGGCCTGTACAGTACATTAATTTTTAATTCAATTTTTCCACGAACTACCCTCATATAAAACAACAGAAAAGTATAGTTAACAACCTGAAATATGCACAAAGGAATCTGACCTTGACTGGGCAGTCAGAGAAAGTTTTCTAAGAAAGTGGTCCTTGAACTGAGAGTTCAAGTGTGAGTAGGCATTAATTAGGCAAAGTGGGAGTACATGGTAGTGGTGGGGGTATATTCACTTTGTTAGGAGTCTTGCTGCCTAAAAGGACTGTAAGCAACTTGGAGGTGGGGACCTTATTTCATAATTCGGCCCATAAGGTATGACTTCTTTTTTCCCCCGGCAGTTGGCTGTACAGGGATTGAAGGGTATGACTTTGTGGTCCTCTGTTCTCTGTGTGGACAGGTGCTTGGGAAGGGCAGAGTGTATGTGACTCACTGGCTAGGGGAGGCAGACCAAAGCCCCCACCTCCTTCTTCCTTTGCTCACCACACAGTCTGCGTTCTGGGTCAGCCTCTTGAGCATGAGGAGTGAGTTGTAGGGCTGGATCATCACGTCGCTCGTGTCTTCCTGGTAGGGAAACACCGAGTACGTCTGCACCAGCTTCTTGGGGTACCTGAGGGTGAGAAAGGGGGAAAAGGGGAGGGCACACAGCGAATTGGAAGGGCCCCCATCACCGCCCATCTCTGTACATCGAGGTACATCAATGCGCATCTGCCCATTTTCTAGGGAAAACAGGGACCAATCTTTTCCAAGTGCCACCAATCTCTTATGCAAAAGTGGTGAGGACAGAACTGAGTCTTCAGAGCCAAAAAAGATAAGCCTCAAGCATGAAAATCTGTAGATCCCTTCCCTTCCCTAAGTAAATCCCCTGTTCCCCAAGTTACTTCTTCCAAGATGTTCCTTGGGTAGGTCTGTCCGTAAGACCCAAAAGGGGGTAGTGGCAGACTTTCCAGCTCAAGAGGAAAAAGTGACTAAAAGGAAAGACATTACCCAGGGAACCAGGGTTAATGCCATCTTCCCAAACACAGGCTTACCTGTCATTCAGTCTCTCCAGGAGGTAGGAGCCCAGGCCAGAACCTGTCCCCCCAGCAATGGAGTGACACAGCATAAAGCCCTGTGTGTATACAGGAAGAAACTAACTCAGTTTCTCTAACAGTACTCTCACAACTCGCTTCTGACACTAGATGTGTGTGTGGGGGTTTCTCCACACAACAAGCAAGCAACCAATTCTGCAACAGTCACCAGCTGGATGTCCTCTGATTCAGTTCAATTCTGGCACTATCTCTAGAGTGTCCCCAACGCACGATGGTTTGACTCACAAGTTTTCAATTTCATGGTGGGTTTATTGGGACACAACCCAATGTGTTTTGACTTGGGATATTTTTAAATTATAATGGGTTTTTCCAGGATGAAACCCCATTGTAAGTCAAAAAGCATCTGTACCTGAAGATAGCGTCAGATCCCACAGGTTGAAGGCTCAGTCCCAAAAGACTGCCCTCCACTTCCGATGGCAACTGCAAGTGGCATGTGCCTCTGACAAATGGCTATAAAACAAAAAGCTATGGGGTTCTGCTCTAGAGTGGCAACAGTGTCCCAGGGTAGAGTTCCTTGTGCTGAAAAGAGATATTCTCCAGAACCAAAAAGCTATGGAGTTCCCATTACACCCTCCTAGGGTCCAATTAATTTGCTAGAATGAAGGGCCGGCCCGTGGCTCACTCGGGAGAGTGCGGTGCTGATAGACCCAAGGCCACGTGTTCGGATCCTATATAGGGAGGGCCGGTTGGCTCACTGGCTGAGTGTGGTGCTGACAACACCAAGCCAAGGGTTAAGATCCCCTTACCGGTCATCTTTAAAAAAAAAAAAATTGCTAGAATGACTCACAGAACTCAGGAAAACACTGATGTTTATTGGTGAATTATAAAGGACATTTTAAAGCATATAAATAAACACCAGGTGAAGAAATACATACTGTGAGGTCTGTATGGGTCCCAGTGCAGGAGCTTCCATCCCCATGGAGGTGGGGTGGCCACCCTCCTGGCATGTAGATGTTCACTTTCCTGGAAGCCCCCTGAACTCAGCCCCTTTGGGGTTTTATGGAGGCTACATTACTTAGGCATGATTGATTAAGTCATTGGCCATTGGAGGTCAATTTAACCCCTCCACCTCCTCAGAGGTGGGGGTGGAGCTGTGAATTCCAACTCTTACAGCACAGGGTTGGTTTCCTTGGCAACCAGTTCCCCATCACATCACCTGTTCAGGCCACCTCCTGCTTTTTCCCCAGCACTCTTCAGTCTCCCCCACCCCTATAGGGAGAACCTCACCTCTAGACTGTCACTTCCATCTGCTTCTCGGTCTATAATGTCAAAGATGTCTTCATGGATTTTCTCACCCTGTATAGTGACATGGGAAGGGAGGGTCAGGTCAAAGGTTCTGTAGAGTGTCTCTTCTCAGCGCCAAGAGCTCTACCCTGGGACATTGTTGCCACCCTGAAGCAGAGCCTCAGATGTAGCCCTCAACTCCAAAATACTACTTTGCAAATGATTTGCTCAAAACTTGCATAAACCTCTCCCTGGCTGTCCCTCTGGTCAGGGTATCTCTTTGTCTCATTTATTTTCAATCTGATCTGGTCAAATTCACAGATTGCTTGAGCCTGGGGCAGGAGTACCCAAGGGTCTCTGGAATGGTTCCCTGCACACCTGAGAGAATCCACTGGCCCAGTTGTTGCCAGCTCCTCCTCCATGCTCGGACAGGTAGATGTTCTCTGGGTTGTACAGCTTGGCATAGGGGGAGTTGAGGATGGAGTGGATCACCCGGGGCTCCAGGTCCAGCAACACCGCCCGGGGGATGTAGTGCTCATCGTCCGCCTGTCAAGGGGAGTCCGGGAAGGGGCCCAATCGGCTAGGACCCGCCCAGTCCTCAGTCCTCCCAACACTGGCTCCTGCCGGCCCTCCCTCCTCAAGCCAGCCGCCTGGCCCTTTTGCCCAGCGGATTTCCCAGTACCAGGCCGCTGCCCTTCCCTTCAGGGACCCCGGGCCACGGCCGGCCCTGGACAAGTCGCTGGGGGCACCTGGTAGAAAAAGACGTCCTTGCGGTCAGTGCCCTCGGTGGCGAATTCCTCCACGATGCCCTCGGGGCTGATACCATGTTCGGCGCACAGTTGTTTCCAGAACTCGAACCCAACTGGGAGAGAGGGGGAGACACCTGAGTCTACTTGAGTCCTAAGGCCTGAGGAGCCCAGCTGTAGGCTCAGAGGCTGTCACACTCAAGGGTGGACCCAAGACACCTGGGTCTCTGAGCCATCACAGCCCAGGGCTGAGGCACAGCTCTCGGTCTGGGTCATCATACGCAGTAGGGCAGGAGACTCATGGAAGGGAAAGAGGGACTAGTGGATGCCGAGCTCTTGGGTAGGACCGGGAAGAGGCAGAACCAGAGACCGGAGGGGCTCAGGGCTCGCTTGCTCACTCTGGTTGCCGCACTGGCCCAGCTGCAGCGTGATGATCTCCCGGGGCATTGCTCTTCAGACGTGGGCACGCCAGCCCCGGCCCTGCGGGAGTCACGACTGAGACGGAGGCCTGGCAGCCGGGCGCGCAGGACGTGGGGAGCGCGCGCTCTCTCCGTCTTTTGACGCGCGTGCTCGGTTTGCGCGTGTGCTGTGTCGGCCTCCACTAGGCCAACAGGCCAGGGAGCCCAACCTGGGAATCATTTTATCCCACAGCAGTGGCGGCTGGAATTCAGCACAGGCGCAGAATGAGGCCACGCCCCATCCTGGCCACCGCTCCGCGCCTGCGTGGTGAGACGGCGGGGGCCGCAGGGTCGCAACCTGTGGGGGCGGGGAGGGGCGGGGCTGGGGAGGGGGGAGGGGCGGGGCTGGGGAGGGGGGGCGGGGCTGGGGAGGGGGGGCGGGGCTGGGGAGGGGGGGGCGGTGCTGGGGAGGGTGGGGCGGGGGCGAGGTCGATGAGCTGGACCAGGTGAATGGGTCACCTGAGCATCTCTGCTAGGTTGAGGGCCTGGATTTAAGCCAACTTTATTCTTTTAAATTTCTATTTTTGTTTATTGCGTTACAATATGAGTATACATAAAATTTACGGCTTTAACCATTTGTTGTAAGTATACAGTTGCATGATTTTACATGCGGTGGCATTGTTCTGTACCATCTCCACCATCCATCTCCAGAACTGTTTCACCTTTCCAAAGTGAAACTCTGTGCCCATTAAACAGTGACTTCCCATTCCCTCCTCCCCCAGCCCCTGGCAATGAGCATTCTATTTTCTGTCTCTATGAATCTGACTGCTCTAGATCCCTTACATAGGCAGCATCATCATAAAGTATTTGACCTTTTGTGTCTGGCTTCTTTCACTTAGCATACTGTCTTCAGGATTCCTCCATTTTGTTTATCAATTCATCCCTTAATGGACACGGGTTGCTTCCACCTTCTGGCTATTGTGGATGATGCTGCTTTGAACATGGGTGTGCAATTATCTGTTTGAGTCCCTGCTTTCAATTCTTTTGGATAGATACCCAGAAGTAGTAGACATGGTAATTCTGTTTTGTTTTGGTTTGGTTTTTTTCCCTGGCAGGCTGGTGTGGGGATACAAATCCTTAAACCCTTGAGGTTGGGATTATTAGCACCACACTCTAACCAAGTGAGCTAACTGGCCAGCCCGGGTTGTTTGTTTTTTTTTTTTTTTCCAGCTGACAGGTTTGGTGATCTGAACCCTTGACCTTGGTATTATCACACCATGCTCTAACCAACTGAGCTAACTGGCCAGCCCTCTAATTTTCTGAGGAATCTCCATACTGTTTAACACAGCAGCTGCACCATTTTATATTCCCACCAGCAATGGACAAGGGTTCTGTTCCATAAAATTTATAGGTTTGGACTGAGCTCCTGCACTAGGCCCAACAGACCAAACTAAAATGGAGTCACTCCTGCTAATGTTCCATATCACCAAGCCAAAACCAAATTGTTTATCTGACTTTCTCAGGAATCAGGAGAGTTAGTAGCCAGATCTCTAAATATACCAGGTTTAGCCATCAAGGTAAGGAAATTCCCTCTGCTTTAGCCTTTTCAAGAAAAGTAACTTTGAAACAACCAATCTGTCTTTTGTTTTCTGTTTCTACTTCTTCCATCCCCTTTCTGTCTATAAATTCAACCTCCTGTGCTCAGCTCATTGGAACACTCATTCTACTTTATAGAACGAGATGTTGCCCAGTTCTAGAATAACAAATACAGTAAAAGACAATTAAGAACTCTAAACTTGGGCTAGCTGGTTAACTCAGTTGTTTAGAGTGTGGTGCTGATAACACTAAGTTCCAGGCTTCGATCCCTGTACCAACTAGTCACACACACACACACACACACACACACACACACACACACACACACACACACACAATCTTTAATCTGAATTTGTTGTTCTGATTTCATCTCCACCAACACTTGTTACTTTCTGGGGTTTTGCTTTTTGTTTTTAAAAAGATGACCAGTAAGGAGATCTTAACCCTTGGCTTGGTGTTATCAGCACCACACTCTCCCAAGTGAGCCACAGGCTGGCCCCCCAGATGTTCATTTTTAACATTTCTGTGGATGCTGAATGGGGCTTTGCAGTTGAAATTTCCAGTTATGATCACAACTGAAATTGATTGACTTTTCTTTTGTTACTGACCTTTTTTGGGATTCTTTCTCTGTGAATTGCTTGTTCATACTCTTTGCCCATATATTTATTTATATATATATATATATGTATATATATTTTGTTGTTGTTGTTGTGTATAGGGATCCAAACCTTTGACTTTAGTGTTATCAGCACCATGCTCTCCCGAGTTAGCTAACCAGCCAGATCTCTTTGCCCATTTTTCTATTGGGTTCTCTTAGACATTTGAAGATACTCTACAGATTTATTCTTTGTTATATGGGTTGCAAATTTCCTCTCAGTCTATGGCTTGTCTTTACACTCTGTATATGATGTCTTTTGTCATAGAGAAGATTTTAATTTTAATGTAAAGTTTACCGTCTTTTCCTTTATGTTTTGCACGTTTTATACCTTGTTAAACCTTTCCCTATCCCAGTGTCATACAGCTATCATTCTGTGTTTTCTTCCAAAAGCTCCATATTAATTTTGCTTAAAGACCCCGTAGGTCTGGAATTTATTTGGAATTTATTTGGAGGCCTGCTGAGAGATAGGGATCTATTTTATCTTTTCCATAGGATGGCCAATTGTCTCCGAACCAATTATTTAAGAGTCGGTGCAGCCTTCCCCACCCCCTGGAACATTGCAAGCCGGCTCTGGCCTCTCTTCCGCTCCACTGGTCTGTCCCTCTGTCCCTGTCTGGCAGGCTTTCCCTGGGAACCGCTGCAGAGGCGCTGGCAAAAGCACCACCGCCAAGAGTCAAGCTCAGACGAGATTTTTGGTTTTCTTCTCTCTTTCATTTTCTCTCTCCCTCCCCCCCCCCGCTCCTTTTTTTTTTTTTTAAGAGAACTCGGCCACCGTCCAGCTCCCGCAGCCCAGTCCTCCGGGCTTCCTTGGAAGGCTCTGGCTCGCCCCACACCCGCCCCCGCCACGGCCCCCGCAGCCCCTCTCCCCTCACCCCACCGGGCCTCCCGATTCACTTCCCCCGCCTCTGGCCAGGACAAGCTCGAGCGTCCCCCAAGAGGACCCCGCAGGCTCGCCCTTTCAGGGAGGGTCTGGCTGCACCTTTTGAGGTTTAAGGGTGGGGGCAGCTCCTTCGTTAGGCTTGAGCCTCCCTTCCCCCAGCACAACCGTTCCTCAAGTGCTGGCTGTGTTCAGAGGCTTTGCCAGAACCTTCTCAGAGTCTGCTTAGGTGAAGAGAAGGCTTCAGGGATCAGAGTAAACTTGCCTCCCCGCCATGTTTGACTCGCCGCTCCGTTTACTTCCTTTCAAATAAGCTTTAAGCAGTTTATGAGCACTTGGGAAACAGGTTAAGTTTCATCTTTTCTTGTGATTAATAACAGTGCTTTGCTCCAACTTCTGGTGTCCCAGAAGTGGGAAAACTTTCTTCAAATCCCAGTTTATAGGCAAGCAGGTTAGGACATGTGAATTTATCAGAGTTGGAGAAGTTGCACTGTAAGTTTCCTCTAAAGAAGCCATCTCTGACCAGCTGCAGGCTCCTCTCTGCCCTCCTAGTCTTGTAGAAATGGGTTGGAGACTGAGATGCTTATGTACATTTGCAGAGCTGACTGTAAATCCTCCCAGTTATTAGCACGCTGTGCTTTCCATGTCTGCTGAGAATGGACCAACTGACATTAGTTAAATGAGGTGATGCATGAGCACTTAGCACAGTGCCTGCCTCATAGTAAGCACTCAACACATGTTAGCCAGTGTTACTATCATCACTAGATGCAATCGGAACTGAAGTATTCCTTGGCTGCTGCTGCAGATGAAATATTTTATTCAGGGTAAAAGCAAAATGAGTTGTTGCTTTAAATTATTATTATTATTATTATTATTTTTAAAGAGGCTAGCCAGTTAGCTCAATTGGTTGGAACTTGGTGCTGATAATTCCAAGGGCCAGGGTTTGATCCCTGTACCATCCAGCTGCCAAAAAACAAAACAAAACAAAGAAAACCAAGTGCTTATCCCACAGATTCGGTTTCAGATCTAACTATCATTGAGGTTGAACAGAAGGCCCAGGTTTGTGGATTTCAGATACAAGGTCTTAAGGTCATTTACCCATAGCTTGATTGTTGAATGTTGACTTTAAATTGCTTGGCTCCAAGATCCCTGATCCAGGTTATGATAATGTAGTGGGATGTGTGTTCTTTTGTCTGAGGCCTTCCTCTGCCTCTCATAATAAATGCAGCATTTGTAAACTAACAAGTTTGTTAAATGTCCAGAGCCTTTATTAGACATCCCAGGTTGAATAAAACATATTTCTGGATGCACCTTCATTTCTGGCCTTTCCTGAATGCTTGGTGCAGTATGTCAGGAGCACAGGTATCTTGTGGAGGTGAGCAGGCAGAGGTGTGAGATAGGGAAATGAGGCTATGCCAGGATCTGGGAGGAAGAGTAGTATGCATGTCATGCAAAAGCAGCTAATTTGGGTCCAGCCATGGCTCATTTCGGAGAGCGTGGTGCTGACAACACCAAGTCAAGGGTTAAGATTCCCTTACCGGTCATCTTTAAAAAAAAAAAAAAAAAAAGGCAGCTAATTAGAGCTGCTTCTAGTCATGAGACTGGGATCCTATGACCCCAAGGAATTTAACTTCAAAATAAAGGGAAGGAAAAATTAAAACAATGAAGTCATAGTACTGAAGCACTTTATGTGAAGGGAGTTGTGCTAAATTCACATTTTGGTTATGAAATAGAGCAAAACAGGCTGTTTCATTCCGTATTGTTTTCTCAGGGAATAGGATAAAGGAAATAAAGCTCAAAGTAATCCTGTTTGTGGATCATTTTCTCATTCTTTCATTCTTTCATTATGCGCCTATGTTATACACTGCACACTGCTTTGAGCTGGGGTAGTAGAGACAGCTAACCAAAACCTCATGGTCCTGTGCAGGCCTCGTGGTCATGCGGAAAGGTTAGCGCTGAGTGCAGAATAGGGGGCTTAGCTTTTGGTGGTGGGGGTCGGTGGGGGGAGTTGTTCAGGGAGCGGCCAGAGAATTTGGGAAGACTCTTTGGAGGAGGTAGCACCTGGCGCAAGTCTGGAAGGTCTGGTAGGAATTGGTCAGGTGGAGAAAATGGAAGGAGGTACAAATCAGTAAAAAGAAAACACTCAGAAAAAAATGAGTAGGGGGAATAAACAGTTGATGATACATAAAAAAATATGAAAAAGATGCTTAGTCTCACTAGTAATCAGAAAAATACAAATTAAGGCAAAAAACTGGATGAGCACAGATTTAAACGATTGATAATATCTAGTATTGATGAGGATGTTGAGAAATGGTTGCTTTTTATATACATTTTTTGGGGTGGCTGGCCAGTATGGAGATCTGAACCCTCGACCTTGGTGTTATCAGTATATACTATTTTTATGCACTGTTAGTGGTAGTGTAAACGGATACCTTCTTGAGGATAAACTGGCAGTTCTCTTGATATGTAAAATAGACAAAACCTTTGACCCAGCAATTCCACTTTGAGGAATCTATCCTACACAAATGCTAGGATAGGTGTGCAAAGATATATGTACAGAAGTGTTTGCTGCAGCAGTGTTTATAATGATGAAAAACAACCTAGATGTCCATGTGTCCATCAATAGAGGTATGGTTAAATAAATGACGTAAATCCCTATGAAGGAATACAAAGGAGCCATTTGTGAGAAAAATAAGGTAGCACTGTCATTGGCATAGAAAGGTGGCCAACACATGACAAGTGGCAAAAACAAGTTACAGAGCATTATGCATGCTTTCATGGCTTATGACAAAACCAAAACTAAAATACTTTTGAGTGCATGTGGAAGAGAAAAAGTGTGTGTGTGTGTGTGTGTGTGTGTGTGTGTGTTGGGAGAGGTAATGGTGTGTAAGGAGCAGCATGTGCACAGGCCAAGATGTTGGAGATAGCATGTTGAGTTTAGAGTGAACACGGAAAGTTTCACGTAGTGAACTGAAGAAGGTGGCAGGGACCAGACCCGGATATGCCCTTTGGAGTAAGAAGCCACAGAAGGATCCTGAGCAGGGCTGGGACAGAATCAGATTTGCATTTTGGAAAGATCTGGCATCAGTGAGACAGGCATGCTGGAATGGAGCAAGAGGACAAGACAAGAGGTAAGGTTACCAACCAGGTCCTTACATGAATCCAGGCATGACATGAGGAGGGCCCTTCCCAAGGACAGAGAAGAGGGTACAGATTCTAGAGATACTGAGTGGAGAGACTCTGCAATGTTCAAGATGATGGAACACATCATGGGGGTGAGGGAGAGGGAAGAGTCTGAGCTGACACATTTCAGTCTTGGGGCATTGAATGAAGGAAGGGCCATTTACCGAGACAGAAGGAATTCAGGAGGAGCACATTGGCACAGGTGGAGTTGGAGAGGCCCAAGGGATATCCAGACGGAGCGAGGGGTCCTAGAGCTACCCCTATCTTGAGGAGAAGTAAGGTCTAGGTGGAGAGCCTGCTGTACCTGGGTGGTGGTAAAAATCACAGGAATTGTTTTGGCGGCTGACTAGTACAGGGAACTGAACCCTTAGACCTTAGTGTTACAAGGCCGTGCTCTAACCAATTGAGCTAACCAGCCAGTCCCCACAGGCATTGCTAAAATACAAAAGTACATTCCCTTACCACCCAGTTGCCAAAAAAAAAAAGAAAGAAAGAAAAAAAGAAAAAATAACAATAAATTTAGGTTAAAAAATCTGAATTGGCTTTTATTTGCGATTCTAGAATTGGGCAATACCTCATTCTATAAAATAGAATGAGTGTTCTGATAAGCTGAGCAGGGGAGGTTGGTTTTATAGGCAGAAAAGGGCCAAGGAAAGCAGAAGCAGAGAACAAAAAGCAAATTGGTTGTTTCAAAGTTACTTTCCTTACAGGGTTAAAAGGGAGGGGAATTCTGTATCATGCCGGGTCAGGTAAATTGGGCCCCTTTCGATTGGTTGCTGTGAATATCCAGTTTTTGGTTTTGTTTGTTTGTTTGTCTTTTTAAACTGGCCTGTTTTAGAATTCACTTTGCTTATGTGGCACCCAGCATCAGTGACTCCCTTCTGGTTTGGTCTGGTCTGCTGGTGCCTAGTGCAGGAGGCTAGTCCAAAACAGTGGCCTCCTATAAATTTTATTTAACAGCATGAATAGGGTCTCCCAGGGAGAATGCATGGTGTGGGATTGTTTTAGATTGGAAAAAACCTGGAATAAAACCTGATATGATAGAACACTTAAGAAGTAGGAACAAAAGTTGTACGGCAAAGAAAAACAAAGGAGCAAGCAATAAAGTAGAAGAAAAACTAGTGTGTACCAGTAAGATCTGATCGCCTGCCCTCTTCATTTTGGGCAGAGCCCTGATTTTGTTCTGCGTTCCACCCTCCCTCCAAGTGGTTCAACAGTAAATCCTGATTAATACAAGCCAATAGTGCTTATCAACAATTTCCTTGCCAGGGACTGATTTTGGAAGGGACATATGATGCAATTCAGGCCAATGAGATGTGAGGAAAGACTTCTGGGGGCTTCTGGGGAAGGTCTCGCTGGTTAAAAATAAAGAGACTATACGGGAAGAGACACTCTTCTTCAGCTACATGTTGTCATGTTTGGATATGGCGCTGGAATTGCTTGTATTGGGGTTCTCCAGAAAAACGGAACCAATAGGATATAGATATATGCAGATACATATACATATATACATATATATATACATATATACATATATATATACATTATATATATATGTATATATGAGGAGATTTATAGGGCCGAGCCCGTGGCACACTCGGGAGAGTGCGGCGCTGGGAGTGCAGCGACGCTCCTGCCGCGGGTTCCTATCCTATATAGGAATGGCCGGTGTGCTCACTGGCTGAGTGCCAGTCACGAAAAAACAAAATAACAAAAAAAAAAAAAAAAAAGAGGAGATTTATAGCAATTAGGTCACCTGGTTATGGAAGCCAAGAAATCCCATGATATGGTGCTGACAACACCAAGTCAAGGGTTAAGATACCCTTACTGGTCATCTTTTAAAAAGTAAAAAAAGGGGGGGGGGAAAAAGGTCCCTCGGTGCCCGGTGACACTGCTGAGCCTTCAGATTAATCAGGCTTGGAGTTGCTCCATATCTCTTAAGATGTGAGATGTATTTTAACCTTTGGTTTAAGCTATTTGACCTGTTTTGTTTTTTTTTTTTTACTCCCAGCTGAAGTCATAGCCATAGGGAAGGATACGGCCAGAGCCTAAGAAAGAGAAAATTCCAAGGAGAATATGCTTTGGCATCTGAGGCTGCAGGGAGATGAGTAATATGGAGATGGAAAAAGGTACTACTTCAAATTTGGGGACCATTGGTGTCTTTAGTGAGAATAGTGGCCCTGGGCCATGGAGTAAAAACCAGATTGCAAAAGGTTACTTACCCATATACACAGTTGACACTAACAAATATTTGAGGAATCATAAAAGTGAGAAATTAGTGGAAGATACGGATGTAGTCAGGAAGTACAGACTTTTTAAAAATAATTTAATTTAATTTAATATATTTTGGCAGCTGGCTGGTACAGGGACCCAAACCCTTGACCTTGGTTTTACAAAGCGGTACTTTAACCAACTGAGCTAACTGGCCAGCCCCTGTTTTTATTATTATTATTATTATTGATTGATTTTTTTTTTTCTTTTTCTTTTTTAAAGATGACTGGTAAGGGAATCTTAACCCTTGACTTGGTGTTGTCAGCACCACGCTCTCCCAAGTGAGCCACGGGCTGGCCTTTTTATTTTAATTTCATTTTTGTTTATATTTTTTGGAGTATAGACTTTAAAACCAGTGTTTTAATCTGGAGTCCACAGATCCACTCCAAGAGAAAGACGGCTAGAATTTAGGGGATCCTTGAACTTAGATGAGGAAAAATAATTATTTTTAAAAAATCTTTATTTTCACTCCCCTCTTACTAAAGTTTAGCCTTTCCATCCATTATGACTGCAGGCATCATATTTCAGTAGTATTGGCAATACCTCTGACTTTGGCACCTGTAAAAATCACAGTTATTTTTATATCATATTACAGTTCATGCAGATGTTACAAAATATTGTTTATAGTCATCACTACTTGGAAAATACAGGGGTTGTTAGACTCATTTTGAGACCTTGTTATTTAATTCATGAATAAAGGACACACAAAAATAAAAAAGCACATGTATTATTATGTCAAAAACTTGTCATATAATTTTAAAATATTTTCACAATTGTATATAATTGGTTTCCATGGTAATTCTATATATATTATTTTATTCATTCAAAAAATTTTATCCACCAGACTGACAAAGGCATCCATGGTTTGAAAAAGTTAAGAATCCTTGCTCTAAAGTAAAGGAGAGAAAGGGAGACTTATACAGCAGAGGTAGGAATGTAGTGTCTGGGGAACTTAGCTTTTTAGAACACAGGAGACGCTTCCATGTTGAGATACTGAAGGGACAGATAGGGGATTTTGAAAGCCAAGGTCCCTGAGGAGGCTGGAGCTGTTGGGATGCAGGGCTCAGGTGGAGGGATTAACTACAGGAAGGAAAACTTTCCCACAATAAAAGGGAGGAAAGGATGAGTGTAGATAAAAATAAATGTTTCAGTGGGGTGAGGGGAGGGGGGCAGGAAGTTGAGGGGGCTTCTGCCTGATGGCTTCTATTTTCACTGTCAGGTAGGAGTGACATTATCTGTCTAGAGTGACAATGAGAGGGGAGGTAGATAAAGGTAAGAAACAGAAGAGAGGGCTGACAAGGACAGCCCAGGGGCTGGAGAGGGGTTGGGGAGGTTAGAGGCCACCTGGTAGTCATGGCAACTGCTTGGGACTGCACTGCTGGGCTGCCCAAGTGTAGGAGTAAGAAGGCAGAAAGTCAGCTACAACCAGGGCCGGGTTTTTACCAGCAGGATGAAGTGAAGATCAGGGAAATAAAGGAGGGATGGGTCAGGATGTCCAGGCTGATCCATCCTTAGAGAAGAAGGCGAAGCCAGGAAAGCGCTGATAGCGTAGGCAAGTGAAATTAACATTAGGAAGAACAGTGCAGCAAAGGGAATGAGAAAATGGAGGTTCAGGAAGTAATGACACAAGAATGAGCCAAGTTTAAGGTTAAAGAATAGATCGTGGGATGGCAAGGGCTGCAGTCTGGCCAGAGTGTGGGTGTAAGGTACAGAAGAAGTAAAGGGTGTTGGAGGTGAGGAAATCAAGGAACAGCCAGGCTAACCAGGACCATCCATATGCATATAAAAGCCAGCTGGAATGAAGGTGAGGCTTGGTGTGGAGAGGAAAGTCTCTGGAGAATGTGGAGGAGCGATTCAGAAATACACAGATCATCGGAATAGAAGAAAGGGGTGAGGTTGGGTAGCATGTGCCTCAAAGAAGGGGGATTTTTTTCAAGGTAGAATAGTCATGGTTTAAAAGTAACAATAAGTAACTGATGAATAGCTGGAGATTAAAAAAAATAATAAAAGTAGCAATAAGGAGATAAAGAATGTCTGCCCACCATGGGGTGGAAAGTGGGGAACGCATGCTCCTGCTGTGTAGCCAGGTCTTCAAACACCCACCAGCCTTTAGTGAAGAGGCTAGAGAGGATCATACAATTTTGGACTAGAGATGATCTAGTATAGTGGTTTCCAACCCAGGAAGATAGTCCCTTCCCATGCTCCACCTCAACCAGGAGAAATTTGCAAACCAGCAGAAGCCTTTTTGGTTTTATCACAATGATGGTGGTTGGCGATAGGGGCATTTGATACTGACAAATTGCTGGAGGTTTAAAAAAACTTAAAAAAAAAAAAGATGCTAAATGCTCTGCTGTATACAGGACAGCCACATACAATGATGAACTGTCCTGCCCTAAATGCCTACGTTTAGTGCATTTCCTGCATTTTACAGATGATGAAAGTGGGGTCCAGAGAGCTGAAATGTGTACTTAACTTTTGGGAGCTTCTGCAGTCTTGATGTTATATTAAGATCTTGTGTCTGTGTCTGAGGTCTCTATGGCAGACCATGCTGGTGGGGGAATCCAACCTGTTTTCCCTAGTTGCCTATGGTTGCCACAGTTCTAGCCAATGGGATGTAAGCAGAAGTCATGGAGTGGGACTCTTCGGTAAACTTTTTCGAAAGGGCAAGTGCAGCTGCATGCCCCTTCCCCGTTTGCTCTGCTTCTTTCTTTCTGCTTGGAACTTGGTTCCACAGCCGTCTTGTGCCCATGAGCACAAAAGCCACACATTAGTGATGGTGGAACAGAAAGACAGCAAGATCACGTGTCCTTGCTGACTTCCTAAGAACTGCCCCAGCCGTGGACCGCTCATCTCTAGACTTAATGAGTGAGAAAAACAAACCACTACTTGTTAATTGGTTGTTCTTATGATTGCAGCTGAATGCATTCCTACTTGATAAAGTCATAGAGCCAGTTAGTAAGAGCTAAGGCTAAACCCAGGTTTTTGCTTTCACAATCTAACACGTTTTCCTTGACAGCAGTGATTCCCAGTGTGGTCCCCAGACAGGCAACATCAGCATCACCTGGGAGCTTGTTAGAAATGCAGAATTTCACACCCTACCCCAGACCTTCTAAATCAGGAACCTTAAGGATGGGGCCTGACAGGCTAGTTTAACAAGCCCTCCAAGTGATTCTCATGCAGCTGAAGTTTGAGAACCACGGTTCTATAGCCATGTTCTTCATGATATGGTTCCAGACCAATCGTAGCAATACATGGGGGCTTGTTAAAAATATAACATCTCAGGTCCCACCACAGATCTTCTGAATCAGAATCTGCATTTTTAGGAGATCCCTGGGTTATTTGTATGCACATTCAAGTTTAAGGAGCCCTGCTGTACATTATGCTGAATTGAGTCTTTTTATTTCTCTCATTGAAGTAAGAGCACAGAAAAGATACATAACTGACCAGGCTGAAATTATACATTCAGGATTCAGCTATGCATGTCACTCTATATAACAACATCTAAACATTTTAAAATTTAAAAGATAAAATTCACAATTGAACTTTCAAACTTTTAATTATGGACATTTAAAAACTTTTCAAAGGGTTAGCTCAGTTGGTTAGAGCGTGGTGTTCTAACACCAAGGTCAAGGGTCTGGATCCCCGAACCAGTCAGCTGCAAAAAAAAAAAAAAAAAAGTAAAAAGTAAACTTATTAAAAAGTGGCGAGAATAGTGTAAATATATAAATCTATGTACCTCATAATTGACTTTATGGTTGGTTTTTTTTTTTCCCCTGGAAGCTGGCTAGCATGGGGATCCAAGGCTGTTCTCTAACCAACTGAGCTAACCAGCCAGGCCTCACAGCTGATTTTAAATGAAAAACTTATCTCCAGTATACATTTGAGAAGACTCTTTTGGGAATCACTTGAATGCTAAGGTAAATCTGTGCATGCCACCAGAGCCTCTGTGAAAGAAATCACTCTGTATTTTTAAAATAAATGATCGTGTTTTGCTATCTTTATATCCATTGGAGAAAGAATAGGGGCACATTTAAAATTTTTGATTTTACATTTTTTTGTGTCCACTTGTTTATACTATTTATTGGAATTTATATATTTCATGATGGCATCTTCAGGATTCGGTGACTGTCTTTAGTTCATATTCACATTATTCTTAATGGCCATGTCCTTTTCACAGTTGTCAACAGCTACAGTTTCAGCCATAGAAAGTATGATCTTAGCCTTCATTACAGACTGCCTCAGAAACACGTTTTGCTAGGCATGCCTTCCTTAAAACGTATTTGTTTAACTTTTTTTTTTTTAAAGGGGATCTTAACACTTGACTTGGTGTTGTCAGCACCACGCTCTCCCAAGTGAGCCACAGGCCGGCCCTTGTTTAACTTTTTTAAATCTTGATATTCTTTAAATATACCTTACACAAAAGTAGCTTTTAGAAGGATAGGGTGTTTTGTCATTTCCATCATCTGTTATGTCTCTCTATATAGAGATTCTGTCTAGTGGCCTTGTTGCCACTGTGCATTATGATGTTGATTTATTGTGGTACGGTGGCAGCATGCTAGAGCTGGACAGGACATGGAGATCACTTATTAATTAGGCCTTTCCAGCCTTTCCCCCATAGTGTTCACATAGAAAATGAAGATGTACAATACCCCAAGGAAAGAGAAGGAAAGAGGCAGGTTGCTGCAGAGGGGCTGCCTTGAGGCTCCAGCCACAGAGCTGCAGGGTCCAACCCAACACACCTATAGCCTGTTGTAGGTACACTAACCTATTTCACCTTTCCTTTCATGAATGAGGAAACTGAGGCTCTTTGCTTTTTCAAAAATTTATTTGCATCATCTACAAATAATAGTATTATTGTGCATGGTGTGTATTTTCCTTTTATTGTGAACATTGTATGTTTTTTCTCCTTCTTAGAGTAAACATGATTTCTGTTTAACTCATGATATATTTGTGTTGGTACTTTTGTCAGAGTTTTTATCGAAGATCCTGCTGTCCCAGTCATTTGTGCTTCTGTGCATTCACAGATAGTTTTTTCTGATGAAATTTAAAAGATTTTTCTAATATGGCAAGATATTATATTTCCTACATACTGTTATTTATTTTTTATGGCAGTTGGCCTGTACAGGGATCTGAACCTGTGACCTTGGTGTTGCAAGGCTGAGCTTTAACCAATTGAGTTAACTGGGCAGCCCTCTATATACTGTTTTAATGTTATTATATTTAATAAATTGATCTTTTTAAAAATCTGGAATTAAACTATTATTCCTTTATTTGTAAAGTTTCCATTGTTTTTATATGTATGTTGAAATTTTTAATCCATTTTGACTCTACTGATGTTTATTATTCTATAAATACATCTCTCCAGCTGTGCCAGCCTAGCTTATTTGGCTAATGAAAACTAGGAGATTGTTATTAAAAATTAACTTGACATGGTTTTAGTTTCATGTTCTCTCTCATTTTGGTTTGTTAAATCAACAACCCAAGGGCTGGCCCGTGGCTCACTTGGGAGAGCGTGGTGCTGACAACACCAAGTCAAGGGTTTAGATCCCCTTACCGGCCATCTTTATATAGGGAAAAAAAAAATCAACAACCCAAAGTTCTTTTCTTCTTTTTGAGGCTTAAGCATTAACACCCCAAAGTTCTAGAATAGTTATTTAGCAGTTTAATTGAAAATGGGAAAATCCATCAAGAGTTCAGATTCCTGTACTGGCCAGCTGTTAAAAAAAAAAAAAAAAGGAAAAGAAGAAGTAAGAAACAAAATGGGATGATCCAGGCTTTTTAGCACATCTAGGACATTTTAAGTCCTTTTGGCACTTTTTAATGGTTTCTCTTTGTTCTGGATGTCTTGTTTTGTTAACCATAGCCTGCCTGCCCCTCTGTCTCCTTACCTGTTCAGCCTAAAACTTTGGCTATTGCCCCAAGGGCTCAGCAGGTCTCAGACAATCTCTTTGTGGAAGCTGTCTGGATGGGCCTATGACTTTTCTGAGGATTCCGTAGTGAGAACTGTCAGAATTTCTTCCCTTGCTTGCTTCAAGTCCATTTGTAAATGAGTGATAGAAGCAAGTCAGCTAGTGAGTTTTCCGGATGGACCAAGACCAAACAGGTTGGAGCAATCCTCCCTAGCTGAATCACCCTGTGCTCATATAAAATAAACCAAGGAACCCTGGAAACAAACCTGTGTGCACTTCCTGACGTCCCTCTGCCATAGTTCCTCCATGGCTCAGGAATGGCACATGGCTCAGGGTGTTTTTCTGTTAATCACATGTTGAAGCAAAGTTGTTCTCAAACTGTTCTCACGTGTTGGAATCAAAGTGACTTTAATCCTGTCTTCCCTAATCTAGATAATCTAAATAATCCTATCTGTGTGACATGGTCCCTCCTCCATAGCCTATCTAGAAGCAATTGATAGTACAGAGAAAAGATTTATACTCTGGTAACCTTTGCTTTGTTAATGTGGAGATATCTTTTTAAAAAAATTTTTTGAAAGGAAGAAATAAAACTGTTTAATTTACAGGAGACATGATTGTACATGGAAAATCCCAAAGAATATACCAAAAAAAAAAAAAAAAGAAGGAAAAAAGAAAAATAGCTCCAGAACTAATAAGTGGGTTTAGCAAGGTTATGAGATTCAAGGTCCACATACATAATAAGTACATTGCATTTCTTGGTTGAAAATTTTGAAAAACTATTTTTAAAATCTTGTATATGTACATAACACAAAAGTTATCATTTTAACCATTTTAAAGTGTACAGTTAAGTGGCATTAAATACATTTCGATTGTGCAACCATTGAGAGGTCTTTATTTAATTGGCAGCTGGCCAGTACAGGGATCTGAACCCTTGACCTTGGTGTTATCAGCACTAGGCTCTCCCAAGTGAGCTGACCAGCTAGTCCTGAGATGTCTTTTTAACACTAAAATTTTTGATGATGACTAAACGTATATACAGATATATATGATGAAGAATTGAAAATGGAATGGCGAAACCTAGTATTCTACCTGGACTTATACTTCAAGATAAAATAGAAATCTAAGCAGTGAGTTATGCATGGAATTGACTTCCCAACCAGTCTGGATGTGGCAGTATCAGATTCCTCACACTACCTTGGGAAGATAAGAAAAAACTAATACATATTTTGATAGAGGAGGACACAGTTTATTTTTTGTAAAATAATAACCCCTACCAGGTTTTAAACATTACAGCATCAAAATATATTTATTGTAGTAAATATAGAAAATACAGATAAGCAGAAAAATAAAATAACAACTTGCAAAGATTGATATTGACCTTTTAGGAATTCATAACCCTGTTTCTTTCAGTACTTAAAGACTTAGATAGTGTTAGCTGGTGCTTGAGTTAATTGTAAGCCACAATGAGCAGACTGTGGTTTAATAGCATCTTAGGGTGACTATTGAGTTCCTGGCAATACAATCAATAAGGTTTTATTTCTGGTTTTATTTGAAAGAAAATCTTACGATGGATTCATTTTAGGTGTGTCTGGGTTTGGTCTTTTTCCTTCCTAAGTGATGTGTCTGTTACATCAGTTGGTTAACTATATGTATGGCATAAGAATATGCTATAATGTGTTTCTGCCCTTCGAACTGGAAGAGCCTTGATATTATCAAATGTTAGAATTGGATAATATAAAGTCTGATAATGAGAATCTGGCTTCTATTCAATTTGAAAGAGTGGTGTTGGTGACAAATGGTGAGCCGCCAATGGTGAACTCCTTCTTAACTGCACCTGTGGAGCACCTGCGTTATGTACATTTCTCTGAAGCAGAATGTCAAATGGCCTCTGTGTCCTTCTGGAATGCGTTACAATCTTAGAGTAACAGACTTGTCTAGAAGTCCAATCCTTTATTTTTCAGACCCTAATGTCCCAGACACAGGTGCTCTCCTCCCAGTACCTTGTCTGACTTTCATTAGAGCCCTAATCACACAGTGACCTGAGGAGTTATTTACATTAACACATAAACAATACAGTGAGAAATTCTTCAACTGGATCATATCTTGCATATCTCTGTTGTCTGCAGCACTTAGCACAGTACCTGGAACTTACTAGCTTCTCAATAAATATTTGTTGAGTGAATGAATGAGGAAACTGAGGCTCAGGGACTGGAAATGACCTGCCCAAGATCACAGATCTAGTTAGTAACAACATTCTGAGAGGTAGGTTATGATAACTTTTAATTACATTGCATTGCTTGAAAACATAATCAGAGGCCAAAATTGCGCTGAATGTTGGAATAAAACATTGGTGACAGGTTACTCACAGAATTAGAAACTCAGATGACAGTCCACAGCATCAAAAATTGGCTCTGAGGTCTTTCTTAAGAGTTTTGGGGCTAGCTAGTTAGCTCAGTTGGTTAGAGTGCAGCCTTATAACGTCACAGGTTCAGATCCCCGTACTGGCCAGCTGCCAAAAAAAAAAAAAAAAAGCAGGAGGTCTGGAAGAGTTTTAGTTTTTTGGTCCCCTAGAGTTTTGTTTTTCTTGCTAATGCTCTACCTGTAGGAATGGTTGGTTCATATTTGTGGTGAGAGGAAGCCACCTTGGTTGGCTCTCCCATGGTTGGGAAAGGCTAGAGTGGAAGAAATCCCTCTTCTGTGGAAAGGCAGGGAGATCTTTCCCTATATCCAGAGTCCATATGTCCTTGATTGTGTTCATGGTGAGTCTTTGTGAGAAATACACACTCATTTTTGACCTAGGTTGGAGAAGCCTGGTGCATGTGATGAGCACTTAGCCTTGATTTTGGTTTATTTGTTGTTTTTTGTTTGTTTGTTTGTTTTCTTAAAGATGACCAGTAAGGGGATCTTAACCCTTGACTTGGTATTGTCAGCACCACACTCTCCCAATTGAGCTAACCAGCCATCCCCATATAGGGATCCGAACCTGTGGCCTTGGGGTTATCAGTACCACACTCTCTCAAGTGAGCCATGGGCCGGCCCTACTTAGCTTTGATTTTGGCACAAGCCTGTTTTTGTTTTGTTGAGGTAGAGAGGGTTAGAGTAGGGTGTCAGCTCATTGGTCACTATGGCCTTTGAGAAGGTCAAAGTGACCCAGGAAATGTAATCTGGTCAGTGGCTGGGTGGCAATTGTCACTGAGCTCAGCAGAGTCTTCCCTAAAGATGTGCTCCAGAAAATCTTCTCCAGAGAAGCCTCAAAATGCTGATG
The DNA here is from genome assembly GCF_027409185.1 of Cynocephalus volans. Classification (NCBI taxonomy): domain Eukaryota; kingdom Metazoa; phylum Chordata; class Mammalia; order Dermoptera; family Cynocephalidae; genus Cynocephalus; species Cynocephalus volans. The sequence continues at coordinate 498,215 of NC_084469.1, read as the reverse complement.
CTGGCTCTTCTGCTGAAAGCTGGTGCGTTCGCGCGCACGTGCGTGTGTGTGTGTGTGTGTGTGTGTGTGTGTGTGTGAGAGAGAGAGAGACAGACAGACAGACAGACAGACAGACAGTCAAGAAAGGAAAAGCAGGCAACAGAGAAGGTGTGGCCTAGCAGACCTAGTGGAAGTCCTTTTCATCCACTGTTTCAAGTTGACAAAGTCACCTGGCTGGCCTGGATGGCCATAGGGGAAGGTGTATAAGGTCTGGGCTAGACCCGTAGGTGGGAGTTAGCAAGGGGAGGGACCTGTGTCACTGTCGGGGAGGAGTGGTTGCCTGGCTTGGTCACGATGAGCCTGCTGCCTGAGCTAGGTAGACAGGTGACAATAGAACCTGGCTGGTTGACCAGCTTTTGTTCCTAAATCCTATGCAATCTTTTGTGTGTATGGAGAACAAGTAGGGAAGAATTAAACTTGGGTTTTCAATCTTCTGACTGCCTGTCTGTTAAGAAGTACCTTCATTTCTTACCATCGGGAGTTGTTAGCATTGGGTTGGGATCCCAAGGACGGGCTTTATGAATCAAGAACATCTTGAAACAGTTTGCAAATTGATAGACCGGCAGGTTAGCTCAGTTCGTTAGAGCGTGGTGCTGATAATACCAAGGTCCAGGGTTCGATATCTGTACCTAGAGTGTCACAGAATTCGTTCCCCCACCTCTTGCAATTGACAGCCCATCAATATTTGGCAGTTATCGTGACTCCTCCTAAGTTTTCTCTTTCTAGGAAAGCTGAGAAACCTACCTCGACCACTGACTCTCTGTGTGACCCTGAGTCTCACTTTCCTCTCAGTGTCAGTTTCCTCTTTGCAAAAACTGGGATATAGCAGCGCCTGTCCGTACGGTGGTTGTGGAAATTAATTGAGCTCTACTGGTATATGCAGAGTGCTTAGAACAGTGCTTGATGTACAGGCAATGCTCAGCAAGATTTTCAATATGGCTTTGTATTTTCAATATTGTTTTGTATACATATAGCACTTAAAATTGAACAACTTTGAGACATTTTATTTAATTTGAAAAACCACAAGAATAAAACATGATGACATGCAAAAATTATATACTTTCAGCAATCCCTCTCTAGCTTTTTAAGTATTTAACTATCCATCACTTTAATAGTTTTGTTAAAATTTTTCATATCCGTTTATAGTGTATATTAATATATAGATATTGTATATTAATTGTAAATATTATAAACATTATAAATACAGTCATGTGCCTCACAATGACGTTTTGGCCCACAATAGACCACATACTCAATGATAGTGCCATAGATTATCATGGAGCTGAAACATTCCTATCGCCTAGTGACATCGGAACCTTCACAGTAGTACAAAGCATTACCTTGTTCATGTTTAGGTATGTTTAGATACACAAATACTTACCATTGTGTTACAATTGCCTACAGTATTTGATACAGTAACATGCTGCATAGGTGTGTAGCCTGGGAGCAGTAGGTTATTCCACATGGCCTAGGTGTGAATTAGGCTATACCTTCTAGGTTTGTGTAAATACACTCCATGATGTACATACAGTGACAAAATTGCCTAATGACACATCTCTCAGAATTGATCTTTCATTAGGCAGTGCAGGGCTGTATATATATTGTATGTTAATTGTATACTAATGCAATATATTATAAAAAGTTAATTTAGGATGTTAACTTTTTTGTTGTCCATAATATGAAAAATAGTGAGCTTCTTTCCTTGCTTGCTATTCTTATGGAATTCTAAACTTGAATCAAATATATCCACTTGATTTTGAAATAATCCTAAACTCTCATGTCTCCCATAGTTTTCAGATAGAGGGTAAGAATCCGTGAGAAATAAGATGTATCCACCCCCAAGCAATTAGGTTGCTTCTTCTTCTGTTTTTTTGGTGGCTGGCTGGCACGGGGATCCGAACCCTTGATCTTGGTGGGATAACACCATAGGTTTCTTCTTCTGTTCTGTTAATGGCATCTGTTTTTCATATCTATTTTATTGGCATTATCCATGTGTGGGCTCTTTACCTCTGGTTGCTCTTCCTGTTTACACTTCTACTCATTTACGCTTAAAATTTATTTTTTCTGGTTATCAAAGTAAAATATATCCATCACAGACCATTTGGAAAATATAGAAAAACATACATATAATACCACTGGCCAAATGTAACTCCTATTAATATTTTATTATACTTGTTTTCAGTCTTCTTTCCATCTCTCTATATATCTCGATCTTTATCTCTTTCTATATAGTCGGCCCTCCATATTTGTGGGTTCCACATCTGGAGATTCAACCAACCACAGATCAAAAATATTTGAAAAAAACTTTTGTCTGTACCAAAAGTATACAGACTTTTTTCTTGTCTTTATCCCCTAATCAATACAGTATAACAACTATTTACATAGCATTTACATTTTTTTTTTAAGATGACCGGTAAGGGGATCTTAACCCTTGACTTGGTGTCATCAGCACCACGCTCTCCCAAGTGAGCGAACCGGCCATCCCTATATAGGGATCCGAACCCGCGGCCTTGGTGCCATCAGCACCACACTCTCCCGAGTGAGCCACAGGCTGACCCTCCATAGCATTTACGTTGTATTAGGTATTATAAGTTATCTAAAGATGACTTAAAGTTCACAGAAGGATATGCATTGGTAATATGCAGATACTACCCCATTTTATATCAGGGGCTTGAGCATCCATGAATTTTGGTGTCTAAGGGAGATCCTAGAACCAATTTCCCACATACTGAAGGATAACTCTATATCCATATTTTTTAAACAAAAATGAAATACCACTGAATGCTTTTTCACTTCACACTAAATGGTACCAATTTACTCTTCAAGCCAGTTCCAAACTAACCATCCTAAAATACAGATTTCATCACATTCCTTCTCAGCTCAAGAATTTGCAACTGCCATTCAGGCCACAGGAAACCTCTGAGCACTTCTTAGACACTGGGTGTGGCAGAAAGAATTGATTTGGAGCCAGAGGACCTGAGGTCAAGTGTGTCTTTCACTTAACAGCTGTGTGGTCTTGGACAAGTTACTTAACCTTCCTGAGCCCATTTCCCTATGATGATAAATGACAAAAATCCTCCCTCTAAGGGCCCAGATGATTCATGCTTGAGAAAGTGCATCATGCAGGGTAAAATGCTGTACACATGGCAACAATGCTACTTCCCCTCTCCAATAAAATTGGGAGCCTCTTTAAGTTGGGTTCATTAGGAAGCTTAGTGATGGGCAACTCGGTCTCTGTTTTTAATAAAAGCTTGCTTAATTTATGAACAAATGTCTACCAGGCTTTAATTCAGCCCTAATCCCTCATACATACTGCTTCAAGATTTTCCAGTCATTCTCTGTGGTGTTCTTTAATTTGGGGTGACCAACTGTCCTAATTTTCCTATGACTGAGGGAATGTGGGCATTTCATTTTTAAAACCAAATCTGAGGGGTTTCTCAGGAGTCAAAGTTTCAGTGCTAAAACCAGAATGAGTTGGTCCCCTATTAATAACTCAGTAATGGATTTGAGGGTTGGAGGGAAGAATTGCTACCTCCAGCTTCCATGGCCAGCATCACTAAGATAATAATGCCAGTGAGATATGAGGAGGACATTTCCAACTGGGTCTCATGGGTTGTTGGACTCTAACTGCTGGGGCCTGTAGCTTTGCAAGAAACTTGATTCTACCTCTTACACTGTGGTTATTTGGCCCTGTGGAATTTAATTAAAACTTATAAATGATGAGTTGGTTAACCAGAATGTCGATTGAAAATGTTTCGTTACTTTTCTAGGGCAGCCCCTTCCCTGCTTAAGATGCCTGAGAGGGAATGGAAAGGGAGCAAGTGTTGGAGATGGGCATTGCTGGACAGTGTACTGTATGTTGGATTGTAACCGACTCTCCACTGAGTGCCCAATTCTAGGGAGATCTAGAATGTTTGCAAACTGGCAGAGACCATGGATAAGGCTTACTAGACTGACCCACCAAACACTTTGTCCAGTGTGTGTGCCCACTGTGCTTGTCACCTCTTTACCTCATCTCAATATGCTTCCCAAAGTTGCGATCCGTAAGTTTCAGATTCCTTCACACAACTCTGTTTTTGGTTATGTGCTTCCTGCTACAGATTTGTCTCATGCATGTTCGAGAGTCCCTGGGGTCACATGACAATGGAGTGTTCTGGGAACATTACCTTTAAATGGCTAATTTCCTCTTATTCCTTTAGTCAAGAAGAAGTTCCTGTTCCAGGCTTGAGCATTCTGCTTTCTCTCCAACTTTTCCACAGCAACGCTTGTCTCTCAGCAGGGACAGTTATCTCTGTGGCTTGTAGTTTCTCAGACCACAGGGACTTTTCAATACCAGCACCACCTGCTGCCCTGATTCCCAGAGGCTTCCTTCCCTTTCCACCTGGCCTTCCACTGCCCTCTAGTTGACACACTTTGGGTTTTGCTGCTGGCCAAGAACAGGGAGGGGCTGCACTGGTGTGGGGTGATGGTTGATCTGGAAATAGCCTTGTGGGAGGGACCTGGTTCTGAAGTTGGCATTGAAGTGTGAGTCTGTTCTTACAATGCCTGGTGCTCAGCAGTCAGAAAAAGGAGACATCTTTGCGGATCCATTTCTCCCTCCCAGGGTATTTATTCACCCCTCTGGGTTGGTGACTGTAGTACTATCTAGACATGGCTTTTACTCTGGACTACCTGGGTATTTCTTCCTGCCTGGGACTCTACATTCTGCCTAACAGAATCTTGCAAAGGAGGACCTGCTTGTGGCCTGGAAGTGGGCCAGCTGGCCATTAATATGTACCAGCCTCTCTACATTTGCCAGCTCATGACCCCCCACTCATCACTAGCTATTCCTGCACATGCCCCAAGTGAAGAAAGGTTGGTCATCAGGGGCGGGGGCAGTTAAGGGAGAGAACTGAGACCAGGTACCCAGTGGTGCAGAAGGAGGAAGTGAAGCTGAGAAGGGACCAGGTGTACACTGGTTTTTGCTGAAGTCATCTTCCTCCCTACTGAGAGAACAGGCAGCTGGTTGATACCAACCAGGCTGGCTCTCCCTGAGTCAGCCCCCTGCAGACACTGGCAACTGATAGTGACAGCCTGGCTGCTTTGACTGCAATGGTGACAGGCTTGTGGCCTCCCTGCCATCCCTCAGGCAACCCAGGGCCTGGCTTCTGACTGCCTGTCTGTGCATCAGTCCTACAAGGATCCCCTCTGTTCATAGGGGTCTGACCTGTATAGTGCTCACTCTGTTCACATGCAGAGCTTTATTAAAGATAAATGGTTCATGGGAGGAAAAGTATATCCCCAGGCCAATAGTGAGCAAGTATGCTCTAATGTAAAAAGGGGGGGGGGATCTCAATTTGCCCAAAGTTCCTCAGTACTCTTCAGCCCCAGTAAGAGTGGCAGAAACTTTCTTGGGCTGGTGTTTCACCCTTGTGCTGAGCTCTGCCAGCCCCAATCCTTCTGATCCACTCAGCCTGACCCTCTGGTTTTGACCCCAGACATCCTGAGGGCAGGCAGAAGTTGCCAATTACCCTGACTTGGGTGATGGGGACACTTTGTAAGTATATTTAGGCCAGTTGAGGCAGGCAGAAGTTGCCAATTACCCTGACTTGGGTGATGGGGACACTTTGTAAGTATATTTAGGCCAGTTGAGGCTGACACCCCTTACCCCCACTCCAAGGATACAATCTACCCTCTCTACACAGGTATTCAACGTGCCACAAACTCTGACAATCATGAGCTCATCCAGGGACTCCAAAAGTCCTCAGAAATAGGATGATTCTACACCAGCCTATAAACTATCACAAAAGGCAGGACAGTGCAATGGTTAGGAACACAGATACCAGTCAGTCAAACCAGGGTTTGAATCTAAGTCTGTTGGCCTCAGTTTCCTCATTTATAAAATGAGATTAATAATAATGTCTACCACTTCGTAAGGTTGTCATGAGGATTAAACAAAAGAATGTACTTATCACAGTGTATGCATGCATATTAGCCATCACTATAATCCTCACCTTTAGGGTATATAAGACCCTAATGGGGCCCGGACAATCCACCACAGACTAAGAAGAAGCTGCTTTGCCCTTTCGATCCTGAAGATTTAGGCTCCTAAATCAAGTACTTCCCTACAGTCTTTGACCAGAAGTGGAAGTCGCTGTCCTTTAAATAACTGGAGACCATCTGAGAACAGAAATATGGTGCCTTAGCTGTGGAAAAACTTTTGACCCTGCTTGCAGTCCAGGTTTTCAATTTGGCCTCTTGAAGAAACAGAGCACACCCGGGACACTAGGCAGGAACAGAGGGCAGCATTCCACGCCTGGAAGCAGGCAAGGAGCATGCCAAAAACACCACTTCCACATGGACGGCCCACCACAGCCACGGCTGCTGCAAAAGTGGCTCAACACAACAGTAGCCAGAGCCACCATGCAGGCAGCCCACCAGACACTCAACTGCAGTGACACAAGGAGAGTCACCAGCAAAGACCAGAAAAAGAGGAGGACATTTCTCTCCTCAAAGCCCACTCCAGCATAATAGAAGCAACTGCTCTACCACGCCTCTGCTTTTCTTTCTTTCTTTCTTTTTTTTTTTTAAGATGACCGGTAAGGGGATCTTAACCCTTGACTTGGTGTTGTCAGCACCACGCTCAGCCCATGAGCGAACCGGCCATCCCTACATATAGGATCCGAACCCATGGCCTTGGTGTTATCAGCACCGCACTCTCCAGAGTGAGCCACGGGCCAGCCCCTTGCTTTTATTTCTGATCTTAGTAATTTCTGTCTTCTCTCTTTTTTTCTTGGTCAGTCTAGATAAAGGTTTGCAAACTTTGTTATTCTTTTCAAAGAATCATAAATAAATAAACAAACAAACAAACATACATTATATGGAAACAATAAAATAAAAGAATAAATTTGTCCTCTTGACTTGATGTTCCTAGACTCCAGCTGCCTGAAACTAGTGGATCTCCTGGACTGTCTTTCCAGCACCACCCTGTTTGCAAGAAGCTTAAAGGTAGCTGGTCTGATTCCATTGCTTGCCCAGGGCCTAGTGGTAGGCGTGGTGGCCTCAGGCCCACAGTTTTTGTAATCAACAGGACTCTCTGATGTGGGAACATGAAACGGGTGGAATGTTCACCTAATATAGTGACTTTTGACAGGCAACTGGGATCCAAAGGGGGCCAGACAGAGAACAAGGTAATATCTGTGGGCATATTCACCCTGGAAAGGAATTTCAGGTAGGTCAAACCCCACCTGTGTTCTCCAAAATTAGGCAGAAGGAAAATCTGGGGGAGACCGTTTGCTCAGAGTTGAAGATGCTAGAAATGGGGAGGGACTCCATCAGAGTGATGGTAAAAGAACAGGCATCCCCTTGCCCGGTTTCTAAAGCCTTCAAAGAGACCAGTGACTTCATTTATGTCCACTGCTTTATTAAAGATAGTCTCATAAGAGGAGAAGGAAACATGTCCCCAGGCCAACAGAGAATGTGTGTACGTGTGTGTATGAGAAAGAGACGTGTGAGGTCCCTGATCTGTGCTCTGAGGGGGAGGTCAGTCAGATGGGGCCTGGCCCAACCAATAAGGCAGATGAGGGTCCTTGTCCTGGGGGACTCACTGCTCCTGGGTGCCCCAGGAGATGTAGTCTGGCCGTGTGGCTGCATGGTACTCATCAATGAGTTGCTGCACAATCTCCCTGGACGTGTCCATCTCATTAAAGTTGTCCTTGAACATGTCCTCCTTGCGGAAGTGCTCCAGGAATGCCTCCCGCTTCCTCAGCTTGTCGTACTGACGACAGGTCCTTTCAAAGAGCTTGGGGTAAACAGAAAGCAAGGGCGACAAAGAATTTTGAGAAACAATGTGGCCCAGAGAGCCAGGAAATCAAGGCTGGGCTGTACTACAGCAAAAAAGCTGGAAGCAGGGGCAACTGGGATGGAGAGAGGTGAGTCACAATCAGGAATCCAATTAGGGGAAAAGACGTGCAAACTACAAGACTCACCGAGGAGATGCTGGTGTGGTTGGCCATCATCAGACCGCTAACACGGTGGGCTGAGGGCAGGTAGGGAGACTTCCTGGACAGGGCCACCTGGATGCTGGCTGGGCCCCAGGGGATGAAATTGGCCAACTTCCGTTCCCGGATCCACTGCAGGCTCTTGTGGACCTGGGGTGGGCACAGGAGTGGTGATGGTAGCCTCTCCTCTAGCCCTGCAGGTTAAGGGGGTAGAACTGAGGGGCCTCACCCACCTGGGTGGGGTCCACCTCTCCCTGGATGATGTTGAGGTTGGCAATGTAGCAGTGGTTGGTCTGGCGGTCCCGGCCTGTGGACACCATCACGTTCTTGGGCTGTAGCAGCCGCCTCATGACATCTAGGACCGTGGTCTTCCTTACGCTAGCCACCTGATGGGACAGTGGGTCACAGGGACCAGGCCAGCACTCAGGGCACAGTCCATTGATTCATGGACAGAGAACAGCGGTCAACACATGTTCCCGTCAGACTCGGGGTAGGAGGGTCTCTGTGGGGAATGTCTTTAGATTCAGGTCTGTACTGAGTCTCTGCCACAGGATTACGGTCTTCGCCCTCCTCTGCTCAGCAAACTCGTGCCCTTGTGCAGTAGCAAAACCCAACTCCATACAACCCAAGCCCTGCAGGAGCCAAAGGCAGAGGGAAGACAGGAAGATGGGAAGACAGAGAGCATGTCAGCAAGAAAGCTGTAGATCTGTGCCTGAGCGCAGAGCCTCTGGGAGCTGCAGAGGGCAGCTCCTGGGGTAGTGGGGGGAAGAGAGAGACTAGGTTGGGGCCTGCCAGGTCCAGGGCCAGCCTGGCCTGGGCCACTGAGGGTTGCTCTTACTGACTGGTCCGTGGTGAGGGGGGTGTAGCCGGTCATGAGGAAGTGGAGCCGGGGTGTGGGAATGAGCGAGGCAATGAGGCCGATGAGGTCGTTGTTCATGTATCCAGGGTAGCGCAGGGTGGTCGTGCTGGCCGACATGATGGTGGACACCTGGGGGCCGGGGTGTCACTTCATAGGCTTTGGCCTGGATGAGCCTCCCTTCCCCAGATGGCCCTCCAGCAAGGAGGGTGTCCAGTCCAAAGGAGTCCAGGAGTGGGTAGTGGGTGCTCACCAGCTGGTTGATCTGGGAGAAGGACGGGTTCTGGATGTGCAGGCGGTCTGTGGCGATCCGGTTCAGGGCTGTGTTGTCCAGCACCACCTGGGGGGACAAAAGAGGGTGGCAGATTTATGGGAACAGTGAAAATAGGAAACCCGCCTGAACTTAGGCTCTGAAGCTTAATTTCCTTTGAGCCTCATGGCCAGAGAGTCCCATCTAAAAGGGACTTGCACAGGCCTCTGGCAAAGGAGGGCTCAGAATGGGCTTTTTAAATGCATGAAGATGAATAAGTCGACAGGGACACTGGGAGTGGGGAAAGGTAGCATCCAGGACTCACCACACAGTCTGCGTTCTGGGTCAGCCTCTTGAGCGTGAGGAGTGAGTTGTAAGGTTGTACCACCACGTCGCTCATCTCATCCTGGTTGGGAAACACTGAGTACGTCTGCACCAGCTTCTTGGGGTACCTGGTGGGGGTTGGGAGAAAAAGATCAGGGCAACAGACTGGAGCTTGGTGAACATGAGGTTCCCCAACACCTGTCTGGAAAGCAGCTAAATCTGGAAGGGGAAATTGGGTGGGTCACAGGATCAGTAGAGAAGGGAAACTTGACTTTTGGAACTCTGTAACCCCCAAGGGAGAAGGGCAGAGAGACATCTTAGGATCTAGAGTTCCAGCTCCTAATCTGGCCACACTCCCTGGACCTTCGTACCTGGCCCAGATCCTAGGCTCCAATTCCCACCACTAGGAGTGTGATTGGGTTCTCAGTTGTTGTAACTTCACTTTCTTCACTATAGGAGAGACTAGAAGGGCTCTTTCCTACTCCAGCACATAGGGATGTTTATCTGCAGGGCCTCCCAGTCACTTGGGAAACCAAGTTGGAGGACATGTCTCCTCCTAGTCCCCCAAACACAGACTTACCTGTCATTCAGCCGTTCTAAGAGATAGGAGCCCAGGCCAGAGCCTGTCCCCCCAGCGATGGAGTGACACAGCACAAAGCCCTGCATGGAGAATGGGCAACAGTGTCCAGGTATCTAGTAGCAGAATTTCAAACTGGACTCACCCCCCACAATTTCTTTTTTTTTAAAAGATGACTGGTAAGGGGATCTTAACCCTTGACTTGGTGTTGTCAACACCATGCTCTCCCAAGTGAGCTAACCAACCATCCCTATTAGGGATCGGAACCCGCAGCCTTGGTGTTATCAGCGCCACACTCTACCAAGTGAGCCAAAGGCTGGCCCTTCACCCCACAATTTCTTGGACTCCTATCTTACTGAGCCCTTCCTTCCCCTGCGGTCCTTTTACATGTACAGCTTAGGAGACTCTGCCTTGTCTCCAGCAAGGCCCAGTAGCTTCTGTACAGTGCAAAGGGTACATGGGTGGGTCTTGTGCTGAATAGATAGCTTCTAACGGGTGTTGCCAAGACTTCCCTATGTCAGCTCCCACCAGCATTCCTGGGACACTTACCTCTAGACTGTCACTACCATCTGCCTCCCGATCTATGATGTCAAAAATGTCTTCGTGGATCTTCTCTCCCTGTACAGACAGACATGGGGGGTGGTCAGAGTGGGATAGGACCATGTGATGAGGGTCCTGACCTCAGAATAGCCACCCTTGATTCTCCTTATAGCACCTGAAAGTACTTTTTTGTAGCATAGGTGCCCTGCCTTTTATTTTTAAAAGATGACCGGTAAGGGGATTTTAACCCTTGACTTGGTGTTGTCAGCACCACACTCTCCCAGTGAGCTAACCGGCCATCCCTATACAGGGATCCGAACCCTTGGCCTTGGTGTCGTCAGCACCACTCTCTCCCGAGTGAGCCATGGGCCGGCCCCTGCCCTGCTTTTAATCTACATTGAGAGGCAGTACAGCACAGTGGTTAAAAGCAAGCACTCTATACCCAGACTACCTGGGTTCATACATTAGCTGCAGCCCATTTAGCTGAGTGCCTCTGGGCACGTTACTTGATTTCTCTATGCCTGTTTCCGCTTCTGTACAATGAAGGTAATAATAGAGGTCCACAGACCCTTATCTAAAATCCTTGGAGCCAGTTATGTTTTGTAATTCAAAATATTTCAGATTTTAGAAAGATAATATGGTACATATATGTATATTAAATAAAACCCCAGAGGAGATCTGAGGTGCATTAATCAAATACATTAATATTTCTGTAATGAAAGGTATGAGTAATAACAATAAAATGGACAGAAACTCTAAAATAGTCTGTCTCCATTGAGATTTGGTTTTGCTGCTCTTTTGGCTTCAGAGCTTTTTGGATTCTGGAAAGGCAGATAAGAGGCTGTGAACCTGTAGTACCTCCGAGGTTTAAATAAGTTAACACATGTAAAGCACTTAGAATAGCCTGGCACACAGCACCAGCTAGTGCAGGTTCTTAATATTATGTAGTTAACTCCCTGCAGCCATGTCTCTCTCCTTCCAGCTCTCATACATCCTGATCTGGTTTCATCTCTCTGAGAAGTCACAGGGCCTGCGGCCACACAGGGACTTGTGGGCCCTGCCAGGGAATAGCAAATGACCTGGGAGAATCCACTGGCCCAGTTGTTGCCAGCTCCTCCTCCATGCTCAGACAGGTAGATGTTCTCTGGGTTGTACAGCTTGGCATATGGGGAGTTGAGGATGGAGTGGATCACCCGGGGCTCCAGGTCCAGCAACACGGCCCGGGGGATGTAGTGCTCATCGTCCGCCTATCAAGGGGAGTCCGGGAAGGGGCCCAATCGGCTAGGACCTGCCCAGTCCTCAGTCCTCCCAACACTGGCTCCTGCCGGCCCTCCCTCCTCAAGCCAGCCGCCTGGCCCTTTTGCCCAGCGGATTTCCCAGTACCAGGCCGCTGCCCTTCCCTTCAGGGACCCCGGGCCACGGCCGGCCCTGGACAAGTCGCTGGGGGCACCTGGTAGAAAAAGACGTCCTTGCGGTCAGTGCCCTCGGTGGCGAATTCCTCCACGATGCCCTCGGGGCTGATACCATGTTCGGCGCACAGTTGTTTCCAGAACTCGAACCCAACTGGGAGAGAGGGGGAGACACCTGAGTCTACTTGAGTCCTAAGGCCTGAGGAGCCCAGCTGTAGGCTCAGAGGCTGTCACACTCAAGGGTGGACCCAAGACACCTGGGTCTCTGAGCCATCACAGCCCAGGGCTGAGGCACAGCTCTCGGTCTGGGTCATCATACGCAGTAGGGCAGGAGACTCATGGAAGGGAAAGAGGGACTAGTGGATGCCGAGCTCTTGGGTAGGACCGGGAAGAGGCAGACCCAGAGACCGGAGGGGCTCAGGGCTCGCTTGCTCACTCTGGTTGCCGCACTGGCCCAGCTGCAGCGTGATGATCTCCCCGGGCATTGCTCTTCAGACGTGGGCACGCCAGCCCCGGCCCTGCGGGAGTCACGACTGAGACGGAGGCCTGGCAGCCGGGCGCGCAGGACGTGGGGAGCGCGCGCTCTCTCCGTCATTTGACGCGCGTGCTCGGTTTGCGCGTGTGCTGTGTCGGCCTCCACTAGGCCAACAGGCCAGGGAGCCCAACCTGGGAATCATTTTATCCCACAGCAGTGGCGGCTGGAATTCAGCACAGGCGCAGAATGAGGCCACGCCCCATCCTGGCCACCGCTCAGCGCCTGCGTGGTGAGACGGCGGGGGCCGCAGGGTCGCAACCTGTGGGGGCGGGGAGGGGCGGGGCTAGGGAGGGAGAGAGGGGCGGGGCTGGGGAGGGAGGGGCGGGGCTGGGGAGGGAGGGGCGGGGCGGGGGAGGGAGGGGCGGGGCTGGGGAGGGAGGTGCGGGGGCGAGGTCGATGAGCTGGACCAGGTGTACGGGGTCACCTGAGCGGCTCTGCTAGGTTGAGGGCCTGGATTTAAGCCAACTTTATTCTTTTAAATTTCTATTTTTGTTTATTGCGTTACAATATGAGTATACATAAAATTTACGGCTTTAACCATTTGTTGTAAGTATACAGTTGCATGATTTTACATGCGGTGGCATTGTTCTGTACCATCTCCACCATCCATCTCCAGAACTGTTTCACCTTTCCAAAGTGAAACTCTGTGCCCATTAAACAGTGACTTCCCATTCCCTCCTCCCCCAGCCCCTGGCAATGAGCATTCTATTTTCTGTCTCTATGAATCTGACTGCTCTAGATCCCTTACATAGGCAGCATCATCATAAAGTATTTGTCCTTTTGTGTCTGGCTTCTTTCACTTAGCATACTGTCTTCAGGATTCCTCCATTTTGTTTATCAATTCATCCCTTAATGGACACGGGTTGCTTCCACCTTCTGGCTATTGTGGATGATGCTGCTTTGAACATGGGTGTGCAATTATCTGTTTGAGTCCCTGCTTTCAATTCTTTTGGATAGATACCCAGAAGTAGTAGACATGGTAATTCTGTTTTGTTTTGGTTTGGTTTTTTTCCCTGGCAGGCTGGTGTGGGGATGCAAATCCTTAAACCCTTGAGGTTGGGATTATTAGCACCACACTCTAACCAAGTGAGCTAACTGGCCAGCCCGGGTTGTTTGTTTGTTTTTTTTTTTCCAGCTGACAGGTTTGGTGATCTGAACCCTTGACCTTGGTATTATAACACCATGCTCTAACCAACTGAGCTAACTGGCCAGCCCTCTAATTTTCTGAGGAATCTCCATACTGTTTAACACAGCAGCTGCACCATTTTACATTCCCACCAGCAATGGACAAGGGTTCTGTTCCATAAAATTTATAGGTTTGGACTGAGCTCCTGCACTAGGCCCAACAGACCAAACTAAAATGGAGTCACTCATGCTAAAACCAAATTGTTTATCTGACTTTCTCAGGAATCAGGAGAGTTAGTAGCCAGATCTCTAAATATACCAGTTTTAGCCATCAAGGTAAGGAAATTCCCTCTGCTTTAGCCTTTTCAAGAAAAGTAACTTTGAAACAACCAATCTGTCTTTTGTCTTCTGTTTCTACTTCTTCCATCCCTTTTCTGTCTATAAATTCAACCTCCTGTGCTCAGCTCATTGGAACACTCATTCTACTTTATAGAACGAGGTGTTGCCCAGTTCTAGAATAACAAATACAGTAAAAGCCAATTAAGAACTCTAAACTTGGGCTAGCTGGTTAACTCAGTTGGTTAGAGTGTGGTGCTGATAACACTACATTCCAGGCTTCGATCCCTGTACCAACTAGTCACACACACACACACACACACACACACACACACACACACACACACACACACACAATCTTTAATCTGAATTTGTTGTTCTGATTTCATCTCCACCAACACTTGTTACTTTCTGGTGTTTTGCTTTTTGTTTTTAAACAGATGACCAGTAAGGAGATCTTAACCCTTGGCTTGGTGTTATCAGCACCACACTCTCCCAAGTGAGCCACAGGCTGGCCCCCCAGATGTTCATTTTTAACATTTCTGTGGATGCTGAATGGGGCTTTGCAGTTGAAATTTCCAGTTATGATCACAACTGAAATTGATTGACTTTTCTTTTGTTACTGACCTTTTTTGGGATTCTTTCTCTGTGAATTGCTTGTTCATACTCTTTGCCCATATATTTATTTATATATATATATGTATATATATTTTGTTGTTGTTGTTGTGTATAGGGATCCGAACCTTTGACTTTAGTGTTATCAGCACCATGCTCTCCCAAGTTAGCTAACCAGCCAGATCCCTTTGCCCATTTTTCTATTGGGTTCTCTTAGACATTTGAAGATACTCTACAGATTTATTCTTTGTTATATGGGTTGCAAATTTCCTCTCAGTCTATGGCTTGTCTTTACACTCTGTATATGATGTCTTTTGTCATAGAGAAGATTTTAATTTTAATGTAAAGTTTACCGTCTTTTCCTTTATGTTTTGCACGTTTTGTACCTTGTTAAACCTTTCCCTAGCCCAGTGTCATACAGCTATCATTCTGTGTTTTCTTCCAAAAGCTCCATATTAATTTTGCTTAAAGACCCCGTAGGTCTTTAGTTCATCTGGAATTTATTTGGAGACCTGCTGAGAGATAGGGATCTATTACAGATTTTCCATAGGATGGCCAATTGTCTCCGAACCAATTATTTAAGAGTCGGTGCAGCCTTCCCCACCCCCTGGAACATTGCAAGCCGGCTCTGGCCTCTCTTCCGCTCCACTGGTCTGTCCCTCTGTCCCTGTCTGGCAGGCTTTCCCTGGGAACCGCTGCAGAGGCGCTGGCAAAAGCACCACCGCCAAGAGTCAAGCTCAGACGAGATTTTTGGTTTTCTTCTCTCTTTCATTTTCTCTCTCCCCCCCACCCCGCGCCTTATTTTTATTTATTTATTTTTTAAGAGAACTCGGCCACCATCCAGCTCCCGCAGCCCAGTCCTCCGGGCTTCCTTGGAAGGCTCTGGCTCGCCCCACACCCGCCCCCGCCGCGGCCCCCGCAGCCCCTCTCCCCTCACCCCACCGGACCTCCCAATTCACTTCCCCCGCCTCTGGCCAGGACAAGCTCGAGCGTCCCCCAAGAGGACCCCGCAGGCTCGCCCTTTCAGGGAGGGTCTGGCTGCACCTCTTGAGGTTTAAGGGTGGGGGCAGCTCCTTCGTTAGGCTTGAGCCTCCCTTCCCCCAGCACAACCGTTCCTCAAGAGCTGGCTGTGTTCAGAGGCTTTGCCAGAACCTTCTCAGAGTCTGCCCAGGTGAAGAGAAGGCTTCAGGGATCAGAGTAAACTTGCCTCCCCGCCATGTTTTACTCGCCGCTCCGTTTACTTCCTTTCAAATAAGCTTTAAGCAGTTTATGAGCACTTGGGAAACAGGTGATGTTTCATCTTTTCTTGTGATTAATAACAGTGCTTTGCTCCAACTTCTGGTGTCCCAGAAGTGGGAAAACTTTCTTCAAATCCCAGTTTATAGGCAAGCAGGTTAGGACATGTGAATTTATCAGAGTTGGAGAAGTTGCACTGTAAGTTTCCTCTAAAGAAGCCATCTCTGACCAGCTGCAGGCTCCTCTCTGCCCTCCTAGTCTTGTAGAAATGGGTTGGAGACTGAGATGCTTATGTACATTTGCAGAGCTGACTGTAAATCCTCCCAGGTATTAGCACGCTGTGCTTTCCATGTCTGCTGAGAATGGACCAACTGACATTAGTTAAATGAGGTGATGCATGAGCACCTTAGCACAGTGCCTGCCTCATAGAAAGCACTCGACACATGTTAGCCAGTGTTACTATCATCACTAGATGCAATCGGAACTGAAGTATTCCTTGGCTGCTGCTGCAGATGAAATATTTTATTCAGGGTAAAAGCAAAATGAGTTGTTGCTTTAAATTATTATTATTATTATTTTTAAAGAGGCTAGCCAGTTAGCTCAATTGGTTGGAACTTGGTGCTGATAATGCCAAGGGCCAGGGTTTGATCCCTGTACCATCCAGCTGCCAAAAAACAAAACAAAACAAAGAAAACCAAGTGCTTATCCCACAGATTCGGTTTCAGATCTAACTATCATTGAGGTTGAACAGAAGGCCCAGGTTTGTGGATTTCAGATACAAGGTCTTAAGGTCATTTACCCATAGCTTGATTGTTGAATGTTGACTTTAATTTGCTTGGCTCCAAGATCCTTGATCCAGGTTATGATAATGTAGTGGGATGTGTGTTCTTTTGTCTGAGGCCTTGCTCTGCCTCTCATAATAAATGCAGCATTTGTAAACTAACAAGTTTGTTAAATGTCCAGAGCCTTTATTAGACATCCCAGGTTGAATAAAACATATTTCTGGATGCACCTTCATTTCTGGCCTTTCCTGAATGCTTGGTGCAGTATGTCAGGAGCACAGGTATCTTGTGGAGGTGAGCAGGCAGAGGTGTGAGATAGGGAAATGAGGCTATGCCTCGATGCATGTCATGCAAAAGCAGCTAGTTTGGGTCCAGCCATGGCTCATTTCGGAGAGCGTGGTGCTGACAACACCAAGTCAAGGGTTAAGATTCCCTTACCGGTCATCTTTAAAAAAAAAAAAAAAAAGGCAGCTAATCAGAGCTGCTTCTAGTCATGAGACTGGGATCCTATGACCCCAAGGAATTTAACTTCAAAATAAAGGGAAGGAAAAATTAAAACAATGAAGTCATAGTACTGAAGCTCTTTATGTGAAGGGAGTTGTGCTAAATTCACATTTTGGTTATGAAATAGAGCAAAACAGGCTGTTTCATTCCGTATTGTTTTCTCAGGGAATAGGAAAAAGGAAATAAAGCTCAAAGTAATCCTGTTTGTGGATCATTTTCTCATTCTTTCATTCTTTCATTATGCGCCTATGTTATACACTGCACACTGCTTTGAGCTGGGGTAGTAGAGACAGCTAACCAAAACCTCATGCTCCTGTGCAGGCCTCGTGGTCATGCGGAAAGGTTAGCGCTGAGTGCAGAATAGGGGGCTTAGCTTTTGGTGGTGGGGGTCGATGGGGGGAGTTGTTCAGGGAGCGGCCAGAGAATTTGGGAAGACTCTTTGGAGGAGGTAGCACCTGGCGCAAGTCTGGAAGGTCTGGTAGGAATTGGTCAGGTGGAGAAAATGGAAGGAGGTACAAATCAGTAAAAAGAAAACACTCAGAAAAAAATGAGTAGGGGGAATAAACAGTTGATGATACATAAAAAAATATGAAAAAGATGCTTAGTCTCACTAGTAATCAGAAAAATACAAATTAAGGCAAAAAACTGGATGAGCACAGATTTAAACGATTGATAATATCTAGTATTGATGAGGATGTTGAGAAATGGTTGCTTTTTATATACTTTTTTTGAGGTGGCTGGCCAGTATGGAGATCTGAACCCTCGACCTTGGTGTTATCAGTATATACTATTTTTATGCACTGTTAGTGGTAGTGTAAACGGATACCTTCTTGAGGATAAACTGGCAGTTCTCTTGATATGTAAAATAGACAAAACCTTTGACCCAGCAATTCCACTTTGAGGAATCTATCCTACACAAATGCTAGGATAGGTGTGCAAAGATATATGTACAGAAGTGTTTGCTGCAGCAGTGTTTATAATGGTGAAAAACAACCTAGATGTCCATGTGTCCATCAATAGAGGTATGGTTAAATAAATGACGTAAATCCCTATGAAGGAATACAAAGGAGCCATTTGTGAGAAAAATAAGGTAGCACTGTCATTGGCATAGAAAGGTGGCCAACACATGACAAGTGGCAAAAACAAGTTACAGAGCATTATGCATGCTTTCATGGCTTATGACAAAACCAAAACTAAAATACTTTTGAGTGCATATGGAAGAGAAAAAGTGTGTGTTTGTGTGTGTGTGTGTGTGTGTGTTGGGAGAGGTAATGGTGTGTAAGAAGCAGCATGTGCACAGGCCAAGATGTTGGAGATAGCATGTTGAGTTTAGAGTGAACACGGAAAGTTTCACGTAGTGAACTGAAGAAGGTGGCAGGGACCAGACCCGGATATGCCCTTTGGAGTAAGAAGCCACAGAAGGATCCTGAGCAGGGCTGGGACAGAATCAGATTTGCATTTTGGAAAGATCTGGCATCAGTGAGACAGGCATGCTGGAATGGAGCAAGAGGACAAGACAAGAGGTAAGGTTACCAACCAGGTCCTTACATGAATCCAGGCATGACATGAGGAGGGCCCTTCCCAAGGACAGAGAAGAGGGTACAGATTCTAGAGATACTGAGTGGAGAGACTCTGCAATGTTCAAGATGATGGAACACATCATGGGGGTGAGGGAGAGGGAAGAGTCTGAGCTGACACATTTCAGTCTTGGGGCATTGAATGAAGGAAGGGCCATTTACCGAGACAGAAGGAATTCAGGAGGAGCACATTGGCACAGGTGGAGTTGGAGAGGCCCAAGGGATATCCAGACGGAGCGAGGGGTCCTAGAGCTACCCCTATCTTGAGGAGAAGTAAGGTCTAGGTGGAGAGCCTGCTGTACCTGGGTGGTGGTAAAAATCACAGGCATTGTTTTGGTGGCTGACTAGTACAGGGAACTGAACCCTTAGACCTTAGTGTTACAAGGCCGTGCTCTAACCAATTGAGCTAACCAGCCAGTCCCCACAGGCATTGCTAAAATACAAAAGTACATTCCCTTACCACCCAGGTGCCAAAAAAAAGAAAAAGAAAGAAAAAAAGAAAAATAACAATAAATTTAGGTTAAAAAATCTGAATTGGCTTTTATTTGCGATTCTAGAATTGGGCAATACCTCATTCTATAAAATAGAATGAGTGTTCTGATAAGCTGAGCAGGGGAGGTTGGTTTTATAGGCAGAAAAGGGCCAAGGAAAGCAGAAGCAGAGAACAAAAAGCAAATTGGTTGTTTCAAAGTTACTTTCCTTACAGGGTTAAAAGGGAGGGGACTTCTGTATCATGCCGGGTCAGGTAAATTGGGCCCCTTTCGATTGGTTGCTGTGAATATCCAGTTTTTTGTTTTGTTTGTTTGTTTGTCTTTTTAAACTGGCCTGTTTTAGAATTCACTTTGCTTATGTGGCACCCAGCATCAGTGACTCCATTCTGGTTTGGTCTGGTCTGCTGGTGCCTAGTGCAGGAGGCTAGTCCAAAAGAGTGGCCTCCTATAAATTTTATTTAACAGCATGAATAGGGTCTCCCAGGGAGAATGCATGGTGTGGGATTGTTCTAGATTGGAAAAAACCTGGAATAAAACCTGATATGATAGAACACTTAAGAAGTAGGAACAAAAGTTGTACGGCAAAGAAAAACAAAGGAGCAAGCAATAAAGTAGAAGAAAAACTAGTGTGTACCAGTAAGATCTGATCGCCTGCCCTCTTCATTTTGGGCAGAGCCCTGATTTTGTTCTGCGTTCCACCCTCCCTCCAAGTGGTTCAACAGTAAATCCTGATTAATACAAGCCAATAGTGCTTATCAACAATTTCCTTGCCAGGGACTGATTTAGGAAGGGACATATGATGCAATTCAGGCCAATGAGATGTGAGGAAAGACTTCTGGGGGCTTCTGGGGATGGTGTCGCTGGTTAAAAATAAAGAGACTATATGGGAAGAGACACTCTTCTTCATCTACATGTTGTCATGTTTGGATATGGCGCTGGAATTGCTTGTATTGGGGTTCTCCAGAAAAACGGAACCAATAGGATATAGATATATGCAGATACATATACATATATACATATATATATACACATATATACATATATGTATACATGTATATACATATATATGTATATATGAGGAGATTTATAGGGCCGAGCCCGTGGCACACTCGGGAGAGTGCGGCGCTGGGAGTGCAGTGACGCTCCTGCCGCGGGTTCCTATCCTATATAGGAATGGCCGGTGTGCTCACTGGCTGAGTGCCAGTCACGAAAAAACAAAATAACAAAAACAAAAAAACAAAAAAACAAAAAAAGAGGAGATTTATAACCTGGTTATGGAAGCCAAGAAATCCCATGATATGGTGCTGACAACACCAAGTCAAGGGTTAAGATCCCCTTACTGGTCATCTTTTAAAAAGTAAAAAAGGGGGAAAAAAAAAGGTCCCTGGGTGCCTGGTGACACTACTGAGCCTTCAGATTAATCAGGCTTGGAGTTGCTCCATATCTCTTAAGATGTGAGATGTATTTTAACCTTTGGTTTAAGCTATTTGACCTGTTTTGTTTTTTTTTTTACTCCCAGCTGAAGTCATAGCCATAGGGAAGGATACGGCCAGAGCCTAAGAAAGAGAAAATTCCAAGGAGAATATGCTTTGGCATCTGAGGCTGCAGGGAGATGAGTAATATGGAGATGGAAAAAGGTACTACTTCAAATTTGGGGACCATTGGTGTCTTTGGTGAGAATAGTGGCCCTGGGCCATGGAGTAAAAACCAGGTTGCAAAAGGTTACTTACCCATATACACAGTTGACACTAACAAATATTTGAGGAATCATAAAAGTGAGAAATTAGTGGAAGATACGGATGTAGTCAGGAAGTACAGACTCTTAAAAAATAATTTAATTTAATTTAATATATTTTGGCAGCTGGCTGGTACAGGGACCCAAACCCTTGACCTTGGTTTTACAAAGCGGTACTTTAACCAACTGAGCTAACTGGCCAGCCCCTATTTTTATTATTATTATTATTATTGATTGATTTTTTTTTCTTTTTCTTTTTTAAAGATGACTGGTAAGGGAATCTAAACCCTTGACTTGGTGTTATCAGCACTAGGCTCTCCCAAGTGAGCTGACCAGCTAGTCCTGAGATTGTCCCGCGCTACCGTCTCGCCAGCAAGAACGACGCAGCACACAAAGGATCCTTCTGCAGATCAGCTTTAATGCATCTTGAGAGGGAGAGCATAAGCTTGCCAAAAATGGAGACCCCGAGCGAGGGAACCCGCGCCCTTTATATAGAGACTGCTCCTCGCCTAGGACGTGCTCCTACCTTATTGGTGGCTGCCTAATCGGCCCAGGCGTGTTACCGCCCTCCACCGGAAATCAGCGCCATCTTGTAATGGCGATTTCGGGCCGCTCCTCACATCTCCCCCTTTTTTATCATTTAAAGCGGCTGGTACAAGCTCGGCGGTCGCGGACAAATTAGCCAGTGTTCCTGTCCTAGGTCGTCCCTCCACAGACTTTGACCTTACCCGTCATAGGTTGACCCTATCGCCACCGGGCACCATGTCTTAGGTTGGTTCAAGTCTGGGGGAAGTTGCCCGTCTCTGGACACACTGGAGCCTGTTGTTACACATAGACCTGTTTGAGCAAGGGCGAACTCCTCTGAACAAGCTTCAGGGAGGCCAGCCAACAGGAAGGGGGAAAGGGAGTCAGAGCAGGCTAATCCTTAAGCATGGACAGCCAAACGTCAGGGTTGGCCCCCTGTTCCAGGGCTAGAAATGCCTGGGCGATGACTACCCTTTCTCTCTGGGTCTGGGCTTTTAATCTGCAGACCAACCATAGTAGGAGCACAATTCCCCCACATAAGAACATGCCAACCCCAATCACTCCTGCCCACTCCTTGAAGTGGGACACGGCCGTTTTAATCCATGAGGACAGTCCGGCTGCGAAGGAGACATCCACTCTTGTTGAATTCACGGACACAATGGCCATGCGCAGCTGGTTTATCAGGTTGTCAAATTCTCTCGTCCAACCTGTTGAAAGATGCTGGGATAATTGTTTAGACAAATTTGCAGCTTTGGTATAATTTTCATATTGGATACTGGTAACACATAACCCTGAATATTTCCATTGACACCCCAATTGAGCAATTTGCCATAAAACGTCCATTTGTTCTTCCACAAGATCCACCCGCTGGTTAACCACCATTAATCCTCCCTTCAGCTGAGCGTTTAGCGCAGTCTGTGTTTCTAGGGCCTGTGTTACCGCAGAGGACAAATTATTTAACGTGGTGGCAGTCTGCACCGTGGTAGTCAAGGAGACGGCAGCAGCTGTGGCTGCACCCGCCGCCAGGGATACGGCGGCGACTATTGCCGCAGTGAGACCAAAATCCCTCCTCTGCCTGAACAAGACCATAGTATTGGGAGCTTCTACTGGGACAGGAATCCATCTAGGCATTCGAGCAACTATGGCCAAATTGAACAGCGTAGCATTCCAGCACTGTGCATAAAAGCAAGTATAGTTATCACAAGCAATCTGACTCCTCTCATCACTAATATTAGTTAAAATAAACATGAAAGGAGGATAAAGGCAAACTGGGAAGGCAGCTTGAACCTTTTTCCTCACTTTATCAGAGAGGAATGAGAAGGGATTAGAAGACTGCACGTAAGGAGGAGGCGCCAAAGGCGCAGGCCGTGCAGGGGCCACTGGGGGCGGCCGGCATTTCCACTCCCCGAGTGGTCTCCGCCGCCTGTCGGGATGATATCTCTCCTCCTCGTACCTGGCAGCTTCCTCCTCCAAATCGGATTCCTCACTAGGGCTGAGGGGATCGGAGTCGGACTCATCCAGATTTAAATCTTCTAATTCTTGTTTTAAGGCCCCCAACTCTTGCATAGGGTAGAGGCCTCCTTCTTTCCCTTCCAACTTTTGTCTGGGTTTTGAAATCCCTCCTTTACCGGCAGATGTGCCGGGAGTGTCACTTTGTTGTTTTAGAATCTCTCCCTCGTCCGTAGACTTACCGGGACGGCCCTTTTTCTTATGGGAGACGTCTCTCCTCCTGCGGGTACCCATCCTCTCACTCCGTTCAGTTTCTGACATGCTGTCTTGGACCTCCTCTAATGTATTTTGCCCTACTATCACTACCGGTTTACAGCCCTCATCTTCTAAGCAATTTTTAATAAACTTCCAAATGGTCTTGGTGCCCTGACGGAGGTCTCCCTCCGCGTACTTGCGGTCAAGGTCTCTGCCTAGTTTGTTCCAAGAGCTCAAAGTCAAGGAGCCGGAACAAGCAAACCACGGCGCTACACGATCTACCTCTTTTAGCTCACAAAGGTCTCTGGTGCAGCTGCTTATCTACGTCAGTCTGACCACACCAACGGGCGATTTCAAAACCTTTTAAACCAACCGGATTAACCCCAGACCAAGAACAGGCATACCTCTCCGAACTTACCCTCCTGCAGTTCTGAATCCTCCCTGTCTCCAGGGGGTCTCCGAAGGTGCTGACGATGACACAAGTTTCCCGGGTTTCGGCACCAAATGTCCCGCGCTACCGTCTCGCCAGCAAGAACGACGCGGCACACAAAGGATCCTTCTGCAGATCAGCTTTAATGCATCTTGAGAGGGAGAGCATAAGCTTGCCAAAAATGGAGACCCCGAGCGAGGGAACCCGCGCCCTTTATATAGAGACTGCTCCTCGCCTAGGACGTGCTCCTACCTTATTGGTGGCTGCCTAATCGGCCCAGGCGTGTTACCGCCCTCCACCGGAAATCAGCGCCATCTTGTAATGGCGATTTCGGGCCGCTCCTCACATGAGATGTCTTTTTAACACTAAAATTTTTGATGATGACTAAACGTATATACAGATATATATGATGAAGAATTGAAAATGGAATGGCGAAACCTAGTATTCTACCTGGACTTATACTTCAAGATAAAATAGAAATCTAAGCAGTGAGTTATGCATGTGATTGACTTCCCAACCAGTCTGGATGTGGCAGTATCAGATTCCTCACACTACCTTGGGAAGATAAGAAAAAACTAATAAATATTTTAACAGAGGAGGACACAGTTTATTCTTTGTAAAATAATAACCCCTACCAGGTTTTAAACATTACAGCATCAAAATATATTTATTGTAGTAAATATAGAAAATACAGATAAGCAGAAAAATAAAATAACAACTTGCAAAGATTGATATTGACCTTTTAGGAATTCATAACCCTGTTTCTTTCAGTACTTAAAGACTTAGATAGTGTTAGCTGGTGCTTGAGTTAATTGTAAGCCACAATGAGCAGACTGTGGTTTAATAGCATCTTAGGGTGACTATTGAGTTCCTGGCAATACAATCAATAAGGTTTTATTTCTGGTTTTATTTGAAAGAAAATCTTACGATGGATTCATTTTAGGTGTGTCTGGGTTTGGTCTTTTTCCTTCCTAAGTGATGTGTCTGCTACATCAGTTGGTTAACTATGTGTATGGCATAAGAATATGCTGTAATGTGTTTCTGCCCTTCAAATTGGAAGAGCCTTGATATTATCAAATGTTAGAATTGGATAATATAAAGTCTGATAATGAGAATCTGGCTTCTATTCAATTTGAAAGAGTGGTGTTGGTGACAAATGGTGAGCCGCCAATGGTGAACTCCTTCTTAACTGCACCTGTGGAGGACCTGCGTTATGTACATTTCTCTGAAGCAGAATGTCAAATGGCCTCTGTGTCCTTCTGGAATGCGTTACAATCTTAGAGTAACAGACTTGTCTAGAAGTCGAGTCCTTTATTTTTCAGACCCTAATGTCCCAGACACAGGTGCTCTCCTCCCAGTACCTTGTCTGACTTTCATTAGAGCCCTAATCACACAGTGACCTGATGAGTTATTTACATTAACACATAAACAATACAGTGAGAAATTCTTCAACTGGATCATATCTTGCATATCTCTGTTGTCTGCAGCACTTAGCACAGTACCTGGAACTTACTAGCTTCTCAATAAATATTTGTTGAGTGAATGAATGAGGAAACTGAGGCTCAGGGACTGGAAATGACCTGCCCAAGATCACAGATCTAGTTAGTAACAACATTCTGGGAGGTAGGTTATGATAACTTTTAATTACATTGCATTGCTTGAAAACATAATCAGAGGCCAAAATTGCGCTGAATGTTGGAATAAAACATTGGTGACAGGTTACTCACAGAATTAGAAACTCAGATGACAGTCCACAGCATCAAAAATTGGCTCTGAGGTCTTTCTTAAGAGTTTTGGGGCTAGCTAGTTAGCTCAGTTGGTTAGAGTACAGCCTTATAACGTCACAGGTTCAGATCCCCGTACTGGCCAGCTGCCAAAAAAAAAAAAAAAAAAAAAGCAGCAGCTCTGGACGAGTTTTAGTTTTTTGGTACCCTAGAATTTTGTTTTTCTTGCTAATGCTCTACCTGTAGGAATGGTTGGTTCATATTTGGGGTGAGAGGAAGCCACCTTGGTTGGCTCTCCCATGGTTGGGAAAGGCTAGA
This sequence comes from Cynocephalus volans, assembly GCF_027409185.1. Classification (NCBI taxonomy): domain Eukaryota; kingdom Metazoa; phylum Chordata; class Mammalia; order Dermoptera; family Cynocephalidae; genus Cynocephalus; species Cynocephalus volans. The sequence continues at coordinate 472,604 of NC_084469.1, read as the reverse complement.
GTGGAAGAAATCCCTCTTCTGTGGAAAGGCAGGGAGATCTTTCCCTATATCCAGAGTCCATATGTCCTTGATTGTGTTCATGGTGAGTCTTTGTGAGAAATACACACTCATTTTTGACATAGGTTGGAGAAGCCTGGTGCATGTGATGAGCACTTAGCCTTGATTTTGGTTTATTTGTTGTTTTATGTTTGTTTGTTTGTTTTCTTAAAGATGACCAGTAAGGGGATCTTAACCCTTGACTTGGTAATGTCAGCACCACACTCTCCCAATTGAGCTAACCAGCCATCCCCATATAGGGATCCGAACCTGTGGCCTTGGGGTTATCAGTACCACACTCTCTCAAGTGAGCCATGGGCCGGCCCTACTTAGCTTTGATTTTGGCACAAGCCTGTTTTTGTTTTGTTGAGGTAGAGAGGGTTAGAGTAGGGTGTCAGCTCATTGGTCACTATGGCCTTTGAGAAGGTCAAAGTGACCCAGGAAATGTAATCTGGTCAGTGGCTGGGTGGCAATTGTCACTGAGCTCAGCAGAGTCTTCCCTAAAGATGTGCTCCAGAAAATCTTCTCCAGAGAAGCCTCAAAATGCTGATGCTGGCTCTTCTGCTGACACCTGGTGCATGCGCGCGCACGTGTGTGTGTGTGTGTGTGTGTGTGTGTGTGTGTGTGTGTGTGTGTGTGTGTGTGTGTGTGAGAGAGAGAGAGAGAGAGAGAGAGAGAGACAGACAGACAGACAGACAGACAGTCAAGAAAGGAAAAGCAGGCAACAGAGAAGGTGTGGCCTAGCAGACCTAGTAGAAGTCCTTTTCATCCACTGTTTCAAGTTGACAAAGTCACCTGGCTGGCCTGGATGGCCATAGGGGAAGGTGTATAAGGTCTGGGCTAGACCCCGTAGGTGGGAGTTAGCAAGGGGAGGGACCTGTGTCACTGTCAGGGAGGAGTGGTTGCCTGGCTTGGTCATGATGAGCCTGCTGCCTGAGCTAGGTAGACAGGTGACAATAGAACCTGGCTGGTTGACCAGCTTTTGTTCCTAAATCCTATGCAATCTTTTGTGTGTATGGAGAACAAGTAGGGAAGAATTAAACTTGGGTTTTCAATCTTCTGACTGCCTGTCTGTTAAGAAGTATCTTCATTTCTTACCATCGGGAGTTGTTAGCATTGGGTTGGGATCCCAAGGACGGGCTTTATGAATCAAGAACATCTTGAAACAGTTTGCAAATTGATAGACCGGCAGGTTAGCTCAGTTGGTTAGAGCGTGGTGCCGATAATACCAAGGTCCAGGGTTCGATATCTGTACCGGCAGCCACCGAAAAAAGAAAAAAAGGGAAACTATTTGTTAATTAATATCTGTATTCTTTTTCTGGGGAAAGGTCTATAGCAGATTTTCAGACAGATTCATTAATCGGCAAAGGTTAAGAAATATTGGTGTGGAGCAAAGCAGAAGGAACACATGCATTTACAGGGGCCTGTTGTTCACGTGGCAGGGAAATAAATGAATGCACTATGGCAGTGTGGTAATACTCAATTTGTTAGCCCAGGGCCTACGGATCAACAGCTGCTACATCATCTGATAACAGTCGTTACCTGAGGCATGCACACACATATGGGTTGGAGGTAGTATTCAGGAACTTGCTGAGTGAGCCAGTGACAACCACGGTGCATGCAGACAAATAGCTGCTAGGAATAGAACGGTCACTGTGGGGAGGTCACTGAACATAGCTGCCAGAGTGGACAGAGTATCAGATTATTCTCAGTCCTGATTCAATTTACAGTTTGTGAGGGGGCCAGGTCACAAGGATTTCCAGGGACTACACTAGACTTCAGTTGAAGATTGTCCCCTGGCTCTGGGTAGGGAACCCTCTTGAGCTGTTTTGCTATGGTTGTGTCTTAGAAGCAGAAGTAGTAGTCTGGCCTTCTTGAGCCCCTTGACCCTATTCTGTTAATCTCTACATCACCTTTTTCATGAACCTTGCAGGCCTGGTATTTTCTGATACCATCCCTGTGGCCAGTGCTCTTGTGATTCATTTCCATCCGTGGGGTCCAGGGTGTAGGTTGGTGATCCCTCAAGGATCTTCCTCTACTCCTCACCACCTGTTTCTGGTCATCTCTTGACCGTGGCTGTGCTCCTTTGTTATTGCAAAGTTGTCTTAGAGGAACACATCCAGTTGGCAACTCTGTTTTGTCCTGTGGGTGACCTTCCAGCTGTGCCAGTTCTGACCACCCCTGACTCGGCGGGTTGGGCCTTGGAACTGCCATATCTTCTGCTGATAATCTGTTTTGTGCAACTGTCTACAGATCCAGTTCATGATTCATGACTATTTTTTGATCTTGTAGGAAATAAAATCCTCATAGTCACTAGTTTGTTTCCATTCAGGTGCTAATGGCACCTTGTATAATGTATCCATTAGGAAAACTTCCAAAGGATCAAATATCAGAAATTCAGCTACATCAAGCCATTTGGTTCTTAATACCATAAGCTACTCGGTGTAAGAATGTTGGAATACCTTTACTTATATCATACATTAAAGGAATTTTTAAAAAAATTTATTTCTGGTGGCAGAAATTACATCTCACCCCCCACTTTTCCAAGTCCTCTCTGAAAACCATCTAGTATTAAAGTCTCAATATCCCTGACCTGTAGGCAAATGTGGTGAACACATGAATTTGTCCTGGCATACAGTATTATTTGATTACGTGGCAAGTTTTTTAATGGCGAGTAGAAGCTACAGCTTTGACATCACTCTTTCATCTGTTCAACAAATGTTGAACAGCTACAATGTGCAGGACTTGCAGTAAATATCAGAGAAACAGAGATAAAAGACACTGTCCCAGCTCATAAGAAATGCATAGGCCAGCAGGGAAGGCGGGGAAGTGAATCATCATTATTACAATATGGAGGGGGAATTGCCAGGAAAACAGTGAACAGAGTTTCAGTAGCCCTGAGGAAGGTTGCTGCCTCTTGCAGTGGAAAAGCAGTGGATTCTCATTGTTTTACCCTTTCATTTTTATCAGGAAAAAAAAAAAAAAAAAGATGTCCCATGTAGATAAGAAACTTAAAACATTTTCCAGATAACCAGGCTTATCTGTCTAGGTCCCATAACTCAAAACATTTAAAAATTCTTTTCTTTTCTTCTTTATTGAAGCATAATTGATTGTACATATTTTGGGGGTACAGCATTAACTACCATTACCTGTGTGCAACGTGTGATGATCGAGTCAATATTATTAGCATATTCGTTATTACAAATTGTAATTATTCTTTATGCCCCTTACCTGATGCCTCCTCAACCCTCCTCTCCCTCCCCCACTCCCACCTCTAGTAACCATAGATTTGTTCTTTCCTTCTGAAAGTTCAATGTATTAGTGTGTGGTCTCCTTCCTCCCTTCCTCCCTCCTTCCCCTCATTCCTTCCTTCTTTCCTTCCTTCCTTCCTTCCTTCCTTTTTCTTTTTTTCCTTTGAAAAATGTGTATTCAGCTCCTTTGCCCATTTTTTAATTGGATTGTTTGAAAAATATGGAACACTTCACGAATTTGCATGTCATCCTTGCACAGGGGCCATGCTAATCTTCTCTGTATCATTCCAATTTTAGTTCATGTGCTGCCAAACCTAGCACTAACAACTATTTTCAATGGAAATATTTGTAAAATATATTATTTATGTCTCCTTTCTTAAATGGATTATACTGAACAAAATTTAATCTTTCCTATCGACTCAAGGCATGTGCCATGAGCACCAACATTTCTATTTTGCTGCACTGCCCCAGACTCCTTTGAAGGTATGTTTGCCCCTAAGCCAAATGGCTGCTTATTGCTTTTGCTTTTCGTAATATCTCTCCTTATCAGGATGATAGCTCTGTTCCTAACTGATTTTACTTTAGAGTCCCTACTAGCCCTTCCTTTCTCCTTCAAATTTGTGTTGGTCTAGGAATTTACACACCTAAGCAGTTTAGAATTTTGTCCCAAGTAAGAGTAAGTAGACTGTGAATCAAAACTTGACAGGCTCACCTGTGAGTCATGTACATAACTGTACGTGAACTTGGCTCTCCAGAGTGCCCTTTCCTTTTCTCGGGATAAATAAATGGATCTGTCTATTGCAGGCAAGCCCTCATGCAGAACTTGCTGAGTTCAGTGGAGGGGGATTCATAGTCCTCAGAGCCACTCATCTGCCCGGGGACAGTATTGCTCATGTGGAAATTCTTTCTGCTGGGGAGCTGTAATCTGCCCCAATGTAGTTCTCTCCAGTGGTCCTTGTTCTGCTCCTAGAGTGTCACAGAATACGTCCCCCCACCTCTTGCAATTGACAGCCCATCAATATTTGGCAGTTATCGTGACTCCTCCTAAGTTTTCTCTTTCTAGGAAAGCTGAGAAACCTCCCTCGACCACTGACTCTCTGTGTGACCCTGAGTCTCACTTTCCTCTCAGTGTCAGTTTCCTCTTTGTCAAAACTGGGATATAGCAGCGCCTGTCCGTACGGTGGTTGTGGAAATTAATTGAGCTCTACTGGTATATGCAGAGTGCTTAGAACAGTGCTTGATGTACAGGCAATGCTCAGCAAGATTTTCAATATGGCTTTGTATTTTCAATATTGTTTTGTATACATATAGCACTTAAAATTGAACAACTTTGAGACATTTTATTTAATTTGAAAAACCACAAGAATAAAACATGATGACATGCAAAAATTATATACTTTCAGCAATCCCTCTCTAGCTTTTTAAGTATTTAACTATCCATCACTTTAATAGTTTTGTTAAAATTTTTCATATCCGTTTATATTGTATATTAATATATAGATATTGTATATTAATTGTAAATATTATAAACATTATAAATACAGTCATGTGCCTCACAATGACGTTTTGGCCCACAATAGACCACATACTCAATGATAGTGCCATAGATTATCATGGAGCTGAAACATTCCTATCGCCTAGTGACATCGGAACCTTCACAGTAGTACAAAGCATTACCTTGTTCATGTTTAGGTATGTTTAGATAGACAAATACTTACCATTGTGTTACAATTGCCTACAGTATTTGATACAGTAACATGCTGCATAGGTGTGTAGCCTGGGAGCAGTAGGTTATTCCACATGGCCTAGGTGTGAATTAGGCTATACCTTCTAGGTTTGTGTAAATACACTCCATGATGTCCATACAGTGACAAAATTGCCTAATGACACATCTCTCAGAATTGATCTTTCGTTAAGCAGTGCAGGGCTGTATATATATTGTATGTTAATTGTATACTAATGCAATATATTATAAAAAGTTAATTTAGGATGTTAACTTTTTTCTTGTCCATAATATGAAAAATAGTGAGCTTCTTTCCTTGCTTGCTATTCTTATGGAATTCTAAACTTGAATCAAATATATCCACTTGATTTTGAAATAATCCTAAACTCTCATGTCTCCCATAGTTTTCAGATAGAGGGTAAGAATCCGTGAGAAATAAGATGTATCCACCCCCAAGCAATTAGGTTGCTTCTTCTTCTGTTTTTTTGGTGGCTGGCTGGCACGGGGATCCGAACCCTTGATCTTGGTGGGATAACACCATAGGTTTCTTCTTCTGTTCTGTTATTGGCATCTGTTTTTCATATCTATTTTATTGGCATTATCCATGTGTGGGCTCTTTACCTCTGGTTGCTCTTCCTGTTTACACTTCTACTCATTTACGCTTAAAACTTATTTTTTCTGGTTATCAAAGTAAAATATATCCATCACAGACCATTTGGAAAATATAGAAAAACATACATATAATACCACTGGCCAAATGTAACTCCTATTAATATTTTATTATACTTGTTTTCAGTCTTCTTTCCATCTCTCTATATATATCGATCTTTATCTCTTTCTATATAGTCGGCCCTCCATATTTGTGGGTTCCACATCTGGAGATTCAACCAACCACAGATCAAAAATATTTGAAAAAAACTTTCGTCTGTACCGAAAGTATACAGACTTTTTTCTTGTCTTTATCCCCTAATCAATACCGTATAACAACTATTTACATAGCATTTACTTTTTTTTTTTTTTTTAAGATGACCGGTAAGGGGATCTTAACCCTTGACTTGGTGTCGTCAGCACCACGCTCTCCCAAGTGAGCGAACCGGCCATCCCTATATAGGGATCCGAACCCGCGGCCTTGGTGCCATCAGCACCACACTCTCCCGAGTGAGCCACAGGCTGGCCCTCCATAGCATTTCCGTTGTATTAGGTATTATAAGTTATCTAAAGATGACTTAAAGTTCACAGAAGGATATGCATTGGTAATATGCAGATACTACCCCATTTTATATCAGGGGCTTGAGCATCCATGAATTTTGGTGTCTAAGGGAGATCCTAGAACCAATCTCCCACATACTGAAGGATAACTCTATATCCATATTTTTTAAACAAAAATGAAATACCACTGAATGCTTTTTCACTTCACACTAAATGGTACCAATTTACTCTTCAAGCCAGTTCCAAACTAACCATCCTAAAATACAGATTTCATCACATTCCTTCTCAGCTCAAGAATTTGCAACTGCCATTCAGGCCACAGGAAACCTCTGAGCACTTCTTAGACACTGGGTGTGGCAGAAAGAATTGATTTGGAGCCAGAGGACCTGAGGTCAAGTGTGTCTTTCACTTAACAGCTGTGTGGTCTTGGACAAGTTACTTAACCTTCCTGAGCCCATTTCCCTATGATGATAAATGACAAAAATCCTCCCTCTAAGGGCCCAGATGATTCATGCTTGAGAAAGTGCATCATGCAGGGTAAAATGCTGTACAGATGGCAACAATGCTACTTCCCCTCTCCAATAAAATTGGGAGCCTCTTTAAGTTGGGTTCATTAGGAAGCTTAGTGATGGGCAACTCGGTCTCTGTTTTTAATAAAAGCTTGCTTAATTTATGAACAAATGTCTACCAGGCCTTAATTCAGCCCTAATCCCTCATACATACTGCTTCAAGATTTTCCAGTCATTCTCTGTGGTGTTCTTTAATTTGGGGTGACCAACTGTCCTAATTTTCCTATGACTGAGGGAATGTGGGCATTTCATTTTTAAAACCAAATCTGAGGGGTTTCTCAGGAGTCAAAGTTTCAGTGCTAAAACCAGAATGAGTTGGTCCCCTATTAATAACTCAGTAATGGATTTGAGGGTTGGAGGGAAGAATTGCTACCTCCAGCTTCCATGGCCAGCATCACTAAGATAATAATGCCAGTGAGATATGAGGAGGACATTTCCAACTGGGTCTCATGGGTTGTTGGACTCTAACTGCCGGGGCCTGTAGCTTTGCAAGAAACTTGATTCTACCTCTTACACTGTGGTTATTTGGCCCTGTGGAATTTAATTAAAACTTGTAAATGATGAGTTGGTTAACCAGAATGTCGATTGAAAATGTTTCGTTACTTTTCTAGGGCAGCCCCTTCCCTGCTTAAGATGCCTGAGAGGGAATGGAAAGGGAGCAAGTGTTGGAGATGGGCATTGCTGGACAGTGTACTGTATGTTGGATTGTAACTGACTCTCCACTGAGTGCCCAATTCTAGGGAGATCTAGAATGTTTGCAAACTGGCAGAGACCATGGATAAGGCTTACTAGACTGACCCACCAAACACTTTGTCCAGTGTGTGTGCCCACTGTGCTTGTCACCTCTTTACCTCATCTCAATATGCTTCCCAAAGTTGCGATCCGTAAGTTTCAGATTCCTTCACACAACTCTGTTTTTGGTTATGTGCTTCCTGCTACAGATTTGTCTCATGCATGTTCGAGAGTCCCTGGGGTCACATGACAATGGAGTGTTCTGGGAACATTACCTTTAAATGGCTAATTTCCTCTTATTCCTTTAGTCAAGAAGAAGTTCCTGTTCCAGGCTTGAGCATTCTGCTTTCTCTCCAACTTTTCCACAGCAACGCTTGTCTCTCAGCAGGGACAGTTATCTCTGTGGCTTGTAGTTTCTCAGACCACAGGGACTTTTCAATACCAGCACCACCTGCTGCCCTGATTCCCAGAGGCTTCCTTCCCTTTCCACCTGGCCTTCCACTGCCCTCTAGTTGACACACTTTGGGTTTTGCTGCTGGCCAAGAACAGGGAGGGGCTGCACTGGTGTGGGGTGATGGTTGATCTGGAAATAGCCTTGTGGGAGGGACCTGGTTCTGAAGTTGGCATTGAAGTGTGAGTCTGTTCTTACAATGCCTGGTGCTCAGCAGTCAGAAAAAGGAGACATCTTTGCGGATCCATTTCTCCCTCCCAGGGTATTTATTCACCCCTCTGGGTTGGTGACTGTAGTACTATCTAGACATGGCTTTTACTCTGGACTACCTGGGTATTTCTTCCTGCCTGGGACTCTACATTCTGCCTAACAGAATCTTGCAAAGGAGGACCTGCTTGTGGCCTGGAAGTGGGCCAGCTGGCCATTAATATGTACCAGCCTCTCTACATTTGCCAGCTCATGACCCCCCACTCATCACTAGCTATTCCTGCACATGCCCCAAGTGAAGAAAGGTTGGTCATCAGGGGCGGGGGCAGTTAAGGGAGAGAACTGAGACCAGGTACCCAGTGGTGCAGAAGGAGGAAGTGAAGCTGAGAAGGGACCAGGTGTACACTGGTTTTTGCTGAAGTCATCTTCCTCCCTACTGAGAGAACAGGCAGCTGGTTGATACCAACCAGGCTGGCTCTCCCTGAGTCAGCCCCCTGCAGACACTGGCAACTGATAGTGACAGCCTGGCTGCTTTGACTGCAATGGTGACAGGCTTGTGGCCTCCCTGCCATCCCTCAGGCAACCCAGGGCCTGGCTTCTGACTGCCTGTCTGTGCATCAGTCCTACAAGGATCCCCTCTGTTCATAGGGGTCTGACCTGTATAGTGCTCACTCTGTTCACATGCAGAGCTTTATTAAAGATAAATGGTTCATGGGAGGAAAAGTATATCCCCAGGCCAATAGTGAGCAAGTATGCTCTAATGTAAAAAGGGGGGGGGGATCTCAATTTGCCCAAAGTTCCTCAGTACTCTTCAGCCCCAGTAAGAGTGGCAGAAACTTTCTTGGGCTGGTGTTTCACCCTTGTGCTGAGCTCTGCCAGCCCCAATCCTTCTGATCCACTCAGCCTGACCCTCTGGTTTTGACCCCAGACATCCTGAGGGCAGGCAGAAGTTGCCAATTACCCTGACTTGGGTGATGGGGACACTTTGTAAGTATATTTAGGCCAGTTGAGGCAGGCAGAAGTTGCCAATTACCCTGACTTGGGTGATGGGGACACTTTGTAAGTATATTTAGGCCAGTTGAGGCTGACACCCCTTACCCCCACTCCAAGGATACAATCTACCCTCTCTACACAGGTATTCAACGTGCCACAAACTCTGACAATCATGAGCTCATCCAGGGACTCCAAAAGTCCTCAGAAATAGGATGATTCTACACCAGCCTATAAACTATCACAAAAGGCAGGACAGTGCAATGGTTAGGAACACAGATACCAGTCAGTCAAACCAGGGTTTGAATCTAAGTCTGTTGGCCTCAGTTTCCTCATTTATAAAATGAGATTAATAATAATGTCTACCACTTCGTAAGGTTGTCATGAGGATTAAACAAAAGAATGTACTTATCACAGTGTATGCATGCATATTAGCCATCACTATAATCCTCACCTTTAGGGTATATAAGACCCTAATGGGGCCCGGACAATCCACCACAGACTAAGAAGAAGCTGCTTTGCCCTTTCGATCCTGAAGATTTAGGCTCCTAAATCAAGTACTTCCCTACAGTCTTTGACCAGAAGTGGAAGTCGCTGTCCTTTAAATAACTGGAGACCATCTGAGAACAGAAATATGGTGCCTTAGCTGTGGAAAAACTTTTGACCCTGCTTGCAGTCCAGGTTTTCAATTTGGCCTCTTGAAGAAACAGAGCACACCCGGGACACTAGGCAGGAACAGAGGGCAGCATTCCACGCCTGGAAGCAGGCAAGGAGCATGCCAAAAACACCACTTCCACATGGACGGCCCACCACAGCCACGGCTGCTGCAAAAGTGGCTCAACACAACAGTAGCCAGAGCCACCATGCAGGCAGCCCACCAGACACTCAACTGCAGTGACACAAGGAGAGTCACCAGCAAAGACCAGAAAAAGAGGAGGACATTTCTCTCCTCAAAGCCCACTCCAGCATAATAGAAGCAACTGCTCTACCACGCCTCTGCTTTTCTTTCTTTCTTTCTTTTTTTTTTTTAAGATGACCGGTAAGGGGATCTTAACCCTTGACTTGGTGTTGTCAGCACCACGCTCAGCCCATGAGCGAACCGGCCATCCCTACATATAGGATCCGAACCCATGGCCTTGGTGTTATCAGCACCGCACTCTCCAGAGTGAGCCACGGGCCAGCCCCTTGCTTTTATTTCTGATCTTAGTAATTTCTGTCTTCTCTCTTTTTTTCTTGGTCAGTCTAGATAAAGGTTTGCAAACTTTGTTATTCTTTTCAAAGAATCATAAATAAATAAACAAACAAACAAACATACATTATATGGAAACAATAAAATAAAAGAATAAATTTGTCCTCTTGACTTGATGTTCCTAGACTCCAGCTGCCTGAAACTAGTGGATCTCCTGGACTGTCTTTCCAGCACCACCCTGTTTGCAAGAAGCTTAAAGGTAGCTGGTCTGATTCCATTGCTTGCCCAGGGCCTAGTGGTAGGCGTGGTGGCCTCAGGCCCACAGTTTTTGTAATCAACAGGACTCTCTGATGTGGGAACATGAAACGGGTGGAATGTTCACCTAATATAGTGACTTTTGACAGGCAACTGGGATCCAAAGGGGGCCAGACAGAGAACAAGGTAATATCTGTGGGCATATTCACCCTGGAAAGGAATTTCAGGTAGGTCAAACCCCACCTGTGTTCTCCAAAATTAGGCAGAAGGAAAATCTGGGGGAGACCGTTTGCTCAGAGTTGAAGATGCTAGAAATGGGGAGGGACTCCATCAGAGTGATGGTAAAAGAACAGGCATCCCCTTGCCCGGTTTCTAAAGCCTTCAAAGAGACCAGTGACTTCATTTATGTCCACTGCTTTATTAAAGATAGTCTCATAAGAGGAGAAGGAAACATGTCCCCAGGCCAACAGAGAATGTGTGTACGTGTGTGTATGAGAAAGAGACGTGTGAGGTCCCTGATCTGTGCTCTGAGGGGGAGGTCAGTCAGATGGGGCCTGGCCCAACCAATAAGGCAGATGAGGGTCCTTGTCCTGGGGGACTCACTGCTCCTGGGTGCCCCAGGAGATGTAGTCTGGCCGTGTGGCTGCATGGTACTCATCAATGAGTTGCTGCACAATCTCCCTGGACGTGTCCATCTCATTAAAGTTGTCCTTGAACATGTCCTCCTTGCGGAAGTGCTCCAGGAATGCCTCCCGCTTCCTCAGCTTGTCGTACTGACGACAGGTCCTTTCAAAGAGCTTGGGGTAAACAGAAAGCAAGGGCGACAAAGAATTTTGAGAAACAATGTGGCCCAGAGAGCCAGGAAATCAAGGCTGGGCTGTACTACAGCAAAAAAGCTGGAAGCAGGGGCAACTGGGATGGAGAGAGGTGAGTCACAATCAGGAATCCAATTAGGGGAAAAGACGTGCAAACTACAAGACTCACCGAGGAGATGCTGGTGTGGTTGGCCATCATCAGACCGCTAACACGGTGGGCTGAGGGCAGGTAGGGAGACTTCCTGGACAGGGCCACCTGGATGCTGGCTGGGCCCCAGGGGATGAAATTGGCCAACTTCCGTTCCCGGATCCACTGCAGGCTCTTGTGGACCTGGGGTGGGCACAGGAGTGGTGATGGTAGCCTCTCCTCTAGCCCTGCAGGTTAAGGGGGTAGAACTGAGGGGCCTCACCCACCTGGGTGGGGTCCACCTCTCCCTGGATGATGTTGAGGTTGGCAATGTAGCAGTGGTTGGTCTGGCGGTCCCGGCCTGTGGACACCATCACGTTCTTGGGCTGTAGCAGCCGCCTCATGACATCTAGGACCGTGGTCTTCCTTACGCTAGCCACCTGATGGGACAGTGGGTCACAGGGACCAGGCCAGCACTCAGGGCACAGTCCATTGATTCATGGACAGAGAACAGCGGTCAACACATGTTCCCGTCAGACTCGGGGTAGGAGGGTCTCTGTGGGGAATGTCTTTAGATTCAGGTCTGTACTGAGTCTCTGCCACAGGATTACGGTCTTCGCCCTCCTCCGCTCAGCAAACTCGTGCCCTTGTGCAGTAGCAAAACCCAACTCCATACAACCCAAGCCCTGCAGGAGCCAAAGGCAGAGGGAAGACAGGAAGATGGGAAGACAGAGAGCATGTCAGCAAGAAAGCTGTAGATCTGTGCCTGAGCGCAGAGCCTCTGGGAGCTGCAGAGGGCAGCTCCTGGGGTAGTGGGGGGAAGAGAGAGACTAGGTTGGGGCCTGCCAGGTCCAGGGCCAGCCTGGCCTGGGCCACTGAGGGTTGCTCTTACTGACTGGTCCGTGGTGAGGGGGGTGTAGCCGGTCATGAGGAAGTGGAGCCGGGGTGTGGGAATGAGCGAGGCAATGAGGCCGATGAGGTCGTTGTTCATGTATCCAGGGTAGCGCAGGGTGGTCGTGCTGGCCGACATGATGGTGGACACCTGGGGGCCGGGGTGTCACTTCATAGGCTTTGGCCTGGATGAGCCTCCCTTCCCCAGATGGCCCTCCAGCAAGGAGGGTGTCCAGTCCAAAGGAGTCCAGGAGTGGGTAGTGGGTGCTCACCAGCTGGTTGATCTGGGAGAAGGACGGGTTCTGGATGTGCAGGCGGTCTGTGGCGATCCGGTTCAGGGCTGTGTTGTCCAGCACCACCTGGGGGGACAAAAGAGGGTGGCAGATTTATGGGAACAGTGAAAATAGGAAACCCGCCTGAACTTAGGCTCTGAAGCTTAATTTCCTTTGAGCCTCATGGCCAGAGAGTCCCATCTAAAAGGGACTTGCACAGGCCTCTGGCAAAGGAGGGCTCAGAATGGGCTTTTTAAATGCATGAAGATGAATAAGTCGACAGGGACACTGGGAGTGGGGAAAGGTAGCATCCAGGACTCACCACACAGTCTGCGTTCTGGGTCAGCCTCTTGAGCGTGAGGAGTGAGTTGTAAGGTTGTACCACCACGTCGCTCATCTCATCCTGGTTGGGAAACACTGAGTACGTCTGCACCAGCTTCTTGGGGTACCTGGTGGGGGTTGGGAGAAAAAGATCAGGGCAACAGACTGGAGCTTGGTGAACATGAGGTTCCCCAACACCTGTCTGGAAAGCAGCTAAATCTGGAAGGGGAAATTGGGTGGGTCACAGGATCAGTAGAGAAGGGAAACTTGACTTTTGGAACTCTGTAACCCCCAAGGGAGAAGGGCAGAGAGACATCTTAGGATCTAGAGTTCCAGCTCCTAATCTGGCCACACTCCCTGGACCTTCGTACCTGGCCCAGATCCTAGGCTCCAATTCCCACCACTAGGAGTGTGATTGGGTTCTCAGTTGTTGTAACTTCACTTTCTTCACTATAGGAGAGACTAGAAGGGCTCTTTCCTACTCCAGCACATAGGGATGTTTATCTGCAGGGCCTCCCAGTCACTTGGGAAACCAAGTTGGAGGACATGTCTCCTCCTAGTCCCCCAAACACAGACTTACCTGTCATTCAGCCGTTCTAAGAGATAGGAGCCCAGGCCAGAGCCTGTCCCCCCAGCGATGGAGTGACACAGCACAAAGCCCTGCATGGAGAATGGGCAACAGTGTCCAGGTATCTAGTAGCAGAATTTCAAACTGGACTCACCCCCCACAATTTCTTTTTTTTTAAAAGATGACTGGTAAGGGGATCTTAACCCTTGACTTGGTGTTGTCAACACCATGCTCTCCCAAGTGAGCTAACCAACCATCCCTATTAGGGATCGGAACCCGCAGCCTTGGTGTTATCAGCGCCACACTCTACCAAGTGAGCCAAAGGCTGGCCCTTCACCCCACAATTTCTTGGACTCCTATCTTACTGAGCCCTTCCTTCCCCTGCGGTCCTTTTACATGTACAGCTTAGGAGACTCTGCCTTGTCTCCAGCAAGGCCCAGTAGCTTCTGTACAGTGCAAAGGGTACATGGGTGGGTCTTGTGCTGAATAGATAGCTTCTAACGGGTGTTGCCAAGACTTCCCTATGTCAGCTCCCACCAGCATTCCTGGGACACTTACCTCTAGACTGTCACTACCATCTGCCTCCCGATCTATGATGTCAAAAATGTCTTCGTGGATCTTCTCTCCCTGTACAGACAGACATGGGGGGTGGTCAGAGTGGGATAGGACCATGTGATGAGGGTCCTGACCTCAGAATAGCCACCCTTGATTCTCCTTATAGCACCTGAAAGTACTTTTTTGTAGCATAGGTGCCCTGCCTTTTATTTTTAAAAGATGACCGGTAAGGGGATTTTAACCCTTGACTTGGTGTTGTCAGCACCACACTCTCCCAGTGAGCTAACCGGCCATCCCTATACAGGGATCCGAACCCTTGGCCTTGGTGTCGTCAGCACCACTCTCTCCCGAGTGAGCCATGGGCCGGCCCCTGCCCTGCTTTTAATCTACATTGAGAGGCAGTACAGCACAGTGGTTAAAAGCAAGCACTCTATACCCAGACTACCTGGGTTCATACATTAGCTGCAGCCCATTTAGCTGAGTGCCTCTGGGCACGTTACTTGATTTCTCTATGCCTGTTTCCGCTTCTGTACAATGAAGGTAATAATAGAGGTCCACAGACCCTTATCTAAAATCCTTGGAGCCAGTTATGTTTTGTAATTCAAAATATTTCAGATTTTAGAAAGATAATATGGTACATATATGTATATTAAATAAAACCCCAGAGGAGATCTGAGGTGCATTAATCAAATACATTAATATTTCTGTAATGAAAGGTATGAGTAATAACAATAAAATGGACAGAAACTCTAAAATAGTCTGTCTCCATTGAGATTTGGTTTTGCTGCTCTTTTGGCTTCAGAGCTTTTTGGATTCTGGAAAGGCAGATAAGAGGCTGTGAACCTGTAGTACCTCCGAGGTTTAAATAAGTTAACACATGTAAAGCACTTAGAATAGCCTGGCACACAGCACCAGCTAGTGCAGGTTCTTAATATTATGTAGTTAACTCCCTGCAGCCATGTCTCTCTCCTTCCAGCTCTCATACATCCTGATCTGGTTTCATCTCTCTGAGAAGTCACAGGGCCTGCGGCCACACAGGGACTTGTGGGCCCTGCCAGGGAATAGCAAATGACCTGGGAGAATCCACTGGCCCAGTTGTTGCCAGCTCCTCCTCCATGCTCAGACAGGTAGATGTTCTCTGGGTTGTACAGCTTGGCATATGGGGAGTTGAGGATGGAGTGGATCACCCGGGGCTCCAGGTCCAGCAACACGGCCCGGGGGATGTAGTGCTCATCGTCCGCCTATCAAGGGGAGTCCGGGAAGGGGCCCAATCGGCTAGGACCTGCCCAGTCCTCAGTCCTCCCAACACTGGCTCCTGCCGGCCCTCCCTCCTCAAGCCAGCCGCCTGGCCCTTTTGCCCAGCGGATTTCCCAGTACCAGGCCGCTGCCCTTCCCTTCAGGGACCCCGGGCCACGGCCGGCCCTGGACAAGTCGCTGGGGGCACCTGGTAGAAAAAGACGTCCTTGCGGTCAGTGCCCTCGGTGGCGAATTCCTCCACGATGCCCTCGGGGCTGATACCATGTTCGGCGCACAGTTGTTTCCAGAACTCGAACCCAACTGGGAGAGAGGGGGAGACACCTGAGTCTACTTGAGTCCTAAGGCCTGAGGAGCCCAGCTGTAGGCTCAGAGGCTGTCACACTCAAGGGTGGACCCAAGACACCTGGGTCTCTGAGCCATCACAGCCCAGGGCTGAGGCACAGCTCTCGGTCTGGGTCATCATACGCAGTAGGGCAGGAGACTCATGGAAGGGAAAGAGGGACTAGTGGATGCCGAGCTCTTGGGTAGGACCGGGAAGAGGCAGACCCAGAGACCGGAGGGGCTCAGGGCTCGCTTGCTCACTCTGGTTGCCGCACTGGCCCAGCTGCAGCGTGATGATCTCCCCGGGCATTGCTCTTCAGACGTGGGCACGCCAGCCCCGGCCCTGCGGGAGTCACGACTGAGACGGAGGCCTGGCAGCCGGGCGCGCAGGACGTGGGGAGCGCGCGCTCTCTCCGTCATTTGACGCGCGTGCTCGGTTTGCGCGTGTGCTGTGTCGGCCTCCACTAGGCCAACAGGCCAGGGAGCCCAACCTGGGAATCATTTTATCCCACAGCAGTGGCGGCTGGAATTCAGCACAGGCGCAGAATGAGGCCACGCCCCATCCTGGCCACCGCTCAGCGCCTGCGTGGTGAGACGGCGGGGGCCGCAGGGTCGCAACCTGTGGGGGCGGGGAGGGGCGGGGCTAGGGAGGGAGAGAGGGGCGGGGCTGGGGAGGGAGGGGCGGGGCTGGGGAGGGAGGGGCGGGGCGGGGGAGGGAGGGGCGGGGCTGGGGAGGGAGGTGCGGGGGCGAGGTCGATGAGCTGGACCAGGTGTACGGGGTCACCTGAGCGGCTCTGCTAGGTTGAGGGCCTGGATTTAAGCCAACTTTATTCTTTTAAATTTCTATTTTTGTTTATTGCGTTACAATATGAGTATACATAAAATTTACGGCTTTAACCATTTGTTGTAAGTATACAGTTGCATGATTTTACATGCGGTGGCATTGTTCTGTACCATCTCCACCATCCATCTCCAGAACTGTTTCACCTTTCCAAAGTGAAACTCTGTGCCCATTAAACAGTGACTTCCCATTCCCTCCTCCCCCAGCCCCTGGCAATGAGCATTCTATTTTCTGTCTCTATGAATCTGACTGCTCTAGATCCCTTACATAGGCAGCATCATCATAAAGTATTTGTCCTTTTGTGTCTGGCTTCTTTCACTTAGCATACTGTCTTCAGGATTCCTCCATTTTGTTTATCAATTCATCCCTTAATGGACACGGGTTGCTTCCACCTTCTGGCTATTGTGGATGATGCTGCTTTGAACATGGGTGTGCAATTATCTGTTTGAGTCCCTGCTTTCAATTCTTTTGGATAGATACCCAGAAGTAGTAGACATGGTAATTCTGTTTTGTTTTGGTTTGGTTTTTTTCCCTGGCAGGCTGGTGTGGGGATGCAAATCCTTAAACCCTTGAGGTTGGGATTATTAGCACCACACTCTAACCAAGTGAGCTAACTGGCCAGCCCGGGTTGTTTGTTTGTTTTTTTTTTTCCAGCTGACAGGTTTGGTGATCTGAACCCTTGACCTTGGTATTATAACACCATGCTCTAACCAACTGAGCTAACTGGCCAGCCCTCTAATTTTCTGAGGAATCTCCATACTGTTTAACACAGCAGCTGCACCATTTTACATTCCCACCAGCAATGGACAAGGGTTCTGTTCCATAAAATTTATAGGTTTGGACTGAGCTCCTGCACTAGGCCCAACAGACCAAACTAAAATGGAGTCACTCATGCTAAAACCAAATTGTTTATCTGACTTTCTCAGGAATCAGGAGAGTTAGTAGCCAGATCTCTAAATATACCAGTTTTAGCCATCAAGGTAAGGAAATTCCCTCTGCTTTAGCCTTTTCAAGAAAAGTAACTTTGAAACAACCAATCTGTCTTTTGTCTTCTGTTTCTACTTCTTCCATCCCTTTTCTGTCTATAAATTCAACCTCCTGTGCTCAGCTCATTGGAACACTCATTCTACTTTATAGAACGAGGTGTTGCCCAGTTCTAGAATAACAAATACAGTAAAAGCCAATTAAGAACTCTAAACTTGGGCTAGCTGGTTAACTCAGTTGGTTAGAGTGTGGTGCTGATAACACTACATTCCAGGCTTCGATCCCTGTACCAACTAGTCACACACACACACACACACACACACACACACACACACACACACACACACACACAATCTTTAATCTGAATTTGTTGTTCTGATTTCATCTCCACCAACACTTGTTACTTTCTGGTGTTTTGCTTTTTGTTTTTAAACAGATGACCAGTAAGGAGATCTTAACCCTTGGCTTGGTGTTATCAGCACCACACTCTCCCAAGTGAGCCACAGGCTGGCCCCCCAGATGTTCATTTTTAACATTTCTGTGGATGCTGAATGGGGCTTTGCAGTTGAAATTTCCAGTTATGATCACAACTGAAATTGATTGACTTTTCTTTTGTTACTGACCTTTTTTGGGATTCTTTCTCTGTGAATTGCTTGTTCATACTCTTTGCCCATATATTTATTTATATATATATATGTATATATATTTTGTTGTTGTTGTTGTGTATAGGGATCCGAACCTTTGACTTTAGTGTTATCAGCACCATGCTCTCCCAAGTTAGCTAACCAGCCAGATCCCTTTGCCCATTTTTCTATTGGGTTCTCTTAGACATTTGAAGATACTCTACAGATTTATTCTTTGTTATATGGGTTGCAAATTTCCTCTCAGTCTATGGCTTGTCTTTACACTCTGTATATGATGTCTTTTGTCATAGAGAAGATTTTAATTTTAATGTAAAGTTTACCGTCTTTTCCTTTATGTTTTGCACGTTTTGTACCTTGTTAAACCTTTCCCTAGCCCAGTGTCATACAGCTATCATTCTGTGTTTTCTTCCAAAAGCTCCATATTAATTTTGCTTAAAGACCCCGTAGGTCTTTAGTTCATCTGGAATTTATTTGGAGACCTGCTGAGAGATAGGGATCTATTACAGATTTTCCATAGGATGGCCAATTGTCTCCGAACCAATTATTTAAGAGTCGGTGCAGCCTTCCCCACCCCCTGGAACATTGCAAGCCGGCTCTGGCCTCTCTTCCGCTCCACTGGTCTGTCCCTCTGTCCCTGTCTGGCAGGCTTTCCCTGGGAACCGCTGCAGAGGCGCTGGCAAAAGCACCACCGCCAAGAGTCAAGCTCAGACGAGATTTTTGGTTTTCTTCTCTCTTTCATTTTCTCTCTCCCCCCCACCCCGCGCCTTATTTTTATTTATTTATTTTTTAAGAGAACTCGGCCACCATCCAGCTCCCGCAGCCCAGTCCTCCGGGCTTCCTTGGAAGGCTCTGGCTCGCCCCACACCCGCCCCCGCCGCGGCCCCCGCAGCCCCTCTCCCCTCACCCCACCGGACCTCCCAATTCACTTCCCCCGCCTCTGGCCAGGACAAGCTCGAGCGTCCCCCAAGAGGACCCCGCAGGCTCGCCCTTTCAGGGAGGGTCTGGCTGCACCTCTTGAGGTTTAAGGGTGGGGGCAGCTCCTTCGTTAGGCTTGAGCCTCCCTTCCCCCAGCACAACCGTTCCTCAAGAGCTGGCTGTGTTCAGAGGCTTTGCCAGAACCTTCTCAGAGTCTGCCCAGGTGAAGAGAAGGCTTCAGGGATCAGAGTAAACTTGCCTCCCCGCCATGTTTTACTCGCCGCTCCGTTTACTTCCTTTCAAATAAGCTTTAAGCAGTTTATGAGCACTTGGGAAACAGGTGATGTTTCATCTTTTCTTGTGATTAATAACAGTGCTTTGCTCCAACTTCTGGTGTCCCAGAAGTGGGAAAACTTTCTTCAAATCCCAGTTTATAGGCAAGCAGGTTAGGACATGTGAATTTATCAGAGTTGGAGAAGTTGCACTGTAAGTTTCCTCTAAAGAAGCCATCTCTGACCAGCTGCAGGCTCCTCTCTGCCCTCCTAGTCTTGTAGAAATGGGTTGGAGACTGAGATGCTTATGTACATTTGCAGAGCTGACTGTAAATCCTCCCAGGTATTAGCACGCTGTGCTTTCCATGTCTGCTGAGAATGGACCAACTGACATTAGTTAAATGAGGTGATGCATGAGCACCTTAGCACAGTGCCTGCCTCATAGAAAGCACTCGACACATGTTAGCCAGTGTTACTATCATCACTAGATGCAATCGGAACTGAAGTATTCCTTGGCTGCTGCTGCAGATGAAATATTTTATTCAGGGTAAAAGCAAAATGAGTTGTTGCTTTAAATTATTATTATTATTATTTTTAAAGAGGCTAGCCAGTTAGCTCAATTGGTTGGAACTTGGTGCTGATAATGCCAAGGGCCAGGGTTTGATCCCTGTACCATCCAGCTGCCAAAAAACAAAACAAAACAAAGAAAACCAAGTGCTTATCCCACAGATTCGGTTTCAGATCTAACTATCATTGAGGTTGAACAGAAGGCCCAGGTTTGTGGATTTCAGATACAAGGTCTTAAGGTCATTTACCCATAGCTTGATTGTTGAATGTTGACTTTAATTTGCTTGGCTCCAAGATCCTTGATCCAGGTTATGATAATGTAGTGGGATGTGTGTTCTTTTGTCTGAGGCCTTGCTCTGCCTCTCATAATAAATGCAGCATTTGTAAACTAACAAGTTTGTTAAATGTCCAGAGCCTTTATTAGACATCCCAGGTTGAATAAAACATATTTCTGGATGCACCTTCATTTCTGGCCTTTCCTGAATGCTTGGTGCAGTATGTCAGGAGCACAGGTATCTTGTGGAGGTGAGCAGGCAGAGGTGTGAGATAGGGAAATGAGGCTATGCCTCGATGCATGTCATGCAAAAGCAGCTAGTTTGGGTCCAGCCATGGCTCATTTCGGAGAGCGTGGTGCTGACAACACCAAGTCAAGGGTTAAGATTCCCTTACCGGTCATCTTTAAAAAAAAAAAAAAAAAGGCAGCTAATCAGAGCTGCTTCTAGTCATGAGACTGGGATCCTATGACCCCAAGGAATTTAACTTCAAAATAAAGGGAAGGAAAAATTAAAACAATGAAGTCATAGTACTGAAGCTCTTTATGTGAAGGGAGTTGTGCTAAATTCACATTTTGGTTATGAAATAGAGCAAAACAGGCTGTTTCATTCCGTATTGTTTTCTCAGGGAATAGGAAAAAGGAAATAAAGCTCAAAGTAATCCTGTTTGTGGATCATTTTCTCATTCTTTCATTCTTTCATTATGCGCCTATGTTATACACTGCACACTGCTTTGAGCTGGGGTAGTAGAGACAGCTAACCAAAACCTCATGCTCCTGTGCAGGCCTCGTGGTCATGCGGAAAGGTTAGCGCTGAGTGCAGAATAGGGGGCTTAGCTTTTGGTGGTGGGGGTCGATGGGGGGAGTTGTTCAGGGAGCGGCCAGAGAATTTGGGAAGACTCTTTGGAGGAGGTAGCACCTGGCGCAAGTCTGGAAGGTCTGGTAGGAATTGGTCAGGTGGAGAAAATGGAAGGAGGTACAAATCAGTAAAAAGAAAACACTCAGAAAAAAATGAGTAGGGGGAATAAACAGTTGATGATACATAAAAAAATATGAAAAAGATGCTTAGTCTCACTAGTAATCAGAAAAATACAAATTAAGGCAAAAAACTGGATGAGCACAGATTTAAACGATTGATAATATCTAGTATTGATGAGGATGTTGAGAAATGGTTGCTTTTTATATACTTTTTTTGAGGTGGCTGGCCAGTATGGAGATCTGAACCCTCGACCTTGGTGTTATCAGTATATACTATTTTTATGCACTGTTAGTGGTAGTGTAAACGGATACCTTCTTGAGGATAAACTGGCAGTTCTCTTGATATGTAAAATAGACAAAACCTTTGACCCAGCAATTCCACTTTGAGGAATCTATCCTACACAAATGCTAGGATAGGTGTGCAAAGATATATGTACAGAAGTGTTTGCTGCAGCAGTGTTTATAATGGTGAAAAACAACCTAGATGTCCATGTGTCCATCAATAGAGGTATGGTTAAATAAATGACGTAAATCCCTATGAAGGAATACAAAGGAGCCATTTGTGAGAAAAATAAGGTAGCACTGTCATTGGCATAGAAAGGTGGCCAACACATGACAAGTGGCAAAAACAAGTTACAGAGCATTATGCATGCTTTCATGGCTTATGACAAAACCAAAACTAAAATACTTTTGAGTGCATATGGAAGAGAAAAAGTGTGTGTTTGTGTGTGTGTGTGTGTGTGTGTTGGGAGAGGTAATGGTGTGTAAGAAGCAGCATGTGCACAGGCCAAGATGTTGGAGATAGCATGTTGAGTTTAGAGTGAACACGGAAAGTTTCACGTAGTGAACTGAAGAAGGTGGCAGGGACCAGACCCGGATATGCCCTTTGGAGTAAGAAGCCACAGAAGGATCCTGAGCAGGGCTGGGACAGAATCAGATTTGCATTTTGGAAAGATCTGGCATCAGTGAGACAGGCATGCTGGAATGGAGCAAGAGGACAAGACAAGAGGTAAGGTTACCAACCAGGTCCTTACATGAATCCAGGCATGACATGAGGAGGGCCCTTCCCAAGGACAGAGAAGAGGGTACAGATTCTAGAGATACTGAGTGGAGAGACTCTGCAATGTTCAAGATGATGGAACACATCATGGGGGTGAGGGAGAGGGAAGAGTCTGAGCTGACACATTTCAGTCTTGGGGCATTGAATGAAGGAAGGGCCATTTACCGAGACAGAAGGAATTCAGGAGGAGCACATTGGCACAGGTGGAGTTGGAGAGGCCCAAGGGATATCCAGACGGAGCGAGGGGTCCTAGAGCTACCCCTATCTTGAGGAGAAGTAAGGTCTAGGTGGAGAGCCTGCTGTACCTGGGTGGTGGTAAAAATCACAGGCATTGTTTTGGTGGCTGACTAGTACAGGGAACTGAACCCTTAGACCTTAGTGTTACAAGGCCGTGCTCTAACCAATTGAGCTAACCAGCCAGTCCCCACAGGCATTGCTAAAATACAAAAGTACATTCCCTTACCACCCAGGTGCCAAAAAAAAGAAAAAGAAAGAAAAAAAGAAAAATAACAATAAATTTAGGTTAAAAAATCTGAATTGGCTTTTATTTGCGATTCTAGAATTGGGCAATACCTCATTCTATAAAATAGAATGAGTGTTCTGATAAGCTGAGCAGGGGAGGTTGGTTTTATAGGCAGAAAAGGGCCAAGGAAAGCAGAAGCAGAGAACAAAAAGCAAATTGGTTGTTTCAAAGTTACTTTCCTTACAGGGTTAAAAGGGAGGGGACTTCTGTATCATGCCGGGTCAGGTAAATTGGGCCCCTTTCGATTGGTTGCTGTGAATATCCAGTTTTTTGTTTTGTTTGTTTGTTTGTCTTTTTAAACTGGCCTGTTTTAGAATTCACTTTGCTTATGTGGCACCCAGCATCAGTGACTCCATTCTGGTTTGGTCTGGTCTGCTGGTGCCTAGTGCAGGAGGCTAGTCCAAAAGAGTGGCCTCCTATAAATTTTATTTAACAGCATGAATAGGGTCTCCCAGGGAGAATGCATGGTGTGGGATTGTTCTAGATTGGAAAAAACCTGGAATAAAACCTGATATGATAGAACACTTAAGAAGTAGGAACAAAAGTTGTACGGCAAAGAAAAACAAAGGAGCAAGCAATAAAGTAGAAGAAAAACTAGTGTGTACCAGTAAGATCTGATCGCCTGCCCTCTTCATTTTGGGCAGAGCCCTGATTTTGTTCTGCGTTCCACCCTCCCTCCAAGTGGTTCAACAGTAAATCCTGATTAATACAAGCCAATAGTGCTTATCAACAATTTCCTTGCCAGGGACTGATTTAGGAAGGGACATATGATGCAATTCAGGCCAATGAGATGTGAGGAAAGACTTCTGGGGGCTTCTGGGGATGGTGTCGCTGGTTAAAAATAAAGAGACTATATGGGAAGAGACACTCTTCTTCATCTACATGTTGTCATGTTTGGATATGGCGCTGGAATTGCTTGTATTGGGGTTCTCCAGAAAAACGGAACCAATAGGATATAGATATATGCAGATACATATACATATATACATATATATATACACATATATACATATATGTATACATGTATATACATATATATGTATATATGAGGAGATTTATAGGGCCGAGCCCGTGGCACACTCGGGAGAGTGCGGCGCTGGGAGTGCAGTGACGCTCCTGCCGCGGGTTCCTATCCTATATAGGAATGGCCGGTGTGCTCACTGGCTGAGTGCCAGTCACGAAAAAACAAAATAACAAAAACAAAAAAACAAAAAAACAAAAAAAGAGGAGATTTATAACCTGGTTATGGAAGCCAAGAAATCCCATGATATGGTGCTGACAACACCAAGTCAAGGGTTAAGATCCCCTTACTGGTCATCTTTTAAAAAGTAAAAAAGGGGGAAAAAAAAAGGTCCCTGGGTGCCTGGTGACACTACTGAGCCTTCAGATTAATCAGGCTTGGAGTTGCTCCATATCTCTTAAGATGTGAGATGTATTTTAACCTTTGGTTTAAGCTATTTGACCTGTTTTGTTTTTTTTTTTACTCCCAGCTGAAGTCATAGCCATAGGGAAGGATACGGCCAGAGCCTAAGAAAGAGAAAATTCCAAGGAGAATATGCTTTGGCATCTGAGGCTGCAGGGAGATGAGTAATATGGAGATGGAAAAAGGTACTACTTCAAATTTGGGGACCATTGGTGTCTTTGGTGAGAATAGTGGCCCTGGGCCATGGAGTAAAAACCAGGTTGCAAAAGGTTACTTACCCATATACACAGTTGACACTAACAAATATTTGAGGAATCATAAAAGTGAGAAATTAGTGGAAGATACGGATGTAGTCAGGAAGTACAGACTCTTAAAAAATAATTTAATTTAATTTAATATATTTTGGCAGCTGGCTGGTACAGGGACCCAAACCCTTGACCTTGGTTTTACAAAGCGGTACTTTAACCAACTGAGCTAACTGGCCAGCCCCTATTTTTATTATTATTATTATTATTGATTGATTTTTTTTTCTTTTTCTTTTTTAAAGATGACTGGTAAGGGAATCTAAACCCTTGACTTGGTGTTATCAGCACTAGGCTCTCCCAAGTGAGCTGACCAGCTAGTCCTGAGATTGTCCCGCGCTACCGTCTCGCCAGCAAGAACGACGCAGCACACAAAGGATCCTTCTGCAGATCAGCTTTAATGCATCTTGAGAGGGAGAGCATAAGCTTGCCAAAAATGGAGACCCCGAGCGAGGGAACCCGCGCCCTTTATATAGAGACTGCTCCTCGCCTAGGACGTGCTCCTACCTTATTGGTGGCTGCCTAATCGGCCCAGGCGTGTTACCGCCCTCCACCGGAAATCAGCGCCATCTTGTAATGGCGATTTCGGGCCGCTCCTCACATCTCCCCCTTTTTTATCATTTAAAGCGGCTGGTACAAGCTCGGCGGTCGCGGACAAATTAGCCAGTGTTCCTGTCCTAGGTCGTCCCTCCACAGACTTTGACCTTACCCGTCATAGGTTGACCCTATCGCCACCGGGCACCATGTCTTAGGTTGGTTCAAGTCTGGGGGAAGTTGCCCGTCTCTGGACACACTGGAGCCTGTTGTTACACATAGACCTGTTTGAGCAAGGGCGAACTCCTCTGAACAAGCTTCAGGGAGGCCAGCCAACAGGAAGGGGGAAAGGGAGTCAGAGCAGGCTAATCCTTAAGCATGGACAGCCAAACGTCAGGGTTGGCCCCCTGTTCCAGGGCTAGAAATGCCTGGGCGATGACTACCCTTTCTCTCTGGGTCTGGGCTTTTAATCTGCAGACCAACCATAGTAGGAGCACAATTCCCCCACATAAGAACATGCCAACCCCAATCACTCCTGCCCACTCCTTGAAGTGGGACACGGCCGTTTTAATCCATGAGGACAGTCCGGCTGCGAAGGAGACATCCACTCTTGTTGAATTCACGGACACAATGGCCATGCGCAGCTGGTTTATCAGGTTGTCAAATTCTCTCGTCCAACCTGTTGAAAGATGCTGGGATAATTGTTTAGACAAATTTGCAGCTTTGGTATAATTTTCATATTGGATACTGGTAACACATAACCCTGAATATTTCCATTGACACCCCAATTGAGCAATTTGCCATAAAACGTCCATTTGTTCTTCCACAAGATCCACCCGCTGGTTAACCACCATTAATCCTCCCTTCAGCTGAGCGTTTAGCGCAGTCTGTGTTTCTAGGGCCTGTGTTACCGCAGAGGACAAATTATTTAACGTGGTGGCAGTCTGCACCGTGGTAGTCAAGGAGACGGCAGCAGCTGTGGCTGCACCCGCCGCCAGGGATACGGCGGCGACTATTGCCGCAGTGAGACCAAAATCCCTCCTCTGCCTGAACAAGACCATAGTATTGGGAGCTTCTACTGGGACAGGAATCCATCTAGGCATTCGAGCAACTATGGCCAAATTGAACAGCGTAGCATTCCAGCACTGTGCATAAAAGCAAGTATAGTTATCACAAGCAATCTGACTCCTCTCATCACTAATATTAGTTAAAATAAACATGAAAGGAGGATAAAGGCAAACTGGGAAGGCAGCTTGAACCTTTTTCCTCACTTTATCAGAGAGGAATGAGAAGGGATTAGAAGACTGCACGTAAGGAGGAGGCGCCAAAGGCGCAGGCCGTGCAGGGGCCACTGGGGGCGGCCGGCATTTCCACTCCCCGAGTGGTCTCCGCCGCCTGTCGGGATGATATCTCTCCTCCTCGTACCTGGCAGCTTCCTCCTCCAAATCGGATTCCTCACTAGGGCTGAGGGGATCGGAGTCGGACTCATCCAGATTTAAATCTTCTAATTCTTGTTTTAAGGCCCCCAACTCTTGCATAGGGTAGAGGCCTCCTTCTTTCCCTTCCAACTTTTGTCTGGGTTTTGAAATCCCTCCTTTACCGGCAGATGTGCCGGGAGTGTCACTTTGTTGTTTTAGAATCTCTCCCTCGTCCGTAGACTTACCGGGACGGCCCTTTTTCTTATGGGAGACGTCTCTCCTCCTGCGGGTACCCATCCTCTCACTCCGTTCAGTTTCTGACATGCTGTCTTGGACCTCCTCTAATGTATTTTGCCCTACTATCACTACCGGTTTACAGCCCTCATCTTCTAAGCAATTTTTAATAAACTTCCAAATGGTCTTGGTGCCCTGACGGAGGTCTCCCTCCGCGTACTTGCGGTCAAGGTCTCTGCCTAGTTTGTTCCAAGAGCTCAAAGTCAAGGAGCCGGAACAAGCAAACCACGGCGCTACACGATCTACCTCTTTTAGCTCACAAAGGTCTCTGGTGCAGCTGCTTATCTACGTCAGTCTGACCACACCAACGGGCGATTTCAAAACCTTTTAAACCAACCGGATTAACCCCAGACCAAGAACAGGCATACCTCTCCGAACTTACCCTCCTGCAGTTCTGAATCCTCCCTGTCTCCAGGGGGTCTCCGAAGGTGCTGACGATGACACAAGTTTCCCGGGTTTCGGCACCAAATGTCCCGCGCTACCGTCTCGCCAGCAAGAACGACGCGGCACACAAAGGATCCTTCTGCAGATCAGCTTTAATGCATCTTGAGAGGGAGAGCATAAGCTTGCCAAAAATGGAGACCCCGAGCGAGGGAACCCGCGCCCTTTATATAGAGACTGCTCCTCGCCTAGGACGTGCTCCTACCTTATTGGTGGCTGCCTAATCGGCCCAGGCGTGTTACCGCCCTCCACCGGAAATCAGCGCCATCTTGTAATGGCGATTTCGGGCCGCTCCTCACATGAGATGTCTTTTTAACACTAAAATTTTTGATGATGACTAAACGTATATACAGATATATATGATGAAGAATTGAAAATGGAATGGCGAAACCTAGTATTCTACCTGGACTTATACTTCAAGATAAAATAGAAATCTAAGCAGTGAGTTATGCATGTGATTGACTTCCCAACCAGTCTGGATGTGGCAGTATCAGATTCCTCACACTACCTTGGGAAGATAAGAAAAAACTAATAAATATTTTAACAGAGGAGGACACAGTTTATTCTTTGTAAAATAATAACCCCTACCAGGTTTTAAACATTACAGCATCAAAATATATTTATTGTAGTAAATATAGAAAATACAGATAAGCAGAAAAATAAAATAACAACTTGCAAAGATTGATATTGACCTTTTAGGAATTCATAACCCTGTTTCTTTCAGTACTTAAAGACTTAGATAGTGTTAGCTGGTGCTTGAGTTAATTGTAAGCCACAATGAGCAGACTGTGGTTTAATAGCATCTTAGGGTGACTATTGAGTTCCTGGCAATACAATCAATAAGGTTTTATTTCTGGTTTTATTTGAAAGAAAATCTTACGATGGATTCATTTTAGGTGTGTCTGGGTTTGGTCTTTTTCCTTCCTAAGTGATGTGTCTGCTACATCAGTTGGTTAACTATGTGTATGGCATAAGAATATGCTGTAATGTGTTTCTGCCCTTCAAATTGGAAGAGCCTTGATATTATCAAATGTTAGAATTGGATAATATAAAGTCTGATAATGAGAATCTGGCTTCTATTCAATTTGAAAGAGTGGTGTTGGTGACAAATGGTGAGCCGCCAATGGTGAACTCCTTCTTAACTGCACCTGTGGAGGACCTGCGTTATGTACATTTCTCTGAAGCAGAATGTCAAATGGCCTCTGTGTCCTTCTGGAATGCGTTACAATCTTAGAGTAACAGACTTGTCCAGAAGTCGAGTCCTTTATTTTTCAGACCCTAATGTCCCAGACACAGGTGCTCTCCTCCCAGTACCTTGTCTGACTTTCATTAGAGCCCTAATCACACAGTGACCTGATGAGTTATTTACATTAACACATAAACAATACAGTGAGAAATTCTTCAACTGGATCATATCTTGCATATCTCTGTTGTCTGCAGCACTTAGCACAGTACCTGGAACTTACTAGCTTCTCAATAAATATTTGTTGAGTGAATGAATGAGGAAACTGAGGCTCAGGGACTGGAAATGACCTGCCCAAGATCACAGATCTAGTTAGTAACAACATTCTGGGAGGTAGGTTATGATAACTTTTAATTACATTGCATTGCTTGAAAACATAATCAGAGGCCAAAATTGCGCTGAATGTTGGAATAAAACATTGGTGACAGGTTACTCACAGAATTAGAAACTCAGATGACAGTCCACAGCATCAAAAATTGGCTCTGAGGTCTTTCTTAAGAGTTTTGGGGCTAGCTAGTTAGCTCAGTTGGTTAGAGTACAGCCTTATAACGTCACAGGTTCAGATCCCCGTACTGGCCAGCTGCCAAAAAAAAAAAAAAAAAAAAAGCAGCAGCTCTGGACGAGTTTTAGTTTTTTGGTACCCTAGAATTTTGTTTTTCTTGCTAATGCTCTACCTGTAGGAATGGTTGGTTCATATTTGGGGTGAGAGGAAGCCACCTTGGTTGGCTCTCCCATGGTTGGGAAAGGCTAGAGTGGAAGAAATCCCTCTTCTGTGGAAAGGCAGGGAGATCTTTCCCTATATCCAGAGTCCATATGTCCTTGATTGTGTTCATGGTGAGTCTTTGTGAGAAATACACACTCATTTTTGACATAGGTTGGAGAAGCCTGGTGCATGTGATGAGCACTTAGCCTTGATTTTGGTTTATTTGTTGTTTTATGTTTGTTTGTTTGTTTTCTTAAAGATGACCAGTAAGGGGATCTTAACCCTTGACTTGGTAATGTCAGCACCACACTCTCCCAATTGAGCTAACCAGCCATCCCCATATAGGGATCCGAACCTGTGGCCTTGGGGTTATCAGTACCACACTCTCTCAAGTGAGCCATGGGCCGGCCCTACTTAGCTTTGATTTTGGCACAAGCCTGTTTTTGTTTTGTTGAGGTAGAGAGGGTTAGAGTAGGGTGTCAGCTCATTGGTCACTATGGCCTTTGAGAAGGTCAAAGTGACCCAGGAAATGTAATCTGGTCAGTGGCTGGGTGGCAATTGTCACTGAGCTCAGCAGAGTCTTCCCTAAAGATGTGCTCCAGAAAATCTTCTCCAGAGAAGCCTCAAAATGCTGATGCTGGCTCTTCTGCTGACACCTGGTGCATGCGCGCGCACGTGTGTGTGTGTGTGTGTGTGTGTGTGTGTGTGTGTGTGTGTGTGTGTGTGTGTGTGTGAGAGAGAGAGAGAGAGAGAGAGAGAGAGACAGACAGACAGACAGACAGACAGTCAAGAAAGGAAAAGCAGGCAACAGAGAAGGTGTGG
Organism: Cynocephalus volans; assembly: GCF_027409185.1. Taxonomy (NCBI): domain Eukaryota; kingdom Metazoa; phylum Chordata; class Mammalia; order Dermoptera; family Cynocephalidae; genus Cynocephalus; species Cynocephalus volans. The sequence goes on along the minus strand of NC_084469.1, from coordinate 442,630 downwards.
CCTAGCAGACCTAGTAGAAGTCCTTTTCATCCACTGTTTCAAGTTGACAAAGTCACCTGGCTGGCCTGGATGGCCATAGGGGAAGGTGTATAAGGTCTGGGCTAGACCCCGTAGGTGGGAGTTAGCAAGGGGAGGGACCTGTGTCACTGTCAGGGAGGAGTGGTTGCCTGGCTTGGTCATGATGAGCCTGCTGCCTGAGCTAGGTAGACAGGTGACAATAGAACCTGGCTGGTTGACCAGCTTTTGTTCCTAAATCCTATGCAATCTTTTGTGTGTATGGAGAACAAGTAGGGAAGAATTAAACTTGGGTTTTCAATCTTCTGACTGCCTGTCTGTTAAGAAGTATCTTCATTTCTTACCATCGGGAGTTGTTAGCATTGGGTTGGGATCCCAAGGACGGGCTTTATGAATCAAGAACATCTTGAAACAGTTTGCAAATTGATAGACCGGCAGGTTAGCTCAGTTGGTTAGAGCGTGGTGCCGATAATACCAAGGTCCAGGGTTCGATATCTGTACCGGCAGCCACCGAAAAAAGAAAAAAAGGGAAACTATTTGTTAATTAATATCTGTATTCTTTTTCTGGGGAAAGGTCTATAGCAGATTTTCAGACAGATTCATTAATCGGCAAAGGTTAAGAAATATTGGTGTGGAGCAAAGCAGAAGGAACACATGCATTTACAGGGGCCTGTTGTTCACGTGGCAGGGAAATAAATGAATGCACTATGGCAGTGTGGTAATACTCAATTTGTTAGCCCAGGGCCTACGGATCAACAGCTGCTACATCATCTGATAACAGTCGTTACCTGAGGCATGCACACACATATGGGTTGGAGGTAGTATTCAGGAACTTGCTGAGTGAGCCAGTGACAACCACGGTGCATGCAGACAAATAGCTGCTAGGAATAGAACGGTCACTGTGGGGAGGTCACTGAACATAGCTGCCAGAGTGGACAGAGTATCAGATTATTCTCAGTCCTGATTCAATTTACAGTTTGTGAGGGGGCCAGGTCACAAGGATTTCCAGGGACTACACTAGACTTCAGTTGAAGATTGTCCCCTGGCTCTGGGTAGGGAACCCTCTTGAGCTGTTTTGCTATGGTTGTGTCTTAGAAGCAGAAGTAGTAGTCTGGCCTTCTTGAGCCCCTTGACCCTATTCTGTTAATCTCTACATCACCTTTTTCATGAACCTTGCAGGCCTGGTATTTTCTGATACCATCCCTGTGGCCAGTGCTCTTGTGATTCATTTCCATCCGTGGGGTCCAGGGTGTAGGTTGGTGATCCCTCAAGGATCTTCCTCTACTCCTCACCACCTGTTTCTGGTCATCTCTTGACCGTGGCTGTGCTCCTTTGTTATTGCAAAGTTGTCTTAGAGGAACACATCCAGTTGGCAACTCTGTTTTGTCCTGTGGGTGACCTTCCAGCTGTGCCAGTTCTGACCACCCCTGACTCGGCGGGTTGGGCCTTGGAACTGCCATATCTTCTGCTGATAATCTGTTTTGTGCAACTGTCTACAGATCCAGTTCATGATTCATGACTATTTTTTGATCTTGTAGGAAATAAAATCCTCATAGTCACTAGTTTGTTTCCATTCAGGTGCTAATGGCACCTTGTATAATGTATCCATTAGGAAAACTTCCAAAGGATCAAATATCAGAAATTCAGCTACATCAAGCCATTTGGTTCTTAATACCATAAGCTACTCGGTGTAAGAATGTTGGAATACCTTTACTTATATCATACATTAAAGGAATTTTTAAAAAAATTTATTTCTGGTGGCAGAAATTACATCTCACCCCCCACTTTTCCAAGTCCTCTCTGAAAACCATCTAGTATTAAAGTCTCAATATCCCTGACCTGTAGGCAAATGTGGTGAACACATGAATTTGTCCTGGCATACAGTATTATTTGATTACGTGGCAAGTTTTTTAATGGCGAGTAGAAGCTACAGCTTTGACATCACTCTTTCATCTGTTCAACAAATGTTGAACAGCTACAATGTGCAGGACTTGCAGTAAATATCAGAGAAACAGAGATAAAAGACACTGTCCCAGCTCATAAGAAATGCATAGGCCAGCAGGGAAGGCGGGGAAGTGAATCATCATTATTACAATATGGAGGGGGAATTGCCAGGAAAACAGTGAACAGAGTTTCAGTAGCCCTGAGGAAGGTTGCTGCCTCTTGCAGTGGAAAAGCAGTGGATTCTCATTGTTTTACCCTTTCATTTTTATCAGGAAAAAAAAAAAAAAAAAGATGTCCCATGTAGATAAGAAACTTAAAACATTTTCCAGATAACCAGGCTTATCTGTCTAGGTCCCATAACTCAAAACATTTAAAAATTCTTTTCTTTTCTTCTTTATTGAAGCATAATTGATTGTACATATTTTGGGGGTACAGCATTAACTACCATTACCTGTGTGCAACGTGTGATGATCGAGTCAATATTATTAGCATATTCGTTATTACAAATTGTAATTATTCTTTATGCCCCTTACCTGATGCCTCCTCAACCCTCCTCTCCCTCCCCCACTCCCACCTCTAGTAACCATAGATTTGTTCTTTCCTTCTGAAAGTTCAATGTATTAGTGTGTGGTCTCCTTCCTCCCTTCCTCCCTCCTTCCCCTCATTCCTTCCTTCTTTCCTTCCTTCCTTCCTTCCTTCCTTTTTCTTTTTTTCCTTTGAAAAATGTGTATTCAGCTCCTTTGCCCATTTTTTAATTGGATTGTTTGAAAAATATGGAACACTTCACGAATTTGCATGTCATCCTTGCACAGGGGCCATGCTAATCTTCTCTGTATCATTCCAATTTTAGTTCATGTGCTGCCAAACCTAGCACTAACAACTATTTTCAATGGAAATATTTGTAAAATATATTATTTATGTCTCCTTTCTTAAATGGATTATACTGAACAAAATTTAATCTTTCCTATCGACTCAAGGCATGTGCCATGAGCACCAACATTTCTATTTTGCTGCACTGCCCCAGACTCCTTTGAAGGTATGTTTGCCCCTAAGCCAAATGGCTGCTTATTGCTTTTGCTTTTCGTAATATCTCTCCTTATCAGGATGATAGCTCTGTTCCTAACTGATTTTACTTTAGAGTCCCTACTAGCCCTTCCTTTCTCCTTCAAATTTGTGTTGGTCTAGGAATTTACACACCTAAGCAGTTTAGAATTTTGTCCCAAGTAAGAGTAAGTAGACTGTGAATCAAAACTTGACAGGCTCACCTGTGAGTCATGTACATAACTGTACGTGAACTTGGCTCTCCAGAGTGCCCTTTCCTTTTCTCGGGATAAATAAATGGATCTGTCTATTGCAGGCAAGCCCTCATGCAGAACTTGCTGAGTTCAGTGGAGGGGGATTCATAGTCCTCAGAGCCACTCATCTGCCCGGGGACAGTATTGCTCATGTGGAAATTCTTTCTGCTGGGGAGCTGTAATCTGCCCCAATGTAGTTCTCTCCAGTGGTCCTTGTTCTGCTCCTAGAGTGTCACAGAATACGTCCCCCCACCTCTTGCAATTGACAGCCCATCAATATTTGGCAGTTATCGTGACTCCTCCTAAGTTTTCTCTTTCTAGGAAAGCTGAGAAACCTCCCTCGACCACTGACTCTCTGTGTGACCCTGAGTCTCACTTTCCTCTCAGTGTCAGTTTCCTCTTTGTCAAAACTGGGATATAGCAGCGCCTGTCCGTACGGTGGTTGTGGAAATTAATTGAGCTCTACTGGTATATGCAGAGTGCTTAGAACAGTGCTTGATGTACAGGCAATGCTCAGCAAGATTTTCAATATGGCTTTGTATTTTCAATATTGTTTTGTATACATATAGCACTTAAAATTGAACAACTTTGAGACATTTTATTTAATTTGAAAAACCACAAGAATAAAACATGATGACATGCAAAAATTATATACTTTCAGCAATCCCTCTCTAGCTTTTTAAGTATTTAACTATCCATCACTTTAATAGTTTTGTTAAAATTTTTCATATCCGTTTATATTGTATATTAATATATAGATATTGTATATTAATTGTAAATATTATAAACATTATAAATACAGTCATGTGCCTCACAATGACGTTTTGGCCCACAATAGACCACATACTCAATGATAGTGCCATAGATTATCATGGAGCTGAAACATTCCTATCGCCTAGTGACATCGGAACCTTCACAGTAGTACAAAGCATTACCTTGTTCATGTTTAGGTATGTTTAGATAGACAAATACTTACCATTGTGTTACAATTGCCTACAGTATTTGATACAGTAACATGCTGCATAGGTGTGTAGCCTGGGAGCAGTAGGTTATTCCACATGGCCTAGGTGTGAATTAGGCTATACCTTCTAGGTTTGTGTAAATACACTCCATGATGTCCATACAGTGACAAAATTGCCTAATGACACATCTCTCAGAATTGATCTTTCGTTAAGCAGTGCAGGGCTGTATATATATTGTATGTTAATTGTATACTAATGCAATATATTATAAAAAGTTAATTTAGGATGTTAACTTTTTTCTTGTCCATAATATGAAAAATAGTGAGCTTCTTTCCTTGCTTGCTATTCTTATGGAATTCTAAACTTGAATCAAATATATCCACTTGATTTTGAAATAATCCTAAACTCTCATGTCTCCCATAGTTTTCAGATAGAGGGTAAGAATCCGTGAGAAATAAGATGTATCCACCCCCAAGCAATTAGGTTGCTTCTTCTTCTGTTTTTTTGGTGGCTGGCTGGCACGGGGATCCGAACCCTTGATCTTGGTGGGATAACACCATAGGTTTCTTCTTCTGTTCTGTTATTGGCATCTGTTTTTCATATCTATTTTATTGGCATTATCCATGTGTGGGCTCTTTACCTCTGGTTGCTCTTCCTGTTTACACTTCTACTCATTTACGCTTAAAACTTATTTTTTCTGGTTATCAAAGTAAAATATATCCATCACAGACCATTTGGAAAATATAGAAAAACATACATATAATACCACTGGCCAAATGTAACTCCTATTAATATTTTATTATACTTGTTTTCAGTCTTCTTTCCATCTCTCTATATATATCGATCTTTATCTCTTTCTATATAGTCGGCCCTCCATATTTGTGGGTTCCACATCTGGAGATTCAACCAACCACAGATCAAAAATATTTGAAAAAAACTTTCGTCTGTACCGAAAGTATACAGACTTTTTTCTTGTCTTTATCCCCTAATCAATACCGTATAACAACTATTTACATAGCATTTACTTTTTTTTTTTTTTTTAAGATGACCGGTAAGGGGATCTTAACCCTTGACTTGGTGTCGTCAGCACCACGCTCTCCCAAGTGAGCGAACCGGCCATCCCTATATAGGGATCCGAACCCGCGGCCTTGGTGCCATCAGCACCACACTCTCCCGAGTGAGCCACAGGCTGGCCCTCCATAGCATTTCCGTTGTATTAGGTATTATAAGTTATCTAAAGATGACTTAAAGTTCACAGAAGGATATGCATTGGTAATATGCAGATACTACCCCATTTTATATCAGGGGCTTGAGCATCCATGAATTTTGGTGTCTAAGGGAGATCCTAGAACCAATCTCCCACATACTGAAGGATAACTCTATATCCATATTTTTTAAACAAAAATGAAATACCACTGAATGCTTTTTCACTTCACACTAAATGGTACCAATTTACTCTTCAAGCCAGTTCCAAACTAACCATCCTAAAATACAGATTTCATCACATTCCTTCTCAGCTCAAGAATTTGCAACTGCCATTCAGGCCACAGGAAACCTCTGAGCACTTCTTAGACACTGGGTGTGGCAGAAAGAATTGATTTGGAGCCAGAGGACCTGAGGTCAAGTGTGTCTTTCACTTAACAGCTGTGTGGTCTTGGACAAGTTACTTAACCTTCCTGAGCCCATTTCCCTATGATGATAAATGACAAAAATCCTCCCTCTAAGGGCCCAGATGATTCATGCTTGAGAAAGTGCATCATGCAGGGTAAAATGCTGTACAGATGGCAACAATGCTACTTCCCCTCTCCAATAAAATTGGGAGCCTCTTTAAGTTGGGTTCATTAGGAAGCTTAGTGATGGGCAACTCGGTCTCTGTTTTTAATAAAAGCTTGCTTAATTTATGAACAAATGTCTACCAGGCCTTAATTCAGCCCTAATCCCTCATACATACTGCTTCAAGATTTTCCAGTCATTCTCTGTGGTGTTCTTTAATTTGGGGTGACCAACTGTCCTAATTTTCCTATGACTGAGGGAATGTGGGCATTTCATTTTTAAAACCAAATCTGAGGGGTTTCTCAGGAGTCAAAGTTTCAGTGCTAAAACCAGAATGAGTTGGTCCCCTATTAATAACTCAGTAATGGATTTGAGGGTTGGAGGGAAGAATTGCTACCTCCAGCTTCCATGGCCAGCATCACTAAGATAATAATGCCAGTGAGATATGAGGAGGACATTTCCAACTGGGTCTCATGGGTTGTTGGACTCTAACTGCCGGGGCCTGTAGCTTTGCAAGAAACTTGATTCTACCTCTTACACTGTGGTTATTTGGCCCTGTGGAATTTAATTAAAACTTGTAAATGATGAGTTGGTTAACCAGAATGTCGATTGAAAATGTTTCGTTACTTTTCTAGGGCAGCCCCTTCCCTGCTTAAGATGCCTGAGAGGGAATGGAAAGGGAGCAAGTGTTGGAGATGGGCATTGCTGGACAGTGTACTGTATGTTGGATTGTAACTGACTCTCCACTGAGTGCCCAATTCTAGGGAGATCTAGAATGTTTGCAAACTGGCAGAGACCATGGATAAGGCTTACTAGACTGACCCACCAAACACTTTGTCCAGTGTGTGTGCCCACTGTGCTTGTCACCTCTTTACCTCATCTCAATATGCTTCCCAAAGTTGCGATCCGTAAGTTTCAGATTCCTTCACACAACTCTGTTTTTGGTTATGTGCTTCCTGCTACAGATTTGTCTCATGCATGTTCGAGAGTCCCTGGGGTCACATGACAATGGAGTGTTCTGGGAACATTACCTTTAAATGGCTAATTTCCTCTTATTCCTTTAGTCAAGAAGAAGTTCCTGTTCCAGGCTTGAGCATTCTGCTTTCTCTCCAACTTTTCCACAGCAACGCTTGTCTCTCAGCAGGGACAGTTATCTCTGTGGCTTGTAGTTTCTCAGACCACAGGGACTTTTCAATACCAGCACCACCTGCTGCCCTGATTCCCAGAGGCTTCCTTCCCTTTCCACCTGGCCTTCCACTGCCCTCTAGTTGACACACTTTGGGTTTTGCTGCTGGCCAAGAACAGGGAGGGGCTGCACTGGTGTGGGGTGATGGTTGATCTGGAAATAGCCTTGTGGGAGGGACCTGGTTCTGAAGTTGGCATTGAAGTGTGAGTCTGTTCTTACAATGCCTGGTGCTCAGCAGTCAGAAAAAGGAGACATCTTTGCGGATCCATTTCTCCCTCCCAGGGTATTTATTCACCCCTCTGGGTTGGTGACTGTAGTACTATCTAGACATGGCTTTTACTCTGGACTACCTGGGTATTTCTTCCTGCCTGGGACTCTACATTCTGCCTAACAGAATCTTGCAAAGGAGGACCTGCTTGTGGCCTGGAAGTGGGCCAGCTGGCCATTAATATGTACCAGCCTCTCTACATTTGCCAGCTCATGACCCCCCACTCATCACTAGCTATTCCTGCACATGCCCCAAGTGAAGAAAGGTTGGTCATCAGGGGCGGGGGCAGTTAAGGGAGAGAACTGAGACCAGGTACCCAGTGGTGCAGAAGGAGGAAGTGAAGCTGAGAAGGGACCAGGTGTACACTGGTTTTTGCTGAAGTCATCTTCCTCCCTACTGAGAGAACAGGCAGCTGGTTGATACCAACCAGGCTGGCTCTCCCTGAGTCAGCCCCCTGCAGACACTGGCAACTGATAGTGACAGCCTGGCTGCTTTGACTGCAATGGTGACAGGCTTGTGGCCTCCCTGCCATCCCTCAGGCAACCCAGGGCCTGGCTTCTGACTGCCTGTCTGTGCATCAGTCCTACAAGGATCCCCTCTGTTCATAGGGGTCTGACCTGTATAGTGCTCACTCTGTTCACATGCAGAGCTTTATTAAAGATAAATGGTTCATGGGAGGAAAAGTATATCCCCAGGCCAATAGTGAGCAAGTATGCTCTAATGTAAAAAGGGGGGGGGGATCTCAATTTGCCCAAAGTTCCTCAGTACTCTTCAGCCCCAGTAAGAGTGGCAGAAACTTTCTTGGGCTGGTGTTTCACCCTTGTGCTGAGCTCTGCCAGCCCCAATCCTTCTGATCCACTCAGCCTGACCCTCTGGTTTTGACCCCAGACATCCTGAGGGCAGGCAGAAGTTGCCAATTACCCTGACTTGGGTGATGGGGACACTTTGTAAGTATATTTAGGCCAGTTGAGGCAGGCAGAAGTTGCCAATTACCCTGACTTGGGTGATGGGGACACTTTGTAAGTATATTTAGGCCAGTTGAGGCTGACACCCCTTACCCCCACTCCAAGGATACAATCTACCCTCTCTACACAGGTATTCAACGTGCCACAAACTCTGACAATCATGAGCTCATCCAGGGACTCCAAAAGTCCTCAGAAATAGGATGATTCTACACCAGCCTATAAACTATCACAAAAGGCAGGACAGTGCAATGGTTAGGAACACAGATACCAGTCAGTCAAACCAGGGTTTGAATCTAAGTCTGTTGGCCTCAGTTTCCTCATTTATAAAATGAGATTAATAATAATGTCTACCACTTCGTAAGGTTGTCATGAGGATTAAACAAAAGAATGTACTTATCACAGTGTATGCATGCATATTAGCCATCACTATAATCCTCACCTTTAGGGTATATAAGACCCTAATGGGGCCCGGACAATCCACCACAGACTAAGAAGAAGCTGCTTTGCCCTTTCGATCCTGAAGATTTAGGCTCCTAAATCAAGTACTTCCCTACAGTCTTTGACCAGAAGTGGAAGTCGCTGTCCTTTAAATAACTGGAGACCATCTGAGAACAGAAATATGGTGCCTTAGCTGTGGAAAAACTTTTGACCCTGCTTGCAGTCCAGGTTTTCAATTTGGCCTCTTGAAGAAACAGAGCACACCCGGGACACTAGGCAGGAACAGAGGGCAGCATTCCACGCCTGGAAGCAGGCAAGGAGCATGCCAAAAACACCACTTCCACATGGACGGCCCACCACAGCCACGGCTGCTGCAAAAGTGGCTCAACACAACAGTAGCCAGAGCCACCATGCAGGCAGCCCACCAGACACTCAACTGCAGTGACACAAGGAGAGTCACCAGCAAAGACCAGAAAAAGAGGAGGACATTTCTCTCCTCAAAGCCCACTCCAGCATAATAGAAGCAACTGCTCTACCACGCCTCTGCTTTTCTTTCTTTCTTTCTTTTTTTTTTTTAAGATGACCGGTAAGGGGATCTTAACCCTTGACTTGGTGTTGTCAGCACCACGCTCAGCCCATGAGCGAACCGGCCATCCCTACATATAGGATCCGAACCCATGGCCTTGGTGTTATCAGCACCGCACTCTCCAGAGTGAGCCACGGGCCAGCCCCTTGCTTTTATTTCTGATCTTAGTAATTTCTGTCTTCTCTCTTTTTTTCTTGGTCAGTCTAGATAAAGGTTTGCAAACTTTGTTATTCTTTTCAAAGAATCATAAATAAATAAACAAACAAACAAACATACATTATATGGAAACAATAAAATAAAAGAATAAATTTGTCCTCTTGACTTGATGTTCCTAGACTCCAGCTGCCTGAAACTAGTGGATCTCCTGGACTGTCTTTCCAGCACCACCCTGTTTGCAAGAAGCTTAAAGGTAGCTGGTCTGATTCCATTGCTTGCCCAGGGCCTAGTGGTAGGCGTGGTGGCCTCAGGCCCACAGTTTTTGTAATCAACAGGACTCTCTGATGTGGGAACATGAAACGGGTGGAATGTTCACCTAATATAGTGACTTTTGACAGGCAACTGGGATCCAAAGGGGGCCAGACAGAGAACAAGGTAATATCTGTGGGCATATTCACCCTGGAAAGGAATTTCAGGTAGGTCAAACCCCACCTGTGTTCTCCAAAATTAGGCAGAAGGAAAATCTGGGGGAGACCGTTTGCTCAGAGTTGAAGATGCTAGAAATGGGGAGGGACTCCATCAGAGTGATGGTAAAAGAACAGGCATCCCCTTGCCCGGTTTCTAAAGCCTTCAAAGAGACCAGTGACTTCATTTATGTCCACTGCTTTATTAAAGATAGTCTCATAAGAGGAGAAGGAAACATGTCCCCAGGCCAACAGAGAATGTGTGTACGTGTGTGTATGAGAAAGAGACGTGTGAGGTCCCTGATCTGTGCTCTGAGGGGGAGGTCAGTCAGATGGGGCCTGGCCCAACCAATAAGGCAGATGAGGGTCCTTGTCCTGGGGGACTCACTGCTCCTGGGTGCCCCAGGAGATGTAGTCTGGCCGTGTGGCTGCATGGTACTCATCAATGAGTTGCTGCACAATCTCCCTGGACGTGTCCATCTCATTAAAGTTGTCCTTGAACATGTCCTCCTTGCGGAAGTGCTCCAGGAATGCCTCCCGCTTCCTCAGCTTGTCGTACTGACGACAGGTCCTTTCAAAGAGCTTGGGGTAAACAGAAAGCAAGGGCGACAAAGAATTTTGAGAAACAATGTGGCCCAGAGAGCCAGGAAATCAAGGCTGGGCTGTACTACAGCAAAAAAGCTGGAAGCAGGGGCAACTGGGATGGAGAGAGGTGAGTCACAATCAGGAATCCAATTAGGGGAAAAGACGTGCAAACTACAAGACTCACCGAGGAGATGCTGGTGTGGTTGGCCATCATCAGACCGCTAACACGGTGGGCTGAGGGCAGGTAGGGAGACTTCCTGGACAGGGCCACCTGGATGCTGGCTGGGCCCCAGGGGATGAAATTGGCCAACTTCCGTTCCCGGATCCACTGCAGGCTCTTGTGGACCTGGGGTGGGCACAGGAGTGGTGATGGTAGCCTCTCCTCTAGCCCTGCAGGTTAAGGGGGTAGAACTGAGGGGCCTCACCCACCTGGGTGGGGTCCACCTCTCCCTGGATGATGTTGAGGTTGGCAATGTAGCAGTGGTTGGTCTGGCGGTCCCGGCCTGTGGACACCATCACGTTCTTGGGCTGTAGCAGCCGCCTCATGACATCTAGGACCGTGGTCTTCCTTACGCTAGCCACCTGATGGGACAGTGGGTCACAGGGACCAGGCCAGCACTCAGGGCACAGTCCATTGATTCATGGACAGAGAACAGCGGTCAACACATGTTCCCGTCAGACTCGGGGTAGGAGGGTCTCTGTGGGGAATGTCTTTAGATTCAGGTCTGTACTGAGTCTCTGCCACAGGATTACGGTCTTCGCCCTCCTCCGCTCAGCAAACTCGTGCCCTTGTGCAGTAGCAAAACCCAACTCCATACAACCCAAGCCCTGCAGGAGCCAAAGGCAGAGGGAAGACAGGAAGATGGGAAGACAGAGAGCATGTCAGCAAGAAAGCTGTAGATCTGTGCCTGAGCGCAGAGCCTCTGGGAGCTGCAGAGGGCAGCTCCTGGGGTAGTGGGGGGAAGAGAGAGACTAGGTTGGGGCCTGCCAGGTCCAGGGCCAGCCTGGCCTGGGCCACTGAGGGTTGCTCTTACTGACTGGTCCGTGGTGAGGGGGGTGTAGCCGGTCATGAGGAAGTGGAGCCGGGGTGTGGGAATGAGCGAGGCAATGAGGCCGATGAGGTCGTTGTTCATGTATCCAGGGTAGCGCAGGGTGGTCGTGCTGGCCGACATGATGGTGGACACCTGGGGGCCGGGGTGTCACTTCATAGGCTTTGGCCTGGATGAGCCTCCCTTCCCCAGATGGCCCTCCAGCAAGGAGGGTGTCCAGTCCAAAGGAGTCCAGGAGTGGGTAGTGGGTGCTCACCAGCTGGTTGATCTGGGAGAAGGACGGGTTCTGGATGTGCAGGCGGTCTGTGGCGATCCGGTTCAGGGCTGTGTTGTCCAGCACCACCTGGGGGGACAAAAGAGGGTGGCAGATTTATGGGAACAGTGAAAATAGGAAACCCGCCTGAACTTAGGCTCTGAAGCTTAATTTCCTTTGAGCCTCATGGCCAGAGAGTCCCATCTAAAAGGGACTTGCACAGGCCTCTGGCAAAGGAGGGCTCAGAATGGGCTTTTTAAATGCATGAAGATGAATAAGTCGACAGGGACACTGGGAGTGGGGAAAGGTAGCATCCAGGACTCACCACACAGTCTGCGTTCTGGGTCAGCCTCTTGAGCGTGAGGAGTGAGTTGTAAGGTTGTACCACCACGTCGCTCATCTCATCCTGGTTGGGAAACACTGAGTACGTCTGCACCAGCTTCTTGGGGTACCTGGTGGGGGTTGGGAGAAAAAGATCAGGGCAACAGACTGGAGCTTGGTGAACATGAGGTTCCCCAACACCTGTCTGGAAAGCAGCTAAATCTGGAAGGGGAAATTGGGTGGGTCACAGGATCAGTAGAGAAGGGAAACTTGACTTTTGGAACTCTGTAACCCCCAAGGGAGAAGGGCAGAGAGACATCTTAGGATCTAGAGTTCCAGCTCCTAATCTGGCCACACTCCCTGGACCTTCGTACCTGGCCCAGATCCTAGGCTCCAATTCCCACCACTAGGAGTGTGATTGGGTTCTCAGTTGTTGTAACTTCACTTTCTTCACTATAGGAGAGACTAGAAGGGCTCTTTCCTACTCCAGCACATAGGGATGTTTATCTGCAGGGCCTCCCAGTCACTTGGGAAACCAAGTTGGAGGACATGTCTCCTCCTAGTCCCCCAAACACAGACTTACCTGTCATTCAGCCGTTCTAAGAGATAGGAGCCCAGGCCAGAGCCTGTCCCCCCAGCGATGGAGTGACACAGCACAAAGCCCTGCATGGAGAATGGGCAACAGTGTCCAGGTATCTAGTAGCAGAATTTCAAACTGGACTCACCCCCCACAATTTCTTTTTTTTTAAAAGATGACTGGTAAGGGGATCTTAACCCTTGACTTGGTGTTGTCAACACCATGCTCTCCCAAGTGAGCTAACCAACCATCCCTATTAGGGATCGGAACCCGCAGCCTTGGTGTTATCAGCGCCACACTCTACCAAGTGAGCCAAAGGCTGGCCCTTCACCCCACAATTTCTTGGACTCCTATCTTACTGAGCCCTTCCTTCCCCTGCGGTCCTTTTACATGTACAGCTTAGGAGACTCTGCCTTGTCTCCAGCAAGGCCCAGTAGCTTCTGTACAGTGCAAAGGGTACATGGGTGGGTCTTGTGCTGAATAGATAGCTTCTAACGGGTGTTGCCAAGACTTCCCTATGTCAGCTCCCACCAGCATTCCTGGGACACTTACCTCTAGACTGTCACTACCATCTGCCTCCCGATCTATGATGTCAAAAATGTCTTCGTGGATCTTCTCTCCCTGTACAGACAGACATGGGGGGTGGTCAGAGTGGGATAGGACCATGTGATGAGGGTCCTGACCTCAGAATAGCCACCCTTGATTCTCCTTATAGCACCTGAAAGTACTTTTTTGTAGCATAGGTGCCCTGCCTTTTATTTTTAAAAGATGACCGGTAAGGGGATTTTAACCCTTGACTTGGTGTTGTCAGCACCACACTCTCCCAGTGAGCTAACCGGCCATCCCTATACAGGGATCCGAACCCTTGGCCTTGGTGTCGTCAGCACCACTCTCTCCCGAGTGAGCCATGGGCCGGCCCCTGCCCTGCTTTTAATCTACATTGAGAGGCAGTACAGCACAGTGGTTAAAAGCAAGCACTCTATACCCAGACTACCTGGGTTCATACATTAGCTGCAGCCCATTTAGCTGAGTGCCTCTGGGCACGTTACTTGATTTCTCTATGCCTGTTTCCGCTTCTGTACAATGAAGGTAATAATAGAGGTCCACAGACCCTTATCTAAAATCCTTGGAGCCAGTTATGTTTTGTAATTCAAAATATTTCAGATTTTAGAAAGATAATATGGTACATATATGTATATTAAATAAAACCCCAGAGGAGATCTGAGGTGCATTAATCAAATACATTAATATTTCTGTAATGAAAGGTATGAGTAATAACAATAAAATGGACAGAAACTCTAAAATAGTCTGTCTCCATTGAGATTTGGTTTTGCTGCTCTTTTGGCTTCAGAGCTTTTTGGATTCTGGAAAGGCAGATAAGAGGCTGTGAACCTGTAGTACCTCCGAGGTTTAAATAAGTTAACACATGTAAAGCACTTAGAATAGCCTGGCACACAGCACCAGCTAGTGCAGGTTCTTAATATTATGTAGTTAACTCCCTGCAGCCATGTCTCTCTCCTTCCAGCTCTCATACATCCTGATCTGGTTTCATCTCTCTGAGAAGTCACAGGGCCTGCGGCCACACAGGGACTTGTGGGCCCTGCCAGGGAATAGCAAATGACCTGGGAGAATCCACTGGCCCAGTTGTTGCCAGCTCCTCCTCCATGCTCAGACAGGTAGATGTTCTCTGGGTTGTACAGCTTGGCATATGGGGAGTTGAGGATGGAGTGGATCACCCGGGGCTCCAGGTCCAGCAACACGGCCCGGGGGATGTAGTGCTCATCGTCCGCCTATCAAGGGGAGTCCGGGAAGGGGCCCAATCGGCTAGGACCTGCCCAGTCCTCAGTCCTCCCAACACTGGCTCCTGCCGGCCCTCCCTCCTCAAGCCAGCCGCCTGGCCCTTTTGCCCAGCGGATTTCCCAGTACCAGGCCGCTGCCCTTCCCTTCAGGGACCCCGGGCCACGGCCGGCCCTGGACAAGTCGCTGGGGGCACCTGGTAGAAAAAGACGTCCTTGCGGTCAGTGCCCTCGGTGGCGAATTCCTCCACGATGCCCTCGGGGCTGATACCATGTTCGGCGCACAGTTGTTTCCAGAACTCGAACCCAACTGGGAGAGAGGGGGAGACACCTGAGTCTACTTGAGTCCTAAGGCCTGAGGAGCCCAGCTGTAGGCTCAGAGGCTGTCACACTCAAGGGTGGACCCAAGACACCTGGGTCTCTGAGCCATCACAGCCCAGGGCTGAGGCACAGCTCTCGGTCTGGGTCATCATACGCAGTAGGGCAGGAGACTCATGGAAGGGAAAGAGGGACTAGTGGATGCCGAGCTCTTGGGTAGGACCGGGAAGAGGCAGACCCAGAGACCGGAGGGGCTCAGGGCTCGCTTGCTCACTCTGGTTGCCGCACTGGCCCAGCTGCAGCGTGATGATCTCCCCGGGCATTGCTCTTCAGACGTGGGCACGCCAGCCCCGGCCCTGCGGGAGTCACGACTGAGACGGAGGCCTGGCAGCCGGGCGCGCAGGACGTGGGGAGCGCGCGCTCTCTCCGTCATTTGACGCGCGTGCTCGGTTTGCGCGTGTGCTGTGTCGGCCTCCACTAGGCCAACAGGCCAGGGAGCCCAACCTGGGAATCATTTTATCCCACAGCAGTGGCGGCTGGAATTCAGCACAGGCGCAGAATGAGGCCACGCCCCATCCTGGCCACCGCTCAGCGCCTGCGTGGTGAGACGGCGGGGGCCGCAGGGTCGCAACCTGTGGGGGCGGGGAGGGGCGGGGCTAGGGAGGGAGAGAGGGGCGGGGCTGGGGAGGGAGGGGCGGGGCTGGGGAGGGAGGGGCGGGGCGGGGGAGGGAGGGGCGGGGCTGGGGAGGGAGGTGCGGGGGCGAGGTCGATGAGCTGGACCAGGTGTACGGGGTCACCTGAGCGGCTCTGCTAGGTTGAGGGCCTGGATTTAAGCCAACTTTATTCTTTTAAATTTCTATTTTTGTTTATTGCGTTACAATATGAGTATACATAAAATTTACGGCTTTAACCATTTGTTGTAAGTATACAGTTGCATGATTTTACATGCGGTGGCATTGTTCTGTACCATCTCCACCATCCATCTCCAGAACTGTTTCACCTTTCCAAAGTGAAACTCTGTGCCCATTAAACAGTGACTTCCCATTCCCTCCTCCCCCAGCCCCTGGCAATGAGCATTCTATTTTCTGTCTCTATGAATCTGACTGCTCTAGATCCCTTACATAGGCAGCATCATCATAAAGTATTTGTCCTTTTGTGTCTGGCTTCTTTCACTTAGCATACTGTCTTCAGGATTCCTCCATTTTGTTTATCAATTCATCCCTTAATGGACACGGGTTGCTTCCACCTTCTGGCTATTGTGGATGATGCTGCTTTGAACATGGGTGTGCAATTATCTGTTTGAGTCCCTGCTTTCAATTCTTTTGGATAGATACCCAGAAGTAGTAGACATGGTAATTCTGTTTTGTTTTGGTTTGGTTTTTTTCCCTGGCAGGCTGGTGTGGGGATGCAAATCCTTAAACCCTTGAGGTTGGGATTATTAGCACCACACTCTAACCAAGTGAGCTAACTGGCCAGCCCGGGTTGTTTGTTTGTTTTTTTTTTTCCAGCTGACAGGTTTGGTGATCTGAACCCTTGACCTTGGTATTATAACACCATGCTCTAACCAACTGAGCTAACTGGCCAGCCCTCTAATTTTCTGAGGAATCTCCATACTGTTTAACACAGCAGCTGCACCATTTTACATTCCCACCAGCAATGGACAAGGGTTCTGTTCCATAAAATTTATAGGTTTGGACTGAGCTCCTGCACTAGGCCCAACAGACCAAACTAAAATGGAGTCACTCATGCTAAAACCAAATTGTTTATCTGACTTTCTCAGGAATCAGGAGAGTTAGTAGCCAGATCTCTAAATATACCAGTTTTAGCCATCAAGGTAAGGAAATTCCCTCTGCTTTAGCCTTTTCAAGAAAAGTAACTTTGAAACAACCAATCTGTCTTTTGTCTTCTGTTTCTACTTCTTCCATCCCTTTTCTGTCTATAAATTCAACCTCCTGTGCTCAGCTCATTGGAACACTCATTCTACTTTATAGAACGAGGTGTTGCCCAGTTCTAGAATAACAAATACAGTAAAAGCCAATTAAGAACTCTAAACTTGGGCTAGCTGGTTAACTCAGTTGGTTAGAGTGTGGTGCTGATAACACTACATTCCAGGCTTCGATCCCTGTACCAACTAGTCACACACACACACACACACACACACACACACACACACACACACACACACACACAATCTTTAATCTGAATTTGTTGTTCTGATTTCATCTCCACCAACACTTGTTACTTTCTGGTGTTTTGCTTTTTGTTTTTAAACAGATGACCAGTAAGGAGATCTTAACCCTTGGCTTGGTGTTATCAGCACCACACTCTCCCAAGTGAGCCACAGGCTGGCCCCCCAGATGTTCATTTTTAACATTTCTGTGGATGCTGAATGGGGCTTTGCAGTTGAAATTTCCAGTTATGATCACAACTGAAATTGATTGACTTTTCTTTTGTTACTGACCTTTTTTGGGATTCTTTCTCTGTGAATTGCTTGTTCATACTCTTTGCCCATATATTTATTTATATATATATATGTATATATATTTTGTTGTTGTTGTTGTGTATAGGGATCCGAACCTTTGACTTTAGTGTTATCAGCACCATGCTCTCCCAAGTTAGCTAACCAGCCAGATCCCTTTGCCCATTTTTCTATTGGGTTCTCTTAGACATTTGAAGATACTCTACAGATTTATTCTTTGTTATATGGGTTGCAAATTTCCTCTCAGTCTATGGCTTGTCTTTACACTCTGTATATGATGTCTTTTGTCATAGAGAAGATTTTAATTTTAATGTAAAGTTTACCGTCTTTTCCTTTATGTTTTGCACGTTTTGTACCTTGTTAAACCTTTCCCTAGCCCAGTGTCATACAGCTATCATTCTGTGTTTTCTTCCAAAAGCTCCATATTAATTTTGCTTAAAGACCCCGTAGGTCTTTAGTTCATCTGGAATTTATTTGGAGACCTGCTGAGAGATAGGGATCTATTACAGATTTTCCATAGGATGGCCAATTGTCTCCGAACCAATTATTTAAGAGTCGGTGCAGCCTTCCCCACCCCCTGGAACATTGCAAGCCGGCTCTGGCCTCTCTTCCGCTCCACTGGTCTGTCCCTCTGTCCCTGTCTGGCAGGCTTTCCCTGGGAACCGCTGCAGAGGCGCTGGCAAAAGCACCACCGCCAAGAGTCAAGCTCAGACGAGATTTTTGGTTTTCTTCTCTCTTTCATTTTCTCTCTCCCCCCCACCCCGCGCCTTATTTTTATTTATTTATTTTTTAAGAGAACTCGGCCACCATCCAGCTCCCGCAGCCCAGTCCTCCGGGCTTCCTTGGAAGGCTCTGGCTCGCCCCACACCCGCCCCCGCCGCGGCCCCCGCAGCCCCTCTCCCCTCACCCCACCGGACCTCCCAATTCACTTCCCCCGCCTCTGGCCAGGACAAGCTCGAGCGTCCCCCAAGAGGACCCCGCAGGCTCGCCCTTTCAGGGAGGGTCTGGCTGCACCTCTTGAGGTTTAAGGGTGGGGGCAGCTCCTTCGTTAGGCTTGAGCCTCCCTTCCCCCAGCACAACCGTTCCTCAAGAGCTGGCTGTGTTCAGAGGCTTTGCCAGAACCTTCTCAGAGTCTGCCCAGGTGAAGAGAAGGCTTCAGGGATCAGAGTAAACTTGCCTCCCCGCCATGTTTTACTCGCCGCTCCGTTTACTTCCTTTCAAATAAGCTTTAAGCAGTTTATGAGCACTTGGGAAACAGGTGATGTTTCATCTTTTCTTGTGATTAATAACAGTGCTTTGCTCCAACTTCTGGTGTCCCAGAAGTGGGAAAACTTTCTTCAAATCCCAGTTTATAGGCAAGCAGGTTAGGACATGTGAATTTATCAGAGTTGGAGAAGTTGCACTGTAAGTTTCCTCTAAAGAAGCCATCTCTGACCAGCTGCAGGCTCCTCTCTGCCCTCCTAGTCTTGTAGAAATGGGTTGGAGACTGAGATGCTTATGTACATTTGCAGAGCTGACTGTAAATCCTCCCAGGTATTAGCACGCTGTGCTTTCCATGTCTGCTGAGAATGGACCAACTGACATTAGTTAAATGAGGTGATGCATGAGCACCTTAGCACAGTGCCTGCCTCATAGAAAGCACTCGACACATGTTAGCCAGTGTTACTATCATCACTAGATGCAATCGGAACTGAAGTATTCCTTGGCTGCTGCTGCAGATGAAATATTTTATTCAGGGTAAAAGCAAAATGAGTTGTTGCTTTAAATTATTATTATTATTATTTTTAAAGAGGCTAGCCAGTTAGCTCAATTGGTTGGAACTTGGTGCTGATAATGCCAAGGGCCAGGGTTTGATCCCTGTACCATCCAGCTGCCAAAAAACAAAACAAAACAAAGAAAACCAAGTGCTTATCCCACAGATTCGGTTTCAGATCTAACTATCATTGAGGTTGAACAGAAGGCCCAGGTTTGTGGATTTCAGATACAAGGTCTTAAGGTCATTTACCCATAGCTTGATTGTTGAATGTTGACTTTAATTTGCTTGGCTCCAAGATCCTTGATCCAGGTTATGATAATGTAGTGGGATGTGTGTTCTTTTGTCTGAGGCCTTGCTCTGCCTCTCATAATAAATGCAGCATTTGTAAACTAACAAGTTTGTTAAATGTCCAGAGCCTTTATTAGACATCCCAGGTTGAATAAAACATATTTCTGGATGCACCTTCATTTCTGGCCTTTCCTGAATGCTTGGTGCAGTATGTCAGGAGCACAGGTATCTTGTGGAGGTGAGCAGGCAGAGGTGTGAGATAGGGAAATGAGGCTATGCCTCGATGCATGTCATGCAAAAGCAGCTAGTTTGGGTCCAGCCATGGCTCATTTCGGAGAGCGTGGTGCTGACAACACCAAGTCAAGGGTTAAGATTCCCTTACCGGTCATCTTTAAAAAAAAAAAAAAAAAGGCAGCTAATCAGAGCTGCTTCTAGTCATGAGACTGGGATCCTATGACCCCAAGGAATTTAACTTCAAAATAAAGGGAAGGAAAAATTAAAACAATGAAGTCATAGTACTGAAGCTCTTTATGTGAAGGGAGTTGTGCTAAATTCACATTTTGGTTATGAAATAGAGCAAAACAGGCTGTTTCATTCCGTATTGTTTTCTCAGGGAATAGGAAAAAGGAAATAAAGCTCAAAGTAATCCTGTTTGTGGATCATTTTCTCATTCTTTCATTCTTTCATTATGCGCCTATGTTATACACTGCACACTGCTTTGAGCTGGGGTAGTAGAGACAGCTAACCAAAACCTCATGCTCCTGTGCAGGCCTCGTGGTCATGCGGAAAGGTTAGCGCTGAGTGCAGAATAGGGGGCTTAGCTTTTGGTGGTGGGGGTCGATGGGGGGAGTTGTTCAGGGAGCGGCCAGAGAATTTGGGAAGACTCTTTGGAGGAGGTAGCACCTGGCGCAAGTCTGGAAGGTCTGGTAGGAATTGGTCAGGTGGAGAAAATGGAAGGAGGTACAAATCAGTAAAAAGAAAACACTCAGAAAAAAATGAGTAGGGGGAATAAACAGTTGATGATACATAAAAAAATATGAAAAAGATGCTTAGTCTCACTAGTAATCAGAAAAATACAAATTAAGGCAAAAAACTGGATGAGCACAGATTTAAACGATTGATAATATCTAGTATTGATGAGGATGTTGAGAAATGGTTGCTTTTTATATACTTTTTTTGAGGTGGCTGGCCAGTATGGAGATCTGAACCCTCGACCTTGGTGTTATCAGTATATACTATTTTTATGCACTGTTAGTGGTAGTGTAAACGGATACCTTCTTGAGGATAAACTGGCAGTTCTCTTGATATGTAAAATAGACAAAACCTTTGACCCAGCAATTCCACTTTGAGGAATCTATCCTACACAAATGCTAGGATAGGTGTGCAAAGATATATGTACAGAAGTGTTTGCTGCAGCAGTGTTTATAATGGTGAAAAACAACCTAGATGTCCATGTGTCCATCAATAGAGGTATGGTTAAATAAATGACGTAAATCCCTATGAAGGAATACAAAGGAGCCATTTGTGAGAAAAATAAGGTAGCACTGTCATTGGCATAGAAAGGTGGCCAACACATGACAAGTGGCAAAAACAAGTTACAGAGCATTATGCATGCTTTCATGGCTTATGACAAAACCAAAACTAAAATACTTTTGAGTGCATATGGAAGAGAAAAAGTGTGTGTTTGTGTGTGTGTGTGTGTGTGTGTTGGGAGAGGTAATGGTGTGTAAGAAGCAGCATGTGCACAGGCCAAGATGTTGGAGATAGCATGTTGAGTTTAGAGTGAACACGGAAAGTTTCACGTAGTGAACTGAAGAAGGTGGCAGGGACCAGACCCGGATATGCCCTTTGGAGTAAGAAGCCACAGAAGGATCCTGAGCAGGGCTGGGACAGAATCAGATTTGCATTTTGGAAAGATCTGGCATCAGTGAGACAGGCATGCTGGAATGGAGCAAGAGGACAAGACAAGAGGTAAGGTTACCAACCAGGTCCTTACATGAATCCAGGCATGACATGAGGAGGGCCCTTCCCAAGGACAGAGAAGAGGGTACAGATTCTAGAGATACTGAGTGGAGAGACTCTGCAATGTTCAAGATGATGGAACACATCATGGGGGTGAGGGAGAGGGAAGAGTCTGAGCTGACACATTTCAGTCTTGGGGCATTGAATGAAGGAAGGGCCATTTACCGAGACAGAAGGAATTCAGGAGGAGCACATTGGCACAGGTGGAGTTGGAGAGGCCCAAGGGATATCCAGACGGAGCGAGGGGTCCTAGAGCTACCCCTATCTTGAGGAGAAGTAAGGTCTAGGTGGAGAGCCTGCTGTACCTGGGTGGTGGTAAAAATCACAGGCATTGTTTTGGTGGCTGACTAGTACAGGGAACTGAACCCTTAGACCTTAGTGTTACAAGGCCGTGCTCTAACCAATTGAGCTAACCAGCCAGTCCCCACAGGCATTGCTAAAATACAAAAGTACATTCCCTTACCACCCAGGTGCCAAAAAAAAGAAAAAGAAAGAAAAAAAGAAAAATAACAATAAATTTAGGTTAAAAAATCTGAATTGGCTTTTATTTGCGATTCTAGAATTGGGCAATACCTCATTCTATAAAATAGAATGAGTGTTCTGATAAGCTGAGCAGGGGAGGTTGGTTTTATAGGCAGAAAAGGGCCAAGGAAAGCAGAAGCAGAGAACAAAAAGCAAATTGGTTGTTTCAAAGTTACTTTCCTTACAGGGTTAAAAGGGAGGGGACTTCTGTATCATGCCGGGTCAGGTAAATTGGGCCCCTTTCGATTGGTTGCTGTGAATATCCAGTTTTTTGTTTTGTTTGTTTGTTTGTCTTTTTAAACTGGCCTGTTTTAGAATTCACTTTGCTTATGTGGCACCCAGCATCAGTGACTCCATTCTGGTTTGGTCTGGTCTGCTGGTGCCTAGTGCAGGAGGCTAGTCCAAAAGAGTGGCCTCCTATAAATTTTATTTAACAGCATGAATAGGGTCTCCCAGGGAGAATGCATGGTGTGGGATTGTTCTAGATTGGAAAAAACCTGGAATAAAACCTGATATGATAGAACACTTAAGAAGTAGGAACAAAAGTTGTACGGCAAAGAAAAACAAAGGAGCAAGCAATAAAGTAGAAGAAAAACTAGTGTGTACCAGTAAGATCTGATCGCCTGCCCTCTTCATTTTGGGCAGAGCCCTGATTTTGTTCTGCGTTCCACCCTCCCTCCAAGTGGTTCAACAGTAAATCCTGATTAATACAAGCCAATAGTGCTTATCAACAATTTCCTTGCCAGGGACTGATTTAGGAAGGGACATATGATGCAATTCAGGCCAATGAGATGTGAGGAAAGACTTCTGGGGGCTTCTGGGGATGGTGTCGCTGGTTAAAAATAAAGAGACTATATGGGAAGAGACACTCTTCTTCATCTACATGTTGTCATGTTTGGATATGGCGCTGGAATTGCTTGTATTGGGGTTCTCCAGAAAAACGGAACCAATAGGATATAGATATATGCAGATACATATACATATATACATATATATATACACATATATACATATATGTATACATGTATATACATATATATGTATATATGAGGAGATTTATAGGGCCGAGCCCGTGGCACACTCGGGAGAGTGCGGCGCTGGGAGTGCAGTGACGCTCCTGCCGCGGGTTCCTATCCTATATAGGAATGGCCGGTGTGCTCACTGGCTGAGTGCCAGTCACGAAAAAACAAAATAACAAAAACAAAAAAACAAAAAAACAAAAAAAGAGGAGATTTATAACCTGGTTATGGAAGCCAAGAAATCCCATGATATGGTGCTGACAACACCAAGTCAAGGGTTAAGATCCCCTTACTGGTCATCTTTTAAAAAGTAAAAAAGGGGGAAAAAAAAAGGTCCCTGGGTGCCTGGTGACACTACTGAGCCTTCAGATTAATCAGGCTTGGAGTTGCTCCATATCTCTTAAGATGTGAGATGTATTTTAACCTTTGGTTTAAGCTATTTGACCTGTTTTGTTTTTTTTTTTACTCCCAGCTGAAGTCATAGCCATAGGGAAGGATACGGCCAGAGCCTAAGAAAGAGAAAATTCCAAGGAGAATATGCTTTGGCATCTGAGGCTGCAGGGAGATGAGTAATATGGAGATGGAAAAAGGTACTACTTCAAATTTGGGGACCATTGGTGTCTTTGGTGAGAATAGTGGCCCTGGGCCATGGAGTAAAAACCAGGTTGCAAAAGGTTACTTACCCATATACACAGTTGACACTAACAAATATTTGAGGAATCATAAAAGTGAGAAATTAGTGGAAGATACGGATGTAGTCAGGAAGTACAGACTCTTAAAAAATAATTTAATTTAATTTAATATATTTTGGCAGCTGGCTGGTACAGGGACCCAAACCCTTGACCTTGGTTTTACAAAGCGGTACTTTAACCAACTGAGCTAACTGGCCAGCCCCTATTTTTATTATTATTATTATTATTGATTGATTTTTTTTTCTTTTTCTTTTTTAAAGATGACTGGTAAGGGAATCTAAACCCTTGACTTGGTGTTATCAGCACTAGGCTCTCCCAAGTGAGCTGACCAGCTAGTCCTGAGATTGTCCCGCGCTACCGTCTCGCCAGCAAGAACGACGCAGCACACAAAGGATCCTTCTGCAGATCAGCTTTAATGCATCTTGAGAGGGAGAGCATAAGCTTGCCAAAAATGGAGACCCCGAGCGAGGGAACCCGCGCCCTTTATATAGAGACTGCTCCTCGCCTAGGACGTGCTCCTACCTTATTGGTGGCTGCCTAATCGGCCCAGGCGTGTTACCGCCCTCCACCGGAAATCAGCGCCATCTTGTAATGGCGATTTCGGGCCGCTCCTCACATCTCCCCCTTTTTTATCATTTAAAGCGGCTGGTACAAGCTCGGCGGTCGCGGACAAATTAGCCAGTGTTCCTGTCCTAGGTCGTCCCTCCACAGACTTTGACCTTACCCGTCATAGGTTGACCCTATCGCCACCGGGCACCATGTCTTAGGTTGGTTCAAGTCTGGGGGAAGTTGCCCGTCTCTGGACACACTGGAGCCTGTTGTTACACATAGACCTGTTTGAGCAAGGGCGAACTCCTCTGAACAAGCTTCAGGGAGGCCAGCCAACAGGAAGGGGGAAAGGGAGTCAGAGCAGGCTAATCCTTAAGCATGGACAGCCAAACGTCAGGGTTGGCCCCCTGTTCCAGGGCTAGAAATGCCTGGGCGATGACTACCCTTTCTCTCTGGGTCTGGGCTTTTAATCTGCAGACCAACCATAGTAGGAGCACAATTCCCCCACATAAGAACATGCCAACCCCAATCACTCCTGCCCACTCCTTGAAGTGGGACACGGCCGTTTTAATCCATGAGGACAGTCCGGCTGCGAAGGAGACATCCACTCTTGTTGAATTCACGGACACAATGGCCATGCGCAGCTGGTTTATCAGGTTGTCAAATTCTCTCGTCCAACCTGTTGAAAGATGCTGGGATAATTGTTTAGACAAATTTGCAGCTTTGGTATAATTTTCATATTGGATACTGGTAACACATAACCCTGAATATTTCCATTGACACCCCAATTGAGCAATTTGCCATAAAACGTCCATTTGTTCTTCCACAAGATCCACCCGCTGGTTAACCACCATTAATCCTCCCTTCAGCTGAGCGTTTAGCGCAGTCTGTGTTTCTAGGGCCTGTGTTACCGCAGAGGACAAATTATTTAACGTGGTGGCAGTCTGCACCGTGGTAGTCAAGGAGACGGCAGCAGCTGTGGCTGCACCCGCCGCCAGGGATACGGCGGCGACTATTGCCGCAGTGAGACCAAAATCCCTCCTCTGCCTGAACAAGACCATAGTATTGGGAGCTTCTACTGGGACAGGAATCCATCTAGGCATTCGAGCAACTATGGCCAAATTGAACAGCGTAGCATTCCAGCACTGTGCATAAAAGCAAGTATAGTTATCACAAGCAATCTGACTCCTCTCATCACTAATATTAGTTAAAATAAACATGAAAGGAGGATAAAGGCAAACTGGGAAGGCAGCTTGAACCTTTTTCCTCACTTTATCAGAGAGGAATGAGAAGGGATTAGAAGACTGCACGTAAGGAGGAGGCGCCAAAGGCGCAGGCCGTGCAGGGGCCACTGGGGGCGGCCGGCATTTCCACTCCCCGAGTGGTCTCCGCCGCCTGTCGGGATGATATCTCTCCTCCTCGTACCTGGCAGCTTCCTCCTCCAAATCGGATTCCTCACTAGGGCTGAGGGGATCGGAGTCGGACTCATCCAGATTTAAATCTTCTAATTCTTGTTTTAAGGCCCCCAACTCTTGCATAGGGTAGAGGCCTCCTTCTTTCCCTTCCAACTTTTGTCTGGGTTTTGAAATCCCTCCTTTACCGGCAGATGTGCCGGGAGTGTCACTTTGTTGTTTTAGAATCTCTCCCTCGTCCGTAGACTTACCGGGAGGGCCCTTTTTCTTATGGGAGACGTCTCTCCTCCTGCGGGTACCCATCCTCTCACTCCGTTCAGTTTCTGACATGCTGTCTTGGACCTCCTCTAATGTATTTTGCCCTACTATCACTACCGGTTTACAGCCCTCATCTTCTAAGCAATTTTTAATAAACTTCCAAATGGTCTTGGTGCCCTGACGGAGGTCTCCCTCCGCGTACTTGCGGTCAAGGTCTCTGCCTAGTTTGTTCCAAGAGCTCAAAGTCAAGGAGCCGGAACAAGCAAACCACGGCGCTACACGATCTACCTCTTTTAGCTCACACAGGTCTCTGGTGCAGCTGCTTATCTACGTCAGTCTGACCACACCAACGGGCGATTTCAAAACCTTTTAAACCAACCGGATTAACCCCAGACCAAGAACAGGCATACCTCTCCGAACTTACCCTCCTGCAGTTCTGAATCCTCCCTGTCTCCAGGGGGTCTCCGAAGGTGCTGACGATGACACAAGTTTCCCGGGTTTCGGCACCAAATGTCCCGCGCTACCGTCTCGCCAGCAAGAACGACGCGGCACACAAAGGATCCTTCTGCAGATCAGCTTTAATGCATCTTGAGAGGGAGAGCATAAGCTTGCCAAAAATGGAGACCCCGAGCGAGGGAACCCGCGCCCTTTATATAGAGACTGCTCCTCGCCTAGGACGTGCTCCTACCTTATTGGTGGCTGCCTAATCGGCCCAGGCGTGTTACCGCCCTCCACCGGAAATCAGCGCCATCTTGTAATGGCGATTTCGGGCCGCTCCTCACATGAGATGTCTTTTTAACACTAAAATTTTTGATGATGACTAAACGTATATACAGATATATATGATGAAGAATTGAAAATGGAATGGCGAAACCTAGTATTCTACCTGGACTTATACTTCAAGATAAAATAGAAATCTAAGCAGTGAGTTATGCATGTGATTGACTTCCCAACCAGTCTGGATGTGGCAGTATCAGATTCCTCACACTACCTTGGGAAGATAAGAAAAAACTAATAAATATTTTAACAGAGGAGGACACAGTTTATTCTTTGTAAAATAATAACCCCTACCAGGTTTTAAACATTACAGCATCAAAATATATTTATTGTAGTAAATATAGAAAATACAGATAAGCAGAAAAATAAAATAACAACTTGCAAAGATTGATATTGACCTTTTAGGAATTCATAACCCTGTTTCTTTCAGTACTTAAAGACTTAGATAGTGTTAGCTGGTGCTTGAGTTAATTGTAAGCCACAATGAGCAGACTGTGGTTTAATAGCATCTTAGGGTGACTATTGAGTTCCTGGCAATACAATCAATAAGGTTTTATTTCTGGTTTTATTTGAAAGAAAATCTTACGATGGATTCATTTTAGGTGTGTCTGGGTTTGGTCTTTTTCCTTCCTAAGTGATGTGTCTGCTACATCAGTTGGTTAACTATGTGTATGGCATAAGAATATGCTGTAATGTGTTTCTGCCCTTCAAATTGGAAGAGCCTTGATATTATCAAATGTTAGAATTGGATAATATAAAGTCTGATAATGAGAATCTGGCTTCTATTCAATTTGAAAGAGTGGTGTTGGTGACAAATGGTGAGCCGCCAATGGTGAACTCCTTCTTAACTGCACCTGTGGAGGACCTGCGTTATGTACATTTCTCTGAAGCAGAATGTCAAATGGCCTCTGTGTCCTTCTGGAATGCGTTACAATCTTAGAGTAACAGACTTGTCTAGAAGTCGAGTCCTTTATTTTTCAGACCCTAATGTCCCAGACACAGGTGCTCTCCTCCCAGTACCTTGTCTGACTTTCATTAGAGCCCTAATCACACAGTGACCTGATGAGTTATTTACATTAACACATAAACAATACAGTGAGAAATTCTTCAACTGGATCATATCTTGCATATCTCTGTTGTCTGCAGCACTTAGCACAGTACCTGGAACTTACTAGCTTCTCAATAAATATTTGTTGAGTGAATGAATGAGGAAACTGAGGCTCAGGGACTGGAAATGACCTGCCCAAGATCACAGATCTAGTTAGTAACAACATTCTGGGAGGTAGGTTATGATAACTTTTAATTACATTGCATTGCTTGAAAACATAATCAGAGGCCAAAATTGCGCTGAATGTTGGAATAAAACATTGGTGACAGGTTACTCACAGAATTAGAAACTCAGATGACAGTCCACAGCATCAAAAATTGGCTCTGAGGTCTTTCTTAAGAGTTTTGGGGCTAGCTAGTTAGCTCAGTTGGTTAGAGTACAGCCTTATAACGTCACAGGTTCAGATCCCCGTACTGGCCAGCTGCCAAAAAAAAAAAAAAAAAAAAAAGCAGCAGCTCTGGACGAGTTTTAGTTTTTTGGTACCCTAGAATTTTGTTTTTCTTGCTAATGCTCTACCTGTAGGAATGGTTGGTTCATATTTGGGGTGAGAGGAAGCCACCTTGGTTGGCTCTCCCATGGTTGGGAAAGGCTAGAGTGGAAGAAATCCCTCTTCTGTGGAAAGGCAGGGAGATCTTTCCCTATATCCAGAGTCCATATGTCCTTGATTGTGTTCATGGTGAGTCTTTGTGAGAAATACACACTCATTTTTGACATAGGTTGGAGAAGCCTGGTGCATGTGATGAGCACTTAGCCTTGATTTTGGTTTATTTGTTGTTTTATGTTTGTTTGTTTGTTTTCTTAAAGATGACCAGTAAGGGGATCTTAACCCTTGACTTGGTAATGTCAGCACCACACTCTCCCAATTGAGCTAACCAGCCATCCCCATATAGGGATCCGAACCTGTGGCCTTGGGGTTATCAGTACCACACTCTCTCAAGTGAGCCATGGGCCGGCCCTACTTAGCTTTGATTTTGGCACAAGCCTGTTTTTGTTTTGTTGAGGTAGAGAGGGTTAGAGTAGGGTGTCAGCTCATTGGTCACTATGGCCTTTGAGAAGGTCAAAGTGACCCAGGAAATGTAATCTGGTCAGTGGCTGGGTGGCAATTGTCACTGAGCTCAGCAGAGTCTTCCCTAAAGATGTGCTCCAGAAAATCTTCTCCAGAGAAGCCTCAAAATGCTGATGCTGGCTCTTCTGCTGACACCTGGTGCATGCGCGCGCACGTGTGTGTGTGTGTGTGTGTGTGTGTGTGTGTGTGTGTGTGTGTGTGTGTGTGTGTGTGAGAGAGAGAGAGAGAGAGAGAGAGAGACAGACAGACAGACAGACAGACAGTCAAGAAAGGAAAAGCAGGCAACAGAGAAGGTGTGGCCTAGCAGACCTAGTAGAAGTCCTTTTCATCCACTGTTTCAAGTTGACAAAGTCACCTGGCTGGCCTGGATGGCCATAGGGGAAGGTGTATAAGGTCTGGGCTAGACCCCGTAGGTGGGAGTTAGCAAGGGGAGGGACCTGTGTCACTGTCAGGGAGGAGTGGTTGCCTGGCTTGGTCATGATGAGCCTGCTGCCTGAGCTAGGTAGACAGGTGACAATAGAACCTGGCTGGTTGACCAGCTTTTGTTCCTAAATCCTATGCAATCTTTTGTGTGTATGGAGAACAAGTAGGGAAGAATTAAACTTGGGTTTTCAATCTTCTGACTGCCTGTCTGTTAAGAAGTATCTTCATTTCTTACCATCGGGAGTTGTTAGCATTGGGTTGGGATCCCAAGGACGGGCTTTATGAATCAAGAACATCTTGAAACAGTTTGCAAATTGATAGACCGGCAGGTTAGCTCAGTTGGTTAGAGCGTGGTGCCGATAATACCAAGGTCCAGGGTTCGATATCTGTACCGGCAGCCACCGAAAAAAGAAAAAAAGGGAAACTATTTGTTAATTAATATCTGTATTCTTTTTCTGGGGAAAGGTCTATAGCAGATTTTCAGACAGATTCATTAATCGGCAAAGGTTAAGAAATATTGGTGTGGAGCAAAGCAGAAGGAACACATGCATTTACAGGGGCCTGTTGTTCACGTGGCAGGGAAATAAATGAATGCACTATGGCAGTGTGGTAATACTCAATTTGTTAGCCCAGGGCCTACGGATCAACAGCTGCTACATCATCTGATAACAGTCGTTACCTGAGGCATGCACACACATATGGGTTGGAGGTAGTATTCAGGAACTTGCTGAGTGAGCCAGTGACAACCACGGTGCATGCAGACAAATAGCTGCTAGGAATAGAACGGTCACTGTGGGGAGGTCACTGAACATAGCTGCCAGAGTGGACAGAGTATCAGATTATTCTCAGTCCTGATTCAATTTACAGTTTGTGAGGGGGCCAGGTCACAAGGATTTCCAGGGACTACACTAGACTTCAGTTGAAGATTGTCCCCTGGCTCTGGGTAGGGAACCCTCTTGAGCTGTTTTGCTATGGTTGTGTCTTAGAAGCAGAAGTAGTAGTCTGGCCTTCTTGAGCCCCTTGACCCTATTCTGTTAATCTCTACATCACCTTTTTCATGAACCTTGCAGGCCTGGTATTTTCTGATACCATCCCTGTGGCCAGTGCTCTTGTGATTCATTTCCATCCGTGGGGTCCAGGGTGTAGGTTGGTGATCCCTCAAGGATCTTCCTCTACTCCTCACCACCTGTTTCTGGTCATCTCTTGACCGTGGCTGTGCTCCTTTGTTATTGCAAAGTTGTCTTAGAGGAACACATCCAGTTGGCAACTCTGTTTTGTCCTGTGGGTGACCTTCCAGCTGTGCCAGTTCTGACCACCCCTGACTCGGCGGGTTGGGCCTTGGAACTGCCATATCTTCTGCTGATAATCTGTTTTGTGCAACTGTCTACAGATCCAGTTCATGATTCATGACTATTTTTTGATCTTGTAGGAAATAAAATCCTCATAGTCACTAGTTTGTTTCCATTCAGGTGCTAATGGCACCTTGTATAATGTATCCATTAGGAAAACTTCCAAAGGATCAAATATCAGAAATTCAGCTACATCAAGCCATTTGGTTCTTAATACCATAAGCTACTCGGTGTAAGAATGTTGGAATACCTTTACTTATATCATACATTAAAGGAATTTTTAAAAAAATTTATTTCTGGTGGCAGAAATTACATCTCACCCCCCACTTTTCCAAGTCCTCTCTGAAAACCATCTAGTATTAAAGTCTCAATATCCCTGACCTGTAGGCAAATGTGGTGAACACATGAATTTGTCCTGGCATACAGTATTATTTGATTACGTGGCAAGTTTTTTAATGGCGAGTAGAAGCTACAGCTTTGACATCACTCTTTCATCTGTTCAACAAATGTTGAACAGCTACAATGTGCAGGACTTGCAGTAAATATCAGAGAAACAGAGATAAAAGACACTGTCCCAGCTCATAAGAAATGCATAGGCCAGCAGGGAAGGCGGGGAAGTGAATCATCATTATTACAATATGGAGGGGGAATTGCCAGGAAAACAGTGAACAGAGTTTCAGTAGCCCTGAGGAAGGTTGCTGCCTCTTGCAGTGGAAAAGCAGTGGATTCTCATTGTTTTACCCTTTCATTTTTATCAGGAAAAAAAAAAAAAAAAAGATGTCCCATGTAGATAAGAAACTTAAAACATTTTCCAGATAACCAGGCTTATCTGTCTAGGTCCCATAACTCAAAACATTTAAAAATTCTTTTCTTTTCTTCTTTATTGAAGCATAATTGATTGTACATATTTTGGGGGTACAGCATTAACTACCATTACCTGTGTGCAACGTGTGATGATCGAGTCAATATTATTAGCATATTCGTTATTACAAATTGTAATTATTCTTTATGCCCCTTACCTGATGCCTCCTCAACCCTCCTCTCCCTCCCCCACTCCCACCTCTAGTAACCATAGATTTGTTCTTTCCTTCTGAAAGTTCAATGTATTAGTGTGTGGTCTCCTTCCTCCCTTCCTCCCTCCTTCCCCTCATTCCTTCCTTCTTTCCTTCCTTCCTTCCTTCCTTCCTTTTTCTTTTTTTCCTTTGAAAAATGTGTATTCAGCTCCTTTGCCCATTTTTTAATTGGATTGTTTGAAAAATATGGAACACTTCACGAATTTGCATGTCATCCTTGCACAGGGGCCATGCTAATCTTCTCTGTATCATTCCAATTTTAGTTCATGTGCTGCCAAACCTAGCACTAACAACTATTTTCAATGGAAATATTTGTAAAATATATTATTTATGTCTCCTTTCTTAAATGGATTATACTGAACAAAATTTAATCTTTCCTATCGACTCAAGGCATGTGCCATGAGCACCAACATTTCTATTTTGCTGCACTGCCCCAGACTCCTTTGAAGGTATGTTTGCCCCTAAGCCAAATGGCTGCTTATTGCTTTTGCTTTTCGTAATATCTCTCCTTATCAGGATGATAGCTCTGTTCCTAACTGATTTTACTTTAGAGTCCCTACTAGCCCTTCCTTTCTCCTTCAAATTTGTGTTGGTCTAGGAATTTACACACCTAAGCAGTTTAGAATTTTGTCCCAAGTAAGAGTAAGTAGACTGTGAATCAAAACTTGACAGGCTCACCTGTGAGTCATGTACATAACTGTACGTGAACTTGGCTCTCCAGAGTGCCCTTTCCTTTTCTCGGGATAAATAAATGGATCTGTCTATTGCAGGCAAGCCCTCATGCAGAACTTGCTGAGTTCAGTGGAGGGGGATTCATAGTCCTCAGAGCCACTCATCTGCCCGGGGACAGTATTGCTCATGTGGAAATTCTTTCTGCTGGGGAGCTGTAATCTGCCCCAATGTAGTTCTCTCCAGTGGTCCTTGTTCTGCTCCTAGAGTGTCACAGAATACGTCCCCCCACCTCTTGCAATTGACAGCCCATCAATATTTGGCAGTTATCGTGACTCCTCCTAAGTTTTCTCTTTCTAGGAAAGCTGAGAAACCTCCCTCGACCACTGACTCTCTGTGTGACCCTGAGTCTCACTTTCCTCTCAGTGTCAGTTTCCTCTTTGTCAAAACTGGGATATAGCAGCGCCTGTCCGTACGGTGGTTGTGGAAATTAATTGAGCTCTACTGGTATATGCAGAGTGCTTAGAACAGTGCTTGATGTACAGGCAATGCTCAGCAAGATTTTCAATATGGCTTTGTATTTTCAATATTGTTTTGTATACATATAGCACTTAAAATTGAACAACTTTGAGACATTTTATTTAATTTCAAAAACCACAAGAATAAAACATGATGACATGCAAAAATTATATACTTTCAGCAATCCCTCTCTAGCTTTTTAAGTATTTAACTATCCATCACTTTAATAGTTTTGTTAAAATTTTTCATATCCGTTTATATTGTATATTAATATATAGATATTGTATATTAATTGTAAATATTATAAACATTATAAATACAGTCATGTGCCTCACAATGACGTTTTGGCCCACAATAGACCACATACTCAATGATAGTGCCATAGATTATCATGGAGCTGAAACATTCCTATCGCCTAGTGACATCGGAACCTTCACAGTAGTACAAAGCATTACCTTGTTCATGTTTAGGTATGTTTAGATAGACAAATACTTACCATTGTGTTACAATTGCCTACAGTATTTGATACAGTAACATGCTGCATAGGTGTGTAGCCTGGGAGCAGTAGGTTATTCCACATGGCCTAGGTGTGAATTAGGCTATACCTTCTAGGTTTGTGTAAATACACTCCATGATGTCCATACAGTGACAAAATTGCCTAATGACACATCTCTCAGAATTGATCTTTCGTTAAGCAGTGCAGGGCTGTATATATATTGTATGTTAATTGTATACTAATGCAATATATTATAAAAAGTTAATTTAGGATGTTAACTTTTTTCTTGTCCATAATATGAAAAATAGTGAGCTTCTTTCCTTGCTTGCTATTCTTATGGAATTCTAAACTTGAATCAAATATATCCACTTGATTTTGAAATAATCCTAAACTCTCATGTCTCCCATAGTTTTCAGATAGAGGGTAAGAATCCGTGAGAAATAAGATGTATCCACCCCCAAGCAATTAGGTTGCTTCTTCTTCTGTTTTTTTGGTGGCTGGCTGGCACGGGGATCCGAACCCTTGATCTTGGTGGGATAACACCATAGGTTTCTTCTTCTGTTCTGTTATTGGCATCTGTTTTTCATATCTATTTTATTGGCATTATCCATGTGTGGGCTCTTTACCTCTGGTTGCTCTTCCTGTTTACACTTCTACTCATTTACGCTTAAAACTTATTTTTTCTGGTTATCAAAGTAAAATATATCCATCACAGACCATTTGGAAAATATAGAAAAACATACATATAATACCACTGGCCAAATGTAACTCCTATTAATATTTTATTATACTTGTTTTCAGTCTTCTTTCCATCTCTCTATATATATCGATCTTTATCTCTTTCTATATAGTCGGCCCTCCATATTTGTGGGTTCCACATCTGGAGATTCAACCAACCACAGATCAAAAATATTTGAAAAAAACTTTCGTCTGTACCGAAAGTATACAGACTTTTTTCTTGTCTTTATCCCCTAATCAATACCGTATAACAACTATTTACATAGCATTTACTTTTTTTTTTTTTTTTAAGATGACCGGTAAGGGGATCTTAACCCTTGACTTGGTGTCGTCAGCACCACGCTCTCCCAAGTGAGTGAACCGGCCATCCCTATATAGGGATCCGAACCCGCGGCCTTGGTGCCATCAGCACCACACTCTCCCGAGTGAGCCACAGGCTGGCCCTCCATAGCATTTCCGTTGTATTAGGTATTATAAGTTATCTAAAGATGACTTAAAGTTCACAGAAGGATATGCATTGGTAATATGCAGATACTACCCCATTTTATATCAGGGGCTTGAGCATCCATGAATTTTGGTGTCTAAGGGAGATCCTAGAACCAATCTCCCACATACTGAAGGATAACTCTATATCCATATTTTTTAAACAAAAATGAAATACCACTGAATGCTTTTTCACTTCACACTAAATGGTACCAATTTACTCTTCAAGCCAGTTCCAAACTAACCATCCTAAAATACAGATTTCATCACATTCCTTCTCAGCTCAAGAATTTGCAACTGCCATTCAGGCCACAGGAAACCTCTGAGCACTTCTTAGACACTGGGTGTGGCAGAAAGAATTGATTTGGAGCCAGAGGACCTGAGGTCAAGTGTGTCTTTCACTTAACAGCTGTGTGGTCTTGGACAAGTTACTTAACCTTCCTGAGCCCATTTCCCTATGATGATAAATGACAAAAATCCTCCCTCTAAGGGCCCAGATGATTCATGCTTGAGAAAGTGCATCATGCAGGGTAAAATGCTGTACAGATGGCAACAATGCTACTTCCCCTCTCCAATAAAATTGGGAGCCTCTTTAAGTTGGGTTCATTAGGAAGCTTAGTGATGGGCAACTCGGTCTCTGTTTTTAATAAAAGCTTGCTTAATTTATGAACAAATGTCTACCAGGCCTTAATTCAGCCCTAATCCCTCATACATACTGCTTCAAGATTTTCCAGTCATTCTCTGTGGTGTTCTTTAATTTGGGGTGACCAACTGTCCTAATTTTCCTATGACTGAGGGAATGTGGGCATTTCATTTTTAAAACCAAATCTGAGGGGTTTCTCAGGAGTCAAAGTTTCAGTGCTAAAACCAGAATGAGTTGGTCCCCTATTAATAACTCAGTAATGGATTTGAGGGTTGGAGGGAAGAATTGCTACCTCCAGCTTCCATGGCCAGCATCACTAAGATAATAATGCCAGTGAGATATGAGGAGGACATTTCCAACTGGGTCTCATGGGTTGTTGGACTCTAACTGCCGGGGCCTGTAGCTTTGCAAGAAACTTGATTCTACCTCTTACACTGTGGTTATTTGGCCCTGTGGAATTTAATTAAAACTTGTAAATGATGAGTTGGTTAACCAGAATGTCGATTGAAAATGTTTCGTTACTTTTCTAGGGCAGCCCCTTCCCTGCTTAAGATGCCTGAGAGGGAATGGAAAGGGAGCAAGTGTTGGAGATGGGCATTGCTGGACAGTGTACTGTATGTTGGATTGTAACTGACTCTCCACTGAGTGCCCAATTCTAGGGAGATCTAGAATGTTTGCAAACTGGCAGAGACCATGGATAAGGCTTACTAGACTGACCCACCAAACACTTTGTCCAGTGTGTGTGCCCACTGTGCTTGTCACCTCTTTACCTCATCTCAATATGCTTCCCAAAGTTGCGATCCGTAAGTTTCAGATTCCTTCACACAACTCTGTTTTTGGTTATGTGCTTCCTGCTACAGATTTGTCTCATGCATGTTCGAGAGTCCCTGGGGTCACATGACAATGGAGTGTTCTGGGAACATTACCTTTAAATGGCTAATTTCCTCTTATTCCTTTAGTCAAGAAGAAGTTCCTGTTCCAGGCTTGAGCATTCTGCTTTCTCTCCAACTTTTCCACAGCAACGCTTGTCTCTCAGCAGGGACAGTTATCTCTGTGGCTTGTAGTTTCTCAGACCACAGGGACTTTTCAATACCAGCACCACCTGCTGCCCTGATTCCCAGAGGCTTCCTTCCCTTTCCACCTGGCCTTCCACTGCCCTCTAGTTGACACACTTTGGGTTTTGCTGCTGGCCAAGAACAGGGAGGGGCTGCACTGGTGTGGGGTGATGGTTGATCTGGAAATAGCCTTGTGGGAGGGACCTGGTTCTGAAGTTGGCATTGAAGTGTGAGTCTGTTCTTACAATGCCTGGTGCTCAGCAGTCAGAAAAAGGAGACATCTTTGCGGATCCATTTCTCCCTCCCAGGGTATTTATTCACCCCTCTGGGTTGGTGACTGTAGTACTATCTAGACATGGCTTTTACTCTGGACTACCTGGGTATTTCTTCCTGCCTGGGACTCTACATTCTGCCTAACAGAATCTTGCAAAGGAGGACCTGCTTGTGGCCTGGAAGTGGGCCAGCTGGCCATTAATATGTACCAGCCTCTCTACATTTGCCAGCTCATGACCCCCCACTCATCACTAGCTATTCCTGCACATGCCCCAAGTGAAGAAAGGTTGGTCATCAGGGGCGGGGGCAGTTAAGGGAGAGAACTGAGACCAGGTACCCAGTGGTGCAGAAGGAGGAAGTGAAGCTGAGAAGGGACCAGGTGTACACTGGTTTTTGCTGAAGTCATCTTCCTCCCTACTGAGAGAACAGGCAGCTGGTTGATACCAACCAGGCTGGCTCTCCCTGAGTCAGCCCCCTGCAGACACTGGCAACTGATAGTGACAGCCTGGCTGCTTTGACTGCAATGGTGACAGGCTTGTGGCCTCCCTGCCATCCCTCAGGCAACCCAGGGCCTGGCTTCTGACTGCCTGTCTGTGCATCAGTCCTACAAGGATCCCCTCTGTTCATAGGGGTCTGACCTGTATAGTGCTCACTCTGTTCACATGCAGAGCTTTATTAAAGATAAATGGTTCATGGGAGGAAAAGTATATCCCCAGGCCAATAGTGAGCAAGTATGCTCTAATGTAAAAAGGGGGGGGGGATCTCAATTTGCCCAAAGTTCCTCAGTACTCTTCAGCCCCAGTAAGAGTGGCAGAAACTTTCTTGGGCTGGTGTTTCACCCTTGTGCTGAGCTCTGCCAGCCCCAATCCTTCTGATCCACTCAGCCTGACCCTCTGGTTTTGACCCCAGACATCCTGAGGGCAGGCAGAAGTTGCCAATTACCCTGACTTGGGTGATGGGGACACTTTGTAAGTATATTTAGGCCAGTTGAGGCAGGCAGAAGTTGCCAATTACCCTGACTTGGGTGATGGGGACACTTTGTAAGTATATTTAGGCCAGTTGAGGCTGACACCCCTTACCCCCACTCCAAGGATACAATCTACCCTCTCTACACAGGTATTCAACGTGCCACAAACTCTGACAATCATGAGCTCATCCAGGGACTCCAAAAGTCCTCAGAAATAGGATGATTCTACACCAGCCTATAAACTATCACAAAAGGCAGGACAGTGCAATGGTTAGGAACACAGATACCAGTCAGTCAAACCAGGGTTTGAATCTAAGTCTGTTGGCCTCAGTTTCCTCATTTATAAAATGAGATTAATAATAATGTCTACCACTTCGTAAGGTTGTCATGAGGATTAAACAAAAGAATGTACTTATCACAGTGTATGCATGCATATTAGCCATCACTATAATCCTCACCTTTAGGGTATATAAGACCCTAATGGGGCCCGGACAATCCACCACAGACTAAGAAGAAGCTGCTTTGCCCTTTCGATCCTGAAGATTTAGGCTCCTAAATCAAGTACTTCCCTACAGTCTTTGACCAGAAGTGGAAGTCGCTGTCCTTTAAATAACTGGAGACCATCTGAGAACAGAAATATGGTGCCTTAGCTGTGGAAAAACTTTTGACCCTGCTTGCAGTCCAGGTTTTCAATTTGGCCTCTTGAAGAAACAGAGCACACCCGGGACACTAGGCAGGAACAGAGGGCAGCATTCCACGCCTGGAAGCAGGCAAGGAGCATGCCAAAAACACCACTTCCACATGGACGGCCCACCACAGCCACGGCTGCTGCAAAAGTGGCTCAACACAACAGTAGCCAGAGCCACCATGCAGGCAGCCCACCAGACACTCAACTGCAGTGACACAAGGAGAGTCACCAGCAAAGACCAGAAAAAGAGGAGGACATTTCTCTCCTCAAAGCCCACTCCAGCATAATAGAAGCAACTGCTCTACCACGCCTCTGCTTTTCTTTCTTTCTTTCTTTTTTTTTTTTTAAGATGACCGGTAAGGGGATCTTAACCCTTGACTTGGTGTTGTCAGCACCACGCTCAGCCCATGAGCGAACCGGCCATCCCTACATATAGGATCCGAACCCATGGCCTTGGTGTTATCAGCACCGCACTCTCCAGAGTGAGCCACGGGCCAGCCCCTTGCTTTTATTTCTGATCTTAGTAATTTCTGTCTTCTCTCTTTTTTTCTTGGTCAGTCTAGATAAAGGTTTGCAAACTTTGTTATTCTTTTCAAAGAATCATAAATAAATAAACAAACAAACAAACATACATTATATGGAAACAATAAAATAAAAGAATAAATTTGTCCTCTTGACTTGATGTTCCTAGACTCCAGCTGCCTGAAACTAGTGGATCTCCTGGACTGTCTTTCCAGCACCACCCTGTTTGCAAGAAGCTTAAAGGTAGCTGGTCTGATTCCATTGCTTGCCCAGGGCCTAGTGGTAGGCGTGGTGGCCTCAGGCCCACAGTTTTTGTAATCAACAGGACTCTCTGATGTGGGAACATGAAACGGGTGGAATGTTCACCTAATATAGTGACTTTTGACAGGCAACTGGGATCCAAAGGGGGCCAGACAGAGAACAAGGTAATATCTGTGGGCATATTCACCCTGGAAAGGAATTTCAGGTAGGTCAAACCCCACCTGTGTTCTCCAAAATTAGGCAGAAGGAAAATCTGGGGGAGACCGTTTGCTCAGAGTTGAAGATGCTAGAAATGGGGAGGGACTCCATCAGAGTGATGGTAAAAGAACAGGCATCCCCTTGCCCGGTTTCTAAAGCCTTCAAAGAGACCAGTGACTTCATTTATGTCCACTGCTTTATTAAAGATAGTCTCATAAGAGGAGAAGGAAACATGTCCCCAGGCCAACAGAGAATGTGTGTACGTGTGTGTATGAGAAAGAGACGTGTGAGGTCCCTGATCTGTGCTCTGAGGGGGAGGTCAGTCAGATGGGGCCTGGCCCAACCAATAAGGCAGATGAGGGTCCTTGTCCTGGGGGACTCACTGCTCCTGGGTGCCCCAGGAGATGTAGTCTGGCCGTGTGGCTGCATGGTACTCATCAATGAGTTGCTGCACAATCTCCCTGGACGTGTCCATCTCATTAAAGTTGTCCTTGAACATGTCCTCCTTGCGGAAGTGCTCCAGGAATGCCTCCCGCTTCCTCAGCTTGTCGTACTGACGACAGGTCCTTTCAAAGAGCTTGGGGTAAACAGAAAGCAAGGGCGACAAAGAATTTTGAGAAACAATGTGGCCCAGAGAGCCAGGAAATCAAGGCTGGGCTGTACTACAGCAAAAAAGCTGGAAGCAGGGGCAACTGGGATGGAGAGAGGTGAGTCACAATCAGGAATCCAATTAGGGGAAAAGACGTGCAAACTACAAGACTCACCGAGGAGATGCTGGTGTGGTTGGCCATCATCAGACCGCTAACACGGTGGGCTGAGGGCAGGTAGGGAGACTTCCTGGACAGGGCCACCTGGATGCTGGCTGGGCCCCAGGGGATGAAATTGGCCAACTTCCGTTCCCGGATCCACTGCAGGCTCTTGTGGACCTGGGGTGGGCACAGGAGTGGTGATGGTAGCCTCTCCTCTAGCCCTGCAGGTTAAGGGGGTAGAACTGAGGGGCCTCACCCACCTGGGTGGGGTCCACCTCTCCCTGGATGATGTTGAGGTTGGCAATGTAGCAGTGGTTGGTCTGGCGGTCCCGGCCTGTGGACACCATCACGTTCTTGGGCTGTAGCAGCCGCCTCATGACATCTAGGACCGTGGTCTTCCTTACGCTAGCCACCTGATGGGACAGTGGGTCACAGGGACCAGGCCAGCACTCAGGGCACAGTCCATTGATTCATGGACAGAGAACAGCGGTCAACACATGTTCCCGTCAGACTCGGGGTAGGAGGGTCTCTGTGGGGAATGTCTTTAGATTCAGGTCTGTACTGAGTCTCTGCCACAGGATTACGGTCTTCGCCCTCCTCCGCTCAGCAAACTCGTGCCCTTGTGCAGTAGCAAAACCCAACTCCATACAACCCAAGCCCTGCAGGAGCCAAAGGCAGAGGGAAGACAGGAAGATGGGAAGACAGAGAGCATGTCAGCAAGAAAGCTGTAGATCTGTGCCTGAGCGCAGAGCCTCTGGGAGCTGCAGAGGGCAGCTCCTGGGGTAGTGGGGGGAAGAGAGAGACTAGGTTGGGGCCTGCCAGGTCCAGGGCCAGCCTGGCCTGGGCCACTGAGGGTTGCTCTTACTGACTGGTCCGTGGTGAGGGGGGTGTAGCCGGTCATGAGGAAGTGGAGCCGGGGTGTGGGAATGAGCGAGGCAATGAGGCCGATGAGGTCGTTGTTCATGTATCCAGGGTAGCGCAGGGTGGTCGTGCTGGCCGACATGATGGTGGACACCTGGGGGCCGGGGTGTCACTTCATAGGCTTTGGCCTGGATGAGCCTCCCTTCCCCAGATGGCCCTCCAGCAAGGAGGGTGTCCAGTCCAAAGGAGTCCAGGAGTGGGTAGTGGGTGCTCACCAGCTGGTTGATCTGGGAGAAGGACGGGTTCTGGATGTGCAGGCGGTCTGTGGCGATCCGGTTCAGGGCTGTGTTGTCCAGCACCACCTGGGGGGACAAAAGAGGGTGGCAGATTTATGGGAACAGTGAAAATAGGAAACCCGCCTGAACTTAGGCTCTGAAGCTTAATTTCCTTTGAGCCTCATGGCCAGAGAGTCCCATCTAAAAGGGACTTGCACAGGCCTCTGGCAAAGGAGGGCTCAGAATGGGCTTTTTAAATGCATGAAGATGAATAAGTCGACAGGGACACTGGGAGTGGGGAAAGGTAGCATCCAGGACTCACCACACAGTCTGCGTTCTGGGTCAGCCTCTTGAGCGTGAGGAGTGAGTTGTAAGGTTGTACCACCACGTCGCTCATCTCATCCTGGTTGGGAAACACTGAGTACGTCTGCACCAGCTTCTTGGGGTACCTGGTGGGGGTTGGGAGAAAAAGATCAGGGCAACAGACTGGAGCTTGGTGAACATGAGGTTCCCCAACACCTGTCTGGAAAGCAGCTAAATCTGGAAGGGGAAATTGGGTGGGTCACAGGATCAGTAGAGAAGGGAAACTTGACTTTTGGAACTCTGTAACCCCCAAGGGAGAAGGGCAGAGAGACATCTTAGGATCTAGAGTTCCAGCTCCTAATCTGGCCACACTCCCTGGACCTTCGTACCTGGCCCAGATCCTAGGCTCCAATTCCCACCACTAGGAGTGTGATTGGGTTCTCAGTTGTTGTAACTTCACTTTCTTCACTATAGGAGAGACTAGAAGGGCTCTTTCCTACTCCAGCACATAGGGATGTTTATCTGCAGGGCCTCCCAGTCACTTGGGAAACCAAGTTGGAGGACATGTCTCCTCCTAGTCCCCCAAACACAGACTTACCTGTCATTCAGCCGTTCTAAGAGATAGGAGCCCAGGCCAGAGCCTGTCCCCCCAGCGATGGAGTGACACAGCACAAAGCCCTGCATGGAGAATGGGCAACAGTGTC
The DNA here is from genome assembly GCF_027409185.1 of Cynocephalus volans. Classification (NCBI taxonomy): domain Eukaryota; kingdom Metazoa; phylum Chordata; class Mammalia; order Dermoptera; family Cynocephalidae; genus Cynocephalus; species Cynocephalus volans. The sequence continues at coordinate 400,482 of NC_084469.1, read as the reverse complement.
CAGGTATCTAGTAGCAGAATTTCAAACTGGACTCACCCCCCACAATTTCTTTTTTTTTAAAAGATGACTGGTAAGGGGATCTTAACCCTTGACTTGGTGTTGTCAACACCATGCTCTCCCAAGTGAGCTAACCAACCATCCCTATTAGGGATCGGAACCCGCAGCCTTGGTGTTATCAGCGCCACACTCTACCAAGTGAGCCAAAGGCTGGCCCTTCACCCCACAATTTCTTGGACTCCTATCTTACTGAGCCCTTCCTTCCCCTGCGGTCCTTTTACATGTACAGCTTAGGAGACTCTGCCTTGTCTCCAGCAAGGCCCAGTAGCTTCTGTACAGTGCAAAGGGTACATGGGTGGGTCTTGTGCTGAATAGATAGCTTCTAACGGGTGTTGCCAAGACTTCCCTATGTCAGCTCCCACCAGCATTCCTGGGACACTTACCTCTAGACTGTCACTACCATCTGCCTCCCGATCTATGATGTCAAAAATGTCTTCGTGGATCTTCTCTCCCTGTACAGACAGACATGGGGGGTGGTCAGAGTGGGATAGGACCATGTGATGAGGGTCCTGACCTCAGAATAGCCACCCTTGATTCTCCTTATAGCACCTGAAAGTACTTTTTTGTAGCATAGGTGCCCTGCCTTTTATTTTTAAAAGATGACCGGTAAGGGGATTTTAACCCTTGACTTGGTGTTGTCAGCACCACACTCTCCCAGTGAGCTAACCGGCCATCCCTATACAGGGATCCGAACCCTTGGCCTTGGTGTCGTCAGCACCACTCTCTCCCGAGTGAGCCATGGGCCGGCCCCTGCCCTGCTTTTAATCTACATTGAGAGGCAGTACAGCACAGTGGTTAAAAGCAAGCACTCTATACCCAGACTACCTGGGTTCATACATTAGCTGCAGCCCATTTAGCTGAGTGCCTCTGGGCACGTTACTTGATTTCTCTATGCCTGTTTCCGCTTCTGTACAATGAAGGTAATAATAGAGGTCCACAGACCCTTATCTAAAATCCTTGGAGCCAGTTATGTTTTGTAATTCAAAATATTTCAGATTTTAGAAAGATAATATGGTACATATATGTATATTAAATAAAACCCCAGAGGAGATCTGAGGTGCATTAATCAAATACATTAATATTTCTGTAATGAAAGGTATGAGTAATAACAATAAAATGGACAGAAACTCTAAAATAGTCTGTCTCCATTGAGATTTGGTTTTGCTGCTCTTTTGGCCTCAGAGCTTTTTGGATTCTGGAAAGGCAGATAAGAGGCTGTGAACCTGTAGTACCTCCGAGGTTTAAATAAGTTAACACATGTAAAGCACTTAGAATAGCCTGGCACACAGCACCAGCTAGTGCAGGTTCTTAATATTATGTAGTTAACTCCCTGCAGCCATGTCTCTCTCCTTCCAGCTCTCATACATCCTGATCTGGTTTCATCTCTCTGAGAAGTCACAGGGCCTGCGGCCACACAGGGACTTGTGGGCCCTGCCAGGGAAGAGCAAATGACCTGGGAGAATCCACTGGCCCAGTTGTTGCCAGCTCCTCCTCCATGCTCAGACAGGTAGATGTTCTCTGGGTTGTACAGCTTGGCATATGGGGAGTTGAGGATGGAGTGGATCACCCGGGGCTCCAGGTCCAGCAACACGGCCCGGGGGATGTAGTGCTCATCGTCCGCCTATCAAGGGGAGTCCGGGAAGGGGCCCAATCGGCTAGGACCTGCCCAGTCCTCAGTCCTCCCAACACTGGCTCCTGCCGGCCCTCCCTCCTCAAGCCAGCCGCCTGGCCCTTTTGCCCAGCGGATTTCCCAGTACCAGGCCGCTGCCCTTCCCTTCAGGGACCCCGGGCCACGGCCGGCCCTGGACAAGTCGCTGGGGGCACCTGGTAGAAAAAGACGTCCTTGCGGTCAGTGCCCTCGGTGGCGAATTCCTCCACGATGCCCTCGGGGCTGATACCATGTTCGGCGCACAGTTGTTTCCAGAACTCGAACCCAACTGGGAGAGAGGGGGAGACACCTGAGTCTACTTGAGTCCTAAGGCCTGAGGAGCCCAGCTGTAGGCTCAGAGGCTGTCACACTCAAGGGTGGACCCAAGACACCTGGGTCTCTGAGCCATCACAGCCCAGGGCTGAGGCACAGCTCTCGGTCTGGGTCATCATACGCAGTAGGGCAGGAGACTCATGGAAGGGAAAGAGGGACTAGTGGATGCCGAGCTCTTGGGTAGGACCGGGAAGAGGCAGACCCAGAGACCGGAGGGGCTCAGGGCTCGCTTGCTCACTCTGGTTGCCGCACTGGCCCAGCTGCAGCGTGATGATCTCCCCGGGCATTGCTCTTCAGACGTGGGCACGCCAGCCCCGGCCCTGCGGGAGTCACGACTGAGACGGAGGCCTGGCAGCCGGGCGCGCAGGACGTGGGGAGCGCGCGCTCTCTCCGTCATTTGACGCGCGTGCTCGGTTTGCGCGTGTGCTGTGTCGGCCTCCACTAGGCCAACAGGCCAGGGAGCCCAACCTGGGAATCATTTTATCCCACAGCAGTGGCGGCTGGAATTCAGCACAGGCGCAGAATGAGGCCACGCCCCATCCTGGCCACCGCTCAGCGCCTGCGTGGTGAGACGGCGGGGGCCGCAGGGTCGCAACCTGTGGGGGCGGGGAGGGGCGGGGCTAGGGAGGGAGAGAGGGGCGGGGCTGGGGAGGGAGGGGCGGGGCGGGGGAGGGAGGGGCGGGGCTGGGGAGGGAGGTGCGGGGGCGAGGTCGATGAGCTGGACCAGGTGTACGGGGTCACCTGAGCGGCTCTGCTAGGTTGAGGGCCTGGATTTAAGCCAACTTTATTCTTTTAAATTTCTATTTTTGTTTATTGCGTTACAATATGAGTATACATAAAATTTACGGCTTTAACCATTTGTTGTAAGTATACAGTTGCATGATTTTACATGCGGTGGCATTGTTCTGTACCATCTCCACCATCCATCTCCAGAACTGTTTCACCTTTCCAAAGTGAAACTCTGTGCCCATTAAACAGTGACTTCCCATTCCCTCCTCCCCCAGCCCCTGGCAATGAGCATTCTATTTTCTGTCTCTATGAATCTGACTGCTCTAGATCCCTTACATAGGCAGCATCATCATAAAGTATTTGTCCTTTTGTGTCTGGCTTCTTTCACTTAGCATACTGTCTTCAGGATTCCTCCATTTTGTTTATCAATTCATCCCTTAATGGACACGGGTTGCTTCCACCTTCTGGCTATTGTGGATGATGCTGCTTTGAACATGGGTGTGCAATTATCTGTTTGAGTCCCTGCTTTCAATTCTTTTGGATAGATACCCAGAAGTAGTAGACATGGTAATTCTGTTTTGTTTTGGTTTGGTTTTTTTCCCTGGCAGGCTGGTGTGGGGATGCAAATCCTTAAACCCTTGAGGTTGGGATTATTAGCACCACACTCTAACCAAGTGAGCTAACTGGCCAGCCCGGGTTGTTTGTTTGTTTTTTTTTTTCCAGCTGACAGGTTTGGTGATCTGAACCCTTGACCTTGGTATTATAACACCATGCTCTAACCAACTGAGCTAACTGGCCAGCCCTCTAATTTTCTGAGGAATCTCCATACTGTTTAACACAGCAGCTGCACCATTTTACATTCCCACCAGCAATGGACAAGGGTTCTGTTCCATAAAATTTATAGGTTTGGACTGAGCTCCTGCACTAGGCCCAACAGACCAAACTAAAATGGAGTCACTCATGCTAAAACCAAATTGTTTATCTGACTTTCTCAGGAATCAGGAGAGTTAGTAGCCAGATCTCTAAATATACCAGTTTTAGCCATCAAGGTAAGGAAATTCCCTCTGCTTTAGCCTTTTCAAGAAAAGTAACTTTGAAACAACCAATCTGTCTTTTGTCTTCTGTTTCTACTTCTTCCATCCCTTTTCTGTCTATAAATTCAACCTCCTGTGCTCAGCTCATTGGAACACTCATTCTACTTTATAGAACGAGGTGTTGCCCAGTTCTAGAATAACAAATACAGTAAAAGCCAATTAAGAACTCTAAACTTGGGCTAGCTGGTTAACTCAGTTGGTTAGAGTGTGGTGCTGATAACACTACATTCCAGGCTTCGATCCCTGTACCAACTAGTCACACACACACACACACACACACACACACACACACACACACACACACACACACAATCTTTAATCTGAATTTGTTGTTCTGATTTCATCTCCACCAACACTTGTTACTTTCTGGTGTTTTGCTTTTTGTTTTTAAACAGATGACCAGTAAGGAGATCTTAACCCTTGGCTTGGTGTTATCAGCACCACACTCTCCCAAGTGAGCCACAGGCTGGCCCCCCAGATGTTCATTTTTAACATTTCTGTGGATGCTGAATGGGGCTTTGCAGTTGAAATTTCCAGTTATGATCACAACTGAAATTGATTGACTTTTCTTTTGTTACTGACCTTTTTTGGGATTCTTTCTCTGTGAATTGCTTGTTCATACTCTTTGCCCATATATTTATTTATATATATATATGTATATATATTTTGTTGTTGTTGTTGTGTATAGGGATCCGAACCTTTGACTTTAGTGTTATCAGCACCATGCTCTCCCAAGTTAGCTAACCAGCCAGATCCCTTTGCCCATTTTTCTATTGGGTTCTCTTAGACATTTGAAGATACTCTACAGATTTATTCTTTGTTATATGGGTTGCAAATTTCCTCTCAGTCTATGGCTTGTCTTTACACTCTGTATATGATGTCTTTTGTCATAGAGAAGATTTTAATTTTAATGTAAAGTTTACCGTCTTTTCCTTTATGTTTTGCACGTTTTGTACCTTGTTAAACCTTTCCCTAGCCCAGTGTCATACAGCTATCATTCTGTGTTTTCTTCCAAAAGCTCCATATTAATTTTGCTTAAAGACCCCGTAGGTCTTTAGTTCATCTGGAATTTATTTGGAGACCTGCTGAGAGATAGGGATCTATTACAGATTTTCCATAGGATGGCCAATTGTCTCCGAACCAATTATTTAAGAGTCGGTGCAGCCTTCCCCACCCCCTGGAACATTGCAAGCCGGCTCTGGCCTCTCTTCCGCTCCACTGGTCTGTCCCTCTGTCCCTGTCTGGCAGGCTTTCCCTGGGAACCGCTGCAGAGGCGCTGGCAAAAGCACCACCGCCAAGAGTCAAGCTCAGACGAGATTTTTGGTTTTCTTCTCTCTTTCATTTTCTCTCTCCCCCCCACCCCGCGCCTTATTTTTATTTATTTATTTTTTAAGAGAACTCGGCCACCATCCAGCTCCCGCAGCCCAGTCCTCCGGGCTTCCTTGGAAGGCTCTGGCTCGCCCCACACCCGCCCCCGCCGCGGCCCCCGCAGCCCCTCTCCCCTCACCCCACCGGACCTCCCAATTCACTTCCCCCGCCTCTGGCCAGGACAAGCTCGAGCGTCCCCCAAGAGGACCCCGCAGGCTCGCCCTTTCAGGGAGGGTCTGGCTGCACCTCTTGAGGTTTAAGGGTGGGGGCAGCTCCTTCGTTAGGCTTGAGCCTCCCTTCCCCCAGCACAACCGTTCCTCAAGAGCTGGCTGTGTTCAGAGGCTTTGCCAGAACCTTCTCAGAGTCTGCCCAGGTGAAGAGAAGGCTTCAGGGATCAGAGTAAACTTGCCTCCCCGCCATGTTTTACTCGCCGCTCCGTTTACTTCCTTTCAAATAAGCTTTAAGCAGTTTATGAGCACTTGGGAAACAGGTGATGTTTCATCTTTTCTTGTGATTAATAACAGTGCTTTGCTCCAACTTCTGGTGTCCCAGAAGTGGGAAAACTTTCTTCAAATCCCAGTTTATAGGCAAGCAGGTTAGGACATGTGAATTTATCAGAGTTGGAGAAGTTGCACTGTAAGTTTCCTCTAAAGAAGCCATCTCTGACCAGCTGCAGGCTCCTCTCTGCCCTCCTAGTCTTGTAGAAATGGGTTGGAGACTGAGATGCTTATGTACATTTGCAGAGCTGACTGTAAATCCTCCCAGGTATTAGCACGCTGTGCTTTCCATGTCTGCTGAGAATGGACCAACTGACATTAGTTAAATGAGGTGATGCATGAGCACCTTAGCACAGTGCCTGCCTCATAGAAAGCACTCGACACATGTTAGCCAGTGTTACTATCATCACTAGATGCAATCGGAACTGAAGTATTCCTTGGCTGCTGCTGCAGATGAAATATTTTATTCAGGGTAAAAGCAAAATGAGTTGTTGCTTTAAATTATTATTATTATTATTTTTAAAGAGGCTAGCCAGTTAGCTCAATTGGTTGGAACTTGGTGCTGATAATGCCAAGGGCCAGGGTTTGATCCCTGTACCATCCAGCTGCCAAAAAACAAAACAAAACAAAGAAAACCAAGTGCTTATCCCACAGATTCGGTTTCAGATCTAACTATCATTGAGGTTGAACAGAAGGCCCAGGTTTGTGGATTTCAGATACAAGGTCTTAAGGTCATTTACCCATAGCTTGATTGTTGAATGTTGACTTTAATTTGCTTGGCTCCAAGATCCTTGATCCAGGTTATGATAATGTAGTGGGATGTGTGTTCTTTTGTCTGAGGCCTTGCTCTGCCTCTCATAATAAATGCAGCATTTGTAAACTAACAAGTTTGTTAAATGTCCAGAGCCTTTATTAGACATCCCAGGTTGAATAAAACATATTTCTGGATGCACCTTCATTTCTGGCCTTTCCTGAATGCTTGGTGCAGTAAGTCAGGAGCACAGGTATCTTGTGGAGGTGAGCAGGCAGAGGTGTGAGATAGGGAAATGAGGCTATGCCTCGATGCATGTCATGCAAAAGCAGCTAGTTTGGGTCCAGCCATGGCTCATTTCGGAGAGCGTGGTGCTGACAACACCAAGTCAAGGGTTAAGATTCCCTTACCGGTCATCTTTAAAAAAAAAAAAAAAAGGCAGCTAATCAGAGCTGCTTCTAGTCATGAGACTGGGATCCTATGACCCCAAGGAATTTAACTTCAAAATAAAGGGAAGGAAAAATTAAAACAATGAAGTCATAGTACTGAAGCTCTTTATGTGAAGGGAGTTGTGCTAAATTCACATTTTGGTTATGAAATAGAGCAAAACAGGCTGTTTCATTCCGTATTGTTTTCTCAGGGAATAGGAAAAAGGAAATAAAGCTCAAAGTAATCCTGTTTGTGGATCATTTTCTCATTCTTTCATTCTTTCATTATGCGCCTATGTTATACACTGCACACTGCTTTGAGCTGGGGTAGTAGAGACAGCTAACCAAAACCTCATGCTCCTGTGCAGGCCTCGTGGTCATGCGGAAAGGTTAGCGCTGAGTGCAGAATAGGGGGCTTAGCTTTTGGTGGTGGGGGTCGATGGGGGGAGTTGTTCAGGGAGCGGCCAGAGAATTTGGGAAGACTCTTTGGAGGAGGTAGCACCTGGCGCAAGTCTGGAAGGTCTGGTAGGAATTGGTCAGGTGGAGAAAATGGAAGGAGGTACAAATCAGTAAAAAGAAAACACTCAGAAAAAAATGAGTAGGGGGAATAAACAGTTGATGATACATAAAAAAATATGAAAAAGATGCTTAGTCTCACTAGTAATCAGAAAAATACAAATTAAGGCAAAAAACTGGATGAGCACAGATTTAAACGATTGATAATATCTAGTATTGATGAGGATGTTGAGAAATGGTTGCTTTTTATATACTTTTTTTGAGGTGGCTGGCCAGTATGGAGATCTGAACCCTCGACCTTGGTGTTATCAGTATATACTATTTTTATGCACTGTTAGTGGTAGTGTAAACGGATACCTTCTTGAGGATAAACTGGCAGTTCTCTTGATATGTAAAATAGACAAAACCTTTGACCCAGCAATTCCACTTTGAGGAATCTATCCTACACAAATGCTAGGAGAGGTGTGCAAAGATATATGTACAGAAGTGTTTGCTGCAGCAGTGTTTATAATGGTGAAAAACAACCTAGATGTCCATGTGTCCATCAATAGAGGTATGGTTAAATAAATGACGTAAATCCCTATGAAGGAATACAAAGGAGCCATTTGTGAGAAAAATAAGGTAGCACTGTCATTGGCATAGAAAGGTGGCCAACACATGACAAGTGGCAAAAACAAGTTACAGAGCATTATGCATGCTTTCATGGCTTATGACAAAACCAAAACTAAAATACTTTTGAGTGCATATGGAAGAGAAAAAGTGTGTGTTTGTGTGTGTGTGTGTGTGTGTGTTGGGAGAGGTAATGGTGTGTAAGAAGCAGCATGTGCACAGGCCAAGATGTTGGAGATAGCATGTTGAGTTTAGAGTGAACACGGAAAGTTTCACGTAGTGAACTGAAGAAGGTGGCAGGGACCAGACCCGGATATGCCCTTTGGAGTAAGAAGCCACAGAAGGATCCTGAGCAGGGCTGGGACAGAATCAGATTTGCATTTTGGAAAGATCTGGCATCAGTGAGACAGGCATGCTGGAATGGAGCAAGAGGACAAGACAAGAGGTAAGGTTACCAACCAGGTCCTTACATGAATCCAGGCATGACATGAGGAGGGCCCTTCCCAAGGACAGAGAAGAGGGTACAGATTCTAGAGATACTGAGTGGAGAGACTCTGCAATGTTCAAGATGATGGAACACATCATGGGGGTGAGGGAGAGGGAAGAGTCTGAGCTGACACATTTCAGTCTTGGGGCATTGAATGAAGGAAGGGCCATTTACCGAGACAGAAGGAATTCAGGAGGAGCACATTGGCACAGGTGGAGTTGGAGAGGCCCAAGGGATATCCAGACGGAGCGAGGGGTCCTAGAGCTACCCCTATCTTGAGGAGAAGTAAGGTCTAGGTGGAGAGCCTGCTGTACCTGGGTGGTGGTAAAAATCACAGGCATTGTTTTGGTGGCTGACTAGTACAGGGAACTGAACCCTTAGACCTTAGTGTTACAAGGCCGTGCTCTAACCAATTGAGCTAACCAGCCAGTCCCCACAGGCATTGCTAAAATACAAAAGTACATTCCCTTACCACCCAGGTGCCAAAAAAAAGAAAAAGAAAGAAAGAAAGAAAAATAACAATAAATTTAGGTTAAAAAATCTGAATTGGCTTTTATTTGCGATTCTAGAATTGGGCAATACCTCATTCTATAAAATAGAATGAGTGTTCTGATAAGCTGAGCAGGGGAGGTTGGTTTTATAGGCAGAAAAGGGCCAAGGAAAGCAGAAGCAGAGAACAAAAAGCAAATTGGTTGTTTCAAAGTTACTTTCCTTACAGGGTTAAAAGGGAGGGGACTTCTGTATCATGCCGGGTCAGGTAAATTGGGCCCCTTTCGATTGGTTGCTGTGAATATCCAGTTTTTTGTTTTGTTTGTTTGTTTGTCTTTTTAAACTGGCCTGTTTTAGAATTCACTTTGCTTATGTGGCACCCAGCATCAGTGACTCCATTCTGGTTTGGTCTGGTCTGCTGGTGCCTAGTGCAGGAGGCTAGTCCAAAAGAGTGGCCTCCTATAAATTTTATTTAACAGCATGAATAGGGTCTCCCAGGGAGAATGCATGGTGTGGGATTGTTCTAGATTGGAAAAAACCTGGAATAAAACCTGATATGATAGAACACTAGAAGAAGTAGGAGAGGGGAAGGGAGGGGGAGAGGGAGGGGGTGAAGCAATAAAGTAGAAGAAAAACTAGTGTGTACCAGTAAGATCTGATCGCCTGCCCTCTTCATTTTGGGCAGAGCCCTGATTTTGTTCTGCGTTCCACCCTCCCTCCAAGTGGTTCAACAGTAAATCCTGATTAATACAAGCCAATAGTGCTTATCAACAATTTCCTTGCCAGGGACTGATTTAGGAAGGGACATATGATGCAATTCAGGCCAATGAGATGTGAGGAAAGACTTCTGGGGGCTTCTGGGGATGGTGTCGCTGGTTAAAAATAAAGAGACTATATGGGAAGAGACACTCTTCTTCATCTACATGTTGTCATGTTTGGATATGGCGCTGGAATTGCTTGTATTGGGGTTCTCCAGAAAAACGGAACCAATAGGATATAGATATATGCAGATACATATACATATATACATATATATATACACATATATACATATATGTATACATGTATATACATATATATGTATATATGAGGAGATTTATAGGGCCGAGCCCGTGGCACACTCGGGAGAGTGCGGCGCTGGGAGTGCAGTGACGCTCCTGCCGCGGGTTCCTATCCTATATAGGAATGGCCGGTGTGCTCACTGGCTGAGTGCCAGTCACGAAAAAACAAAATAACAAAAACAAAAAAACAAAAAAACAAAAAAAGAGGAGATTTATAACCTGGTTATGGAAGCCAAGAAATCCCATGATATGGTGCTGACAACACCAAGTCAAGGGTTAAGATCCCCTTACTGGTCATCTTTTAAAAAGTAAAAAAGGGGAAAAAAAAAAGGTCCCTGGGTGCCTGGTGACACTACTGAGCCTTCAGATTAATCAGGCTTGGAGTTGCTCCATATCTCTTAAGATGTGAGATGTATTTTAACCTTTGGTTTAAGCTATTTGACCTGTTTTGTTTTTTTTTTTACTCCCAGCTGAAGTCATAGCCATAGGGAAGGATACGGCCAGAGCCTAAGAAAGAGAAAATTCCAAGGAGAATATGCTTTGGCATCTGAGGCTGCAGGGAGATGAGTAATATGGAGATGGAAAAAGGTACTACTTCAAATTTGGGGACCATTGGTGTCTTTGGTGAGAATAGTGGCCCTGGGCCATGGAGTAAAAACCAGGTTGCAAAAGGTTACTTACCCATATACACAGTTGACACTAACAAATATTTGAGGAATCATAAAAGTGAGAAATTAGTGGAAGATACGGATGTAGTCAGGAAGTACAGACTCTTAAAAAATAATTTAATTTAATTTAATATATTTTGGCAGCTGGCTGGTACAGGGACCCAAACCCTTGACCTTGGTTTTACAAAGCGGTACTTTAACCAACTGAGCTAACTGGCCAGCCCCTATTTTTATTATTATTATTGTTATTGATTGATTTTTTTTTCTTTTTCTTTTTTAAAGATGACTGGTAAGGGAATCTAAACCCTTGACTTGGTGTTATCAGCACTAGGCTCTCCCAAGTGAGCTGACCAGCTAGTCCTGAGATTGTCCCGCGCTACCGTCTCGCCAGCAAGAACGACGCAGCACACAAAGGATCCTTCTGCAGATCAGCTTTAATGCATCTTGAGAGGGAGAGCATAAGCTTGCCAAAAATGGAGACCCCGAGCGAGGGAACCCGCGCCCTTTATATAGAGACTGCTCCTCGCCTAGGACGTGCTCCTACCTTATTGGTGGCTGCCTAATCGGCCCAGGCGTGTTACCGCCCTCCACCGGAAATCAGCGCCATCTTGTAATGGCGATTTCGGGCCGCTCCTCACATCTCCCCCTTTTTTATCATTTAAAGCGGCTGGTACAAGCTCGGCGGTCGCGGACAAATTAGCCAGTGTTCCTGTCCTAGGTCGTCCCTCCACAGACTTTGACCTTACCCGTCATAGGTTGACCCTATCGCCACCGGGCACCATGTCTTAGGTTGGTTCAAGTCTGGGGGAAGTTGCCCATCTCTGGACACACTGGAGCCTGTTGTTACACATAGACCTGTTTGAGCAAGGGCGAACTCCTCTGAACAAGCTTCAGGGAGGCCAGCCAACAGGAAGGGGGAAAGGGAGTCAGAGCAGGCTAATCCTTAAGCATGGACAGCCAAACGTCAGGGTTGGCCCCCTGTTCCAGGGCTAGAAATGCCTGGGCGATGACTACCCTTTCTCTCTGGGTCTGGGCTTTTAATCTGCAGACCAACCATAGTAGGAGCACAATTCCCCCACATAAGAACATGCCAACCCCAATCACTCCTGCCCACTCCTTGAAGTGGGACACGGCCGTTTTAATCCATGAGGACAGTCCGGCTGCGAAGGAGACATCCACTCTTGTTGAATTCACGGACACAATGGCCATGCGCAGCTGGTTTATCAGGTTGTCAAATTCTCTCGTCCAACCTGTTGAAAGATGCTGGGATAATTGTTTAGACAAATTTGCAGCTTTGGTATAATTTTCATATTGGATACTGGTAACACATAACCCTGAATATTTCCATTGACACCCCAATTGAGCAATTTGCCATAAAACGTCCATTTGTTCTTCCACAAGATCCACCCGCTGGTTAACCACCATTAATCCTCCCTTCAGCTGAGCGTTTAGCGCAGTCTGTGTTTCTAGGGCCTGTGTTACCGCAGAGGACAAATTATTTAACGTGGTGGCAGTCTGCACCGTGGTAGTCAAGGAGACGGCAGCAGCTGTGGCTGCACCCGCCGCCAGGGATACGGCGGCGACTATTGCCGCAGTGAGACCAAAATCCCTCCTCTGCCTGAACAAGACCATAGTATTGGGAGCTTCTACTGGGACAGGAATCCATCTAGGCATTCGAGCAACTATGGCCAAATTGAACAGCGTAGCATTCCAGCACTGTGCATAAAAGCAAGTATAGTTATCACAAGCAATCTGACTCCTCTCATCACTAATATTAGTTAAAATAAACATGAAAGGAGGATAAAGGCAAACTGGGAAGGCAGCTTGAACCTTTTTCCTCACTTTATCAGAGAGGAATGAGAAGGGATTAGAAGACTGCACGTAAGGAGGAGGCGCCAAAGGCGCAGGCCGTGCAGGGGCCACTGGGGGCGGCCGGCATTTCCACTCCCCGAGTGGTCTCCGCCGCCTGTCGGGATGATATCTCTCCTCCTCGTACCTGGCAGCTTCCTCCTCCAAATCGGATTCCTCACTAGGGCTGAGGGGATCGGAGTCGGACTCATCCAGATTTAAATCTTCTAATTCTTGTTTTAAGGCCCCCAACTCTTGCATAGGGTAGAGGCCTCCTTCTTTCCCTTCCAACTTTTGTCTGGGTTTTGAAATCCCTCCTTTACCGGCAGATGTGCCGGGAGTGTCACTTTGTTGTTTTAGAATCTGTCCCTCGTCCGTAGACTTACCGGGAGGGCCCTTTTTCTTATGGGAGACGTCTCTCCTCCTGCGGGTACCCATCCTCTCACTCCGTTCAGTTTCTGACATGCTGTCTTGGACCTCCTCTAATGTATTTTGCCCTACTATCACTACCGGTTTACAGCCCTCATCTTCTAAGCAATTTTTAATAAACTTCCAAATGGTCTTGGTGCCCTGACGGAGGTCTCCCTCCGCGTACTTGCGGTCAAGGTCTCTGCCTAGTTTGTTCCAAGAGCTCAAAGTCAAGGAGCCGGAACAAGCAAACCACGGCGCTACACGATCTACCTCTTTTAGCTCACACAGGTCTCTGGTGCAGCTGCTTATCTACGTCAGTCTGACCACACCAACGGGCGATTTCAAAACCTTTTAAACCAACCGGATTAACCCCAGACCAAGAACAGGCATACCTCTCCGAACTTACCCTCCTGCAGTTCTGAATCCTCCCTGTCTCCAGGGGGTCTCCGAAGGTGCTGACGATGACACAAGTTTCCCGGGTTTCGGCACCAAATGTCCCGCGCTACCGTCTCGCCAGCAAGAACGACGCGGCACACAAAGGATCCTTCTGCAGATCAGCTTTAATGCATCTTGAGAGGGAGAGCATAAGCTTGCCAAAAATGGAGACCCCGAGCGAGGGAACCCGCGCCCTTTATATAGAGACTGCTCCTCGCCTAGGACGTGCTCCTACCTTATTGGTGGCTGCCTAATCGGCCCAGGCGTGTTACCGCCCTCCACCGGAAATCAGCGCCATCTTGTAATGGCGATTTCGGGCCGCTCCTCACATGAGATGTCTTTTTAACACTAAAATTTTTGATGATGACTAAACGTATATACAGATATATATGATGAAGAATTGAAAATGGAATGGCGAAACCTAGTATTCTACCTGGACTTATACTTCAAGATAAAATAGAAATCTAAGCAGTGAGTTATGCATGTGATTGACTTCCCAACCAGTCTGGATGTGGCAGTATCAGATTCCTCACACTACCTTGGGAAGATAAGAAAAAACTAATAAATATTTTAACAGAGGAGGACACAGTTTATTCTTTGTAAAATAATAACCCCTACCAGGTTTTAAACATTACAGCATCAAAATATATTTATTGTAGTAAATATAGAAAATACAGATAAGCAGAAAAATAAAATAACAACTTGCAAAGATTGATATTGACCTTTTAGGAATTCATAACCCTGTTTCTTTCAGTACTTAAAGACTTAGATAGTGTTAGCTGGTGCTTGAGTTAATTGTAAGCCACAATGAGCAGACTGTGGTTTAATAGCATCTTAGGGTGACTATTGAGTTCCTGGCAATACAATCAATAAGGTTTTATTTCTGGTTTTATTTGAAAGAAAATCTTACGATGGATTCATTTTAGGTGTGTCTGGGTTTGGTCTTTTTCCTTCCTAAGTGATGTGTCTGCTACATCAGTTGGTTAACTATGTGTATGGCATAAGAATATGCTGTAATGTGTTTCTGCCCTTCAAATTGGAAGAGCCTTGATATTATCAAATGTTAGAATTGGATAATATAAAGTCTGATAATGAGAATCTGGCTTCTATTCAATTTGAAAGAGTGGTGTTGGTGACAAATGGTGAGCCGCCAATGGTGAACTCCTTCTTAACTGCACCTGTGGAGGACCTGCGTTATGTACATTTCTCTGAAGCAGAATGTCAAATGGCCTCTGTGTCCTTCTGGAATGCGTTACAATCTTAGAGTAACAGACTTGTCTAGAAGTCGAGTCCTTTATTTTTCAGACCCTAATGTCCCAGACACAGGTGCTCTCCTCCCAGTACCTTGTCTGACTTTCATTAGAGCCCTAATCACACAGTGACCTGATGAGTTATTTACATTAACACATAAACAATACAGTGAGAAATTCTTCAACTGGATCATATCTTGCATATCTCTGTTGTCTGCAGCACTTAGCACAGTACCTGGAACTTACTAGCTTCTCAATAAATATTTGTTGAGTGAATGAATGAGGAAACTGAGGCTCAGGGACTGGAAATGACCTGCCCAAGATCACAGATCTAGTTAGTAACAACATTCTGGGAGGTAGGTTATGATAACTTTTAATTACATTGCATTGCTTGAAAACATAATCAGAGGCCAAAATTGCGCTGAATGTTGGAATAAAACATTGGTGACAGGTTACTCACAGAATTAGAAACTCAGATGACAGTCCACAGCATCAAAAATTGGCTCTGAGGTCTTTCTTAAGAGTTTTGGGGCTAGCTAGTTAGCTCAGTTGGTTAGAGTACAGCCTTATAACGTCACAGGTTCAGATCCCCGTACTGGCCAGCTGCCAAAAAAAAAAAAAAAAAAAAGCAGCAGCTCTGGACGAGTTTTAGTTTTTTGGTACCCTAGAATTTTGTTTTTCTTGCTAATGCTCTACCTGTAGGAATGGTTGGTTCATATTTGGGGTGAGAGGAAGCCACCTTGGTTGGCTCTCCCATGGTTGGGAAAGGCTAGAGTGGAAGAAATCCCTCTTCTGTGGAAAGGCAGGGAGATCTTTCCCTATATCCAGAGTCCATATGTCCTTGATTGTGTTCATGGTGAGTCTTTGTGAGAAATACACACTCATTTTTGACATAGGTTGGAGAAGCCTGGTGCATGTGATGAGCACTTAGCCTTGATTTTGGTTTATTTGTTGTTTTATGTTTGTTTGTTTGTTTTCTTAAAGATGACCAGTAAGGGGATCTTAACCCTTGACTTGGTAATGTCAGCACCACACTCTCCCAATTGAGCTAACCAGCCATCCCCATATAGGGATCCGAACCTGTGGCCTTGGGGTTATCAGTACCACACTCTCTCAAGTGAGCCATGGGCCGGCCCTACTTAGCTTTGATTTTGGCACAAGCCTGTTTTTGTTTTGTTGAGGTAGAGAGGGTTAGAGTAGGGTGTCAGCTCATTGGTCACTATGGCCTTTGAGAAGGTCAAAGTGACCCAGGAAATGTAATCTGGTCAGTGGCTGGGTGGCAATTGTCACTGAGCTCAGCAGAGTCTTCCCTAAAGATGTGCTCCAGAAAATCTTCTCCAGAGAAGCCTCAAAATGCTGATGCTGGCTCTTCTGCTGACACCTGGTGCATGCGCGCGCACGTGTGTGTGTGTGTGTGTGTGTGTGTGTGTGTGTGTGTGTGTGTGTGTGTGTGTGTGTGTGTGTGTGTGTGTGAGAGAGAGAGAGAGAGAGAGAGAGACAGACAGACAGACAGACAGACAGTCAAGAAAGGAAAAGCAGGCAACAGAGAAGGTGTGGCCTAGCAGACCTAGTAGAAGTCCTTTTCATCCACTGTTTCAAGTTGACAAAGTCACCTGGCTGGCCTGGATGGCCATAGGGGAAGGTGTATAAGGTCTGGGCTAGACCCCGTAGGTGGGAGTTAGCAAGGGGAGGGACCTGTGTCACTGTCAGGGAGGAGTGGTTGCCTGGCTTGGTCATGATGAGCCTGCTGCCTGAGCTAGGTAGACAGGTGACAATAGAACCTGGCTGGTTGACCAGCTTTTGTTCCTAAATCCTATGCAATCTTTTGTGTGTATGGAGAACAAGTAGGGAAGAATTAAACTTGGGTTTTCAATCTTCTGACTGCCTGTCTGTTAAGAAGTATCTTCATTTCTTACCATCGGGAGTTGTTAGCATTGGGTTGGGATCCCAAGGACGGGCTTTATGAATCAAGAACATCTTGAAACAGTTTGCAAATTGATAGACCGGCAGGTTAGCTCAGTTGGTTAGAGCGTGGTGCCGATAATACCAAGGTCCAGGGTTCGATATCTGTACCGGCAGCCACCGAAAAAAGAAAAAAAGGGAAACTATTTGTTAATTAATATCTGTATTCTTTTTCTGGGGAAAGGTCTATAGCAGATTTTCAGACAGATTCATTAATCGGCAAAGGTTAAGAAATATTGGTGTGGAGCAAAGCAGAAGGAACACATGCATTTACAGGGGCCTGTTGTTCACGTGGCAGGGAAATAAATGAATGCACTATGGCAGTGTGGTAATACTCAATTTGTTAGCCCAGGGCCTACGGATCAACAGCTGCTACATCATCTGATAACAGTCGTTACCTGAGGCATGCACACACATATGGGTTGGAGGTAGTATTCAGGAACTTGCTGAGTGAGCCAGTGACAACCACGGTGCATGCAGACAAATAGCTGCTAGGAATAGAACGGTCACTGTGGGGAGGTCACTGAACATAGCTGCCAGAGTGGACAGAGTATCAGATTATTCTCAGTCCTGATTCAATTTACAGTTTGTGAGGGGGCCAGGTCACAAGGATTTCCAGGGACTACACTAGACTTCAGTTGAAGATTGTCCCCTGGCTCTGGGTAGGGAACCCTCTTGAGCTGTTTTGCTATGGTTGTGTCTTAGAAGCAGAAGTAGTAGTCTGGCCTTCTTGAGCCCCTTGACCCTATTCTGTTAATCTCTACATCACCTTTTTCATGAACCTTGCAGGCCTGGTATTTTCTGATACCATCCCTGTGGCCAGTGCTCTTGTGATTCATTTCCATCCGTGGGGTCCAGGGTGTAGGTTGGTGATCCCTCAAGGATCTTCCTCTACTCCTCACCACCTGTTTCTGGTCATCTCTTGACCGTGGCTGTGCTCCTTTGTTATTGCAAAGTTGTCTTAGAGGAACACATCCAGTTGGCAACTCTGTTTTGTCCTGTGGGTGACCTTCCAGCTGTGCCAGTTCTGACCACCCCTGACTCGGCGGGTTGGGCCTTGGAACTGCCATATCTTCTGCTGATAATCTGTTTTGTGCAACTGTCTACAGATCCAGTTCATGATTCATGACTATTTTTTGATCTTGTAGGAAATAAAATCCTCATAGTCACTAGTTTGTTTCCATTCAGGTGCTAATGGCACCTTGTATAATGTATCCATTAGGAAAACTTCCAAAGGATCAAATATCAGAAATTCAGCTACATCAAGCCATTTGGTTCTTAATACCATAAGCTACTCGGTGTAAGAATGTTGGAATACCTTTACTTATATCATACATTAAAGGAATTTTTAAAAAAATTTATTTCTGGTGGCAGAAATTACATCTCACCCCCCACTTTTCCAAGTCCTCTCTGAAAACCATCTAGTATTAAAGTCTCAATATCCCTGACCTGTAGGCAAATGTGGTGAACACATGAATTTGTCCTGGCATACAGTATTATTTGATTACGTGGCAAGTTTTTTAATGGCGAGTAGAAGCTACAGCTTTGACATCACTCTTTCATCTGTTCAACAAATGTTGAACAGCTACAATGTGCAGGACTTGCAGTAAATATCAGAGAAACAGAGATAAAAGACACTGTCCCAGCTCATAAGAAATGCATAGGCCAGCAGGGAAGGCGGGGAAGTGAATCATCATTATTACAATATGGAGGGGGAATTGCCAGGAAAACAGTGAACAGAGTTTCAGTAGCCCTGAGGAAGGTTGCTGCCTCTTGCAGTGGAAAAGCAGTGGATTCTCATTGTTTTACCCTTTCATTTTTATCAGGAAAAAAAAAAAAAAAAAGATGTCCCATGTAGATAAGAAACTTAAAACATTTTCCAGATAACCAGGCTTATCTGTCTAGGTCCCATAACTCAAAACATTTAAAAATTCTTTTCTTTTCTTCTTTATTGAAGCATAATTGATTGTACATATTTTGGGGGTACAGCATTAACTACCATTACCTGTGTGCAACGTGTGATGATCGAGTCAATATTATTAGCATATTCGTTATTACAAATTGTAATTATTCTTTATGCCCCTTACCTGATGCCTCCTCAACCCTCCTCTCCCTCCCCCACTCCCACCTCTAGTAACCATAGATTTGTTCTTTCCTTCTGAAAGTTCAATGTATTAGTGTGTGGTCTCCTTCCTCCCTTCCTCCCTCCTTCCCCTCATTCCTTCCTTCTTTCCTTCCTTCCTTCCTTCCTTCCTTTTTCTTTTTTTCCTTTGAAAAATGTGTATTCAGCTCCTTTGCCCATTTTTTAATTGGATTGTTTGAAAAATATGGAACACTTCACGAATTTGCATGTCATCCTTGCACAGGGGCCATGCTAATCTTCTCTGTATCATTCCAATTTTAGTTCATGTGCTGCCAAACCTAGCACTAACAACTATTTTCAATGGAAATATTTGTAAAATATATTATTTATGTCTCCTTTCTTAAATGGATTATACTGAACAAAATTTAATCTTTCCTATCGACTCAAGGCATGTGCCATGAGCACCAACATTTCTATTTTGCTGCACTGCCCCAGACTCCTTTGAAGGTATGTTTGCCCCTAAGCCAAATGGCTGCTTATTGCTTTTGCTTTTCGTAATATCTCTCCTTATCAGGATGATAGCTCTGTTCCTAACTGATTTTACTTTAGAGTCCCTACTAGCCCTTCCTTTCTCCTTCAAATTTGTGTTGGTCTAGGAATTTACACACCTAAGCAGTTTAGAATTTTGTCCCAAGTAAGAGTAAGTAGACTGTGAATCAAAACTTGACAGGCTCACCTGTGAGTCATGTACATAACTGTACGTGAACTTGGCTCTCCAGAGTGCCCTTTCCTTTTCTCGGGATAAATAAATGGATCTGTCTATTGCAGGCAAGCCCTCATGCAGAACTTGCTGAGTTCAGTGGAGGGGGATTCATAGTCCTCAGAGCCACTCATCTGCCTGGGGACAGTATTGCTCATGTGGAAATTCTTTCTGCTGGGGAGCTGTAATCTGCCCCAATGTAGTTCTCTCCAGTGGTCCTTGTTCTGCTCCTAGAGTGTCACAGAATACGTCCCCCCACCTCTTGCAATTGACAGCCCATCAATATTTGGCAGTTATCGTGACTCCTCCTAAGTTTTCTCTTTCTAGGAAAGCTGAGAAACCTCCCTCGACCACTGACTCTCTGTGTGACCCTGAGTCTCACTTTCCTCTCAGTGTCAGTTTCCTCTTTGTCAAAACTGGGATATAGCAGCGCCTGTCCGTACGGTGGTTGTGGAAATTAATTGAGCTCTACTGGTATATGCAGAGTGCTTAGAACAGTGCTTGATGTACAGGCAATGCTCAGCAAGATTTTCAATATGGCTTTGTATTTTCAATATTGTTTTGTATACATATAGCACTTAAAATTGAACAACTTTGAGACATTTTATTTAATTTGAAAAACCACAAGAATAAAACATGATGACATGCAAAAATTATATACTTTCAGCAATCCCTCTCTAGCTTTTTAAGTATTTAACTATCCATCACTTTAATAGTTTTGTTAAAATTTTTCATATCCGTTTATATTGTATATTAATATATAGATATTGTATATTAATTGTAAATATTATAAACATTATAAATACAGTCATGTGCCTCACAATGACGTTTTGGCCCACAATAGACCACATACTCAATGATAGTGCCATAGATTATCATGGAGCTGAAACATTCCTATCGCCTAGTGACATCGGAACCTTCACAGTAGTACAAAGCATTACCTTGTTCATGTTTAGGTATGTTTAGATAGACAAATACTTACCATTGTGTTACAATTGCCTACAGTATTTGATACAGTAACATGCTGCATAGGTGTGTAGCCTGGGAGCAGTAGGTTATTCCACATAGCCTAGGTGTGAATTAGGCTATACCTTCTAGGTTTGTGTAAATACACTCCATGATGTCCATACAGTGACAAAATTGCCTAATGACACATCTCTCAGAATTGATCTTTCGTTAAGCAGTGCAGGGCTGTATATATATTGTATGTTAATTGTATACTAATGCAATATATTATAAAAAGTTAATTTAGGATGTTAACTTTTTTCTTGTCCATAATATGAAAAATAGTGAGCTTCTTTCCTTGCTTGCTATTCTTATGGAATTCTAAACTTGAATCAAATATATCCACTTGATTTTGAAATAATCCTAAACTCTCATGTCTCCCATAGTTTTCAGATAGAGGGTAAGAATCCGTGAGAAATAAGATGTATCCACCCCCAAGCAATTAGGTTGCTTCTTCTTCTGTTTTTTTGGTGGCTGGCTGGCACGGGGATCCGAACCCTTGATCTTGGTGGGATAACACCATAGGTTTCTTCTTCTGTTCTGTTATTGGCATCTGTTTTTCATATCTATTTTATTGGCATTATCCATGTGTGGGCTCTTTACCTCTGGTTGCTCTTCCTGTTTACACTTCTACTCATTTACGCTTAAAACTTATTTTTTCTGGTTATCAAAGTAAAATATATCCATCACAGACCATTTGGAAAATATAGAAAAACATACATATAATACCACTGGCCAAATGTAACTCCTATTAATATTTTATTATACTTGTTTTCAGTCTTCTTTCCATCTCTCTATATATATCGATCTTTATCTCTTTCTATATAGTCGGCCCTCCATATTTGTGGGTTCCACATCTGGAGATTCAACCAACCACAGATCAAAAATATTTGAAAAAAACTTTCGTCTGTACCGAAAGTATACAGACTTTTTTCTTGTCTTTATCCCCTAATCAATACCGTATAACAACTATTTACATAGCATTTACTTTTTTTTTTTTTTTTTAAGATGACCGGTAAGGGGATCTTAACCCTTGACTTGGTGTCGTCAGCACCACGCTCTCCCAAGTGAGCGAACCGGCCATCCCTATATAGGGATCCGAACCCGCGGCCTTGGTGCCATCAGCACCACACTCTCCCGAGTGAGCCACAGGCTGGCCCTCCATAGCATTTCCGTTGTATTAGGTATTATAAGTTATCTAAAGATGACTTAAAGTTCACAGAAGGATATGCATTGGTAATATGCAGATACTACCCCATTTTATATCAGGGGCTTGAGCATCCATGAATTTTGGTGTCTAAGGGAGATCCTAGAACCAATCTCCCACATACTGAAGGATAACTCTATATCCATATTTTTTAAACAAAAATGAAATACCACTGAATGCTTTTTCACTTCACACTAAATGGTACCAATTTACTCTTCAAGCCAGTTCCAAACTAACCATCCTAAAATACAGATTTCATCACATTCCTTCTCAGCTCAAGAATTTGCAACTGCCATTCAGGCCACAGGAAACCTCTGAGCACTTCTTAGACACTGGGTGTGGCAGAAAGAATTGATTTGGAGCCAGAGGACCTGAGGTCAAGTGTGTCTTTCACTTAACAGCTGTGTGGTCTTGGACAAGTTACTTAACCTTCCTGAGCCCATTTCCCTATGATGATAAATGACAAAAATCCTCCCTCTAAGGGCCCAGATGATTCATGCTTGAGAAAGTGCATCATGCAGGGTAAAATGCTGTACAGATGGCAACAATGCTACTTCCCCTCTCCAATAAAATTGGGAGCCTCTTTAAGTTGGGTTCATTAGGAAGCTTAGTGATGGGCAACTCGGTCTCTGTTTTTAATAAAAGCTTGCTTAATTTATGAACAAATGTCTACCAGGCCTTAATTCAGCCCTAATCCCTCATACATACTGCTTCAAGATTTTCCAGTCATTCTCTGTGGTGTTCTTTAATTTGGGGTGACCAACTGTCCTAATTTTCCTATGACTGAGGGAATGTGGGCATTTCATTTTTAAAACCAAATCTGAGGGGTTTCTCAGGAGTCAAAGTTTCAGTGCTAAAACCAGAATGAGTTGGTCCCCTATTAATAACTCAGTAATGGATTTGAGGGTTGGAGGGAAGAATTGCTACCTCCAGCTTCCATGGCCAGCATCACTAAGATAATAATGCCAGTGAGATATGAGGAGGACATTTCCAACTGGGTCTCATGGGTTGTTGGACTCTAACTGCCGGGGCCTGTAGCTTTGCAAGAAACTTGATTCTACCTCTTACACTGTGGTTATTTGGCCCTGTGGAATTTAATTAAAACTTGTAAATGATGAGTTGGTTAACCAGAATGTCGATTGAAAATGTTTCGTTACTTTTCTAGGGCAGCCCCTTCCCTGCTTAAGATGCCTGAGAGGGAATGGAAAGGGAGCAAGTGTTGGAGATGGGCATTGCTGGACAGTGTACTGTATGTTGGATTGTAACTGACTCTCCACTGAGTGCCCAATTCTAGGGAGATCTAGAATGTTTGCAAACTGGCAGAGACCATGGATAAGGCTTACTAGACTGACCCACCAAACACTTTGTCCAGTGTGTGTGCCCACTGTGCTTGTCACCTCTTTACCTCATCTCAATATGCTTCCCAAAGTTGCGATCCGTAAGTTTCAGATTCCTTCACACAACTCTGTTTTTGGTTATGTGCTTCCTGCTACAGATTTGTCTCATGCATGTTCGAGAGTCCCTGGGGTCACATGACAATGGAGTGTTCTGGGAACATTACCTTTAAATGGCTAATTTCCTCTTATTCCTTTAGTCAAGAAGAAGTTCCTGTTCCAGGCTTGAGCATTCTGCTTTCTCTCCAACTTTTCCACAGCAACGCTTGTCTCTCAGCAGGGACAGTTATCTCTGTGGCTTGTAGTTTCTCAGACCACAGGGACTTTTCAATACCAGCACCACCTGCTGCCCTGATTCCCAGAGGCTTCCTTCCCTTTCCACCTGGCCTCCCACTGCCCTCTAGTTGACACACTTTGGGTTTTGCTGCTGGCCAAGAACAGGGAGGGGCTGCACTGGTGTGGGGTGATGGTTGATCTGGAAATAGCCTTGTGGGAGGGACCTGGTTCTGAAGTTGGCATTGAAGTGTGAGTCTGTTCTTACAATGCCTGGTGCTCAGCAGTCAGAAAAAGGAGACATCTTTGCGGATCCATTTCTCCCTCCCAGGGTATTTATTCACCCCTCTGGGTTGGTGACTGTAGTACTATCTAGACATGGCTTTTACTCTGGACTACCTGGGTATTTCTTCCTGCCTGGGACTCTACATTCTGCCTAACAGAATCTTGCAAAGGAGGACCTGCTTGTGGCCTGGAAGTGGGCCAGCTGGCCATTAATATGTACCAGCCTCTCTACATTTGCCAGCTCATGACCCCCCACTCATCACTAGCTATTCCTGCACATGCCCCAAGTGAAGAAAGGTTGGTCATCAGGGGCGGGGGCAGTTAAGGGAGAGAACTGAGACCAGGTACCCAGTGGTGCAGAAGGAGGAAGTGAAGCTGAGAAGGGACCAGGTGTACACTGGTTTTTGCTGAAGTCATCTTCCTCCCTACTGAGAGAACAGGCAGCTGGTTGATACCAACGAGGCTGGCTCTCCCTGAGTCAGCCCCCTGCAGACACTGGCAACTGATAGTGACAGCCTGGCTGCTTTGACTGCAATGGTGACAGGCTTGTGGCCTCCCTGCCATCCCTCAGGCAACCCAGGGCCTGGCTTCTGACTGCCTGTCTGTGCATCAGTCCTACAAGGATCCCCTCTGTTCATAGGGGTCTGACCTGTATAGTGCTCACTCTGTTCACATGCAGAGCTTTATTAAAGATAAATGGTTCATGGGAGGAAAAGTATATCCCCAGGCCAATAGTGAGCAAGTATGCTCTAATGTAAAAAGGGGGGGGGATCTCAATTTGCCCAAAGTTCCTCAGTACTCTTCAGCCCCAGTAAGAGTGGCAGAAACTTTCTTGGGCTGGTGTTTCACCCTTGTGCTGAGCTCTGCCAGCCCCAATCCTTCTGATCCACTCAGCCTGACCCTCTGGTTTTGACCCCAGACATCCTGAGGGCAGGCAGAAGTTGCCAATTACCCTGACTTGGGTGATGGGGACACTTTGTAAGTATATTTAGGCCAGTTGAGGCAGGCAGAAGTTGCCAATTACCCTGACTTGGGTGATGGGGACACTTTGTAAGTATATTTAGGCCAGTTGAGGCTGACACCCCTTACCCCCACTCCAAGGATACAATCTACCCTCTCTACACAGGTATTCAACGTGCCACAACCTCTGACAATCATGAGCTCATCCAGGGACTCCAAAAGTCCTCAGAAATAGGATGATTCTACACCAGCCTATAAACTATCACAAAAGGCAGGACCGTGCAATGGTTAGGAACACAGATACCAGTCAGTCAAACCAGGGTTTGAATCTAAGTCTGTTGGCCTCAGTTTCCTCATTTATAAAATGAGATTAATAATAATGTCTACCACTTCGTAAGGTTGTCATGAGGATTAAACAAAAGAATGTACTTATCACAGTGTATGCATGCATATTAGCCATCACTGTAATCCTCACCTTTAGGGTATATAAGACCCTAATGGGGCCCGGACAATCCACCACAGACTAAGAAGAAGCTGCTTTGCCCTTTCGATCCTGAAGATTTAGGCTCCTAAATCAAGTACTTCCCTACAGTCTTTGACCAGAAGTGGAAGTCGCTGTCCTTTAAATAACTGGAGACCATCTGAGAACAGAAATATGGTGCCTTAGCTGTGGAAAAACTTTTGACCCTGCTTGCAGTCCAGGTTTTCAATTTGGCCTCTTGAAGAAACAGAGCACACCCGGGACACTAGGCAGGAACAGAGGGCAGCATTCCCCGCCTGGAAGCAGGCAAGGAGCATGCCAAAAACACCACTTCCACATGGACGGCCCACCACAGCCACGGCTGCTGCAAAAGTGGCTCAACACAACAGTAGCCAGAGCCACCATGCAGGCAGCCCACCAGACACTCAACTGCAGTGACACAAGGAGAGTCACCAGCAAAAACCAGAAAAAGAGGAGGACATTTCTCTCCTCAAAGCCCACTCCAGCATAATAGAAGCAACTGCTCTACCACGCCCCTGCTTTTCTTTCTTTCTTTCTTTTTTTTTTTAAGATGACCGGTAAGGGGATCTTAACCCTTGACTTGGTGTTGTCAGCACCACGCTCAGCCCGTGAGCGAACCGGCCATCCCTACATATAGGATCCGAACCCATGGCCTTGGTGTTATCAGCACCGCACTCTCCCGAGTGAGCCACGGGCCAGCCCCTTGCTTTTATTTCTGATCTTAGTAATTTCTGTCTTCTCTCTTTTTTTCTTGGTCAGTCTAGATAAAGGTTTGCAAACTTTGTTATTCTTTTCTAAGAATCATAAATAAATAAACAAACAAACATACATACATTATATGGAAACAATAAAATAAAAGAATAAATTTGTCCTCTTGACTTGATGTTCCTAGACTCCAGCTGCCTGAAACTAGTGGATCTCCTGGACTGTCTTTCCAGCACCACCCTGTTTGCAAGAAGCTTAAAGGTAGCCGGTCTGATTCCATTGCTTGCCCAGGGCCTAGTGGTAGGGGTGGTGGCCTCAGGCCCACAGGTTTTGTAATCAACAGGACTCTCTGATGTGGGAACATGAAACGGGTGGAATGTTCACCTAATATAGTGACTTGTGAGAGGCAACTGGGATCCAAAGGGGGCCAGACAGAGAACAAGGTAATATCTGTGGGCCTATTCACCCTGGAAAGGAATTTCAGGTAGGTCAAACCCCACCTGTGTTCTCCAAAATTAGGCAGAAGGAAAATCTGGGGGAGACCGTTTGCTCAGAGTTGAAGATGCTAGAAATGGGGAGGGACTCCATCAGAGTGATGGGAAAAGAACAGGCATCCCCTTGCCCGGTTTCTAAAGCCTTCAAAGAGACCAGTGACTTCATTTATGTCCACTGCTTTATTAAAGATAGTCTCATAAGAGGAGAAGTAAACATGTCCCCAGGCCAACAGAGAATGTGTGTACGTGTGTGTATGAGAAAGAGACGTGTGAGGTCCCTGATCTGTGCTCTGAGCGGGTGGTCAGTCAGATGGGGCCTGGCCCAACCAATAAGGCAGATGAGGGTCCTTGTCCTGGGGGACTCACTGCTCCTGGGTGCCCCAGGAGATGTAGTCTGGCCGTGTGGCTGCATGGTACTCATCAATGAGTTGCTGCACAATCTCCCTGGACGTGTCCATCTCATTAAAGTTGTCCTTGAACATGTCCTCCTTGCGGAACTGCTCCAGGAATGCCTCCCGCTTCCTCAGCTTGTCGTACTGACGACAGGTCCTT
This sequence comes from Cynocephalus volans, assembly GCF_027409185.1. Classification (NCBI taxonomy): domain Eukaryota; kingdom Metazoa; phylum Chordata; class Mammalia; order Dermoptera; family Cynocephalidae; genus Cynocephalus; species Cynocephalus volans. The sequence continues at coordinate 373,621 of NC_084469.1, read as the reverse complement.
TCAAAGAGCTTGGGGTAAACAGAAAGCAAGGGTGACAAAGAATTTTGAGAAACAATGTGGCCCAGAGAGCCAGGAAATCAAGGCTGGGCTGTACTACAGCAAAAAAGCTGGAAGCAGGGGCAACTGGGATGGAGAGAGGTGAGTCACAATCAGGAAACCAATTAGGGGAAAAAAGGTGCAAACTACGAGACTCACCGAGGAGATGCTGGTGTGGTTGGCCATCATCAGACCGCTAACACGGTGGGCTGAGGGCAGGTAGGGAGACTTCCTGGACAGGGCCACCTGGATGCTGGCTGGGCCCCAGGGGATGAAATTGGCCAACTTCCGTTCCCGGATCCTCTGCAGGCTCTTGTGGACCTGGGGTGGCACAGGAGTGGTGATGGTAGCCTCTCCTCTAGCCCTGCAGGTTCAGGGGGTAGAACTGAGGGGCCTCACCCACCTGGGTGGGGTCCACCTCTCCCTGGATGATGTTGAGGATGGCAATGTAGCAGTGGTTGGTCTGGCGGTCCCGGCCTGTGGACACCATCACGTTCTTGGGCTGTAGCAGCCGCCTCATGACATCTAGGACCGTGGTCTTCCTTACGCTAGCCACCTGATGGGACAGTGGGTCACAGGGACCAGGCCAGCACTCAGGGCACAGTCCATTGATTCATGGACAGAGAACAGCGGTCAACACATGTTCCCATCAGACTCGGGGTAGGAGGGTCTCTGTGGGGAATGTCTTTAGATTCAGGTCTGTACTGAGTCTCTGCCACAGGATTACGGTCTTCGCCCTCCTCCGCTCAGCAAACTCGTGCCCTTGTGCAGTAGCAAAACCCAACTCCATACAACCCAAGCCCTGCAGGAGCCAAAGGCAGAGGGAAGACAGGAAGATGGGAAGACAGAGAGCATGTCAGCAAGAAAGCTGTAGATCTGTGCCTGAGCGCAGAGCCTCTGGGAGCTGCAGAGGGCAGCTCCTGGGGTAGTGGGGGGAAGAGAGAGACTAGGTTGGGGCCTGCCAGGTCCAGGGCCAGCCTGGCCTGGGCCACTGAGGGTTGCTCTTACTGACTGGTCCGTGGTGAGGGGGGTGTAGCCGGTCATGAGGAAGTGGAGCCGGGGTGTGGGAATGAGCGAGGCAATGAGGCCGATGAGGTCGTTGTTCATGTATCCAGGGTAGCGCAGGGTGGTCGTGCTGGCCGACATGATGGTGGACACCTGGGGGCCGGGGTGTCACTTCATAGGCTTTGGCCTGGATGAGCCTCCCTTCCCCAGATGGCCCTCCAGCAAGGAGGGTGTCCAGTCCAAAGGAGTCCAGGAGTGGGTAGTGGGTGCTCACCAGCTGGTTGATCTGGGAGAAGGACGGGTTCTGGATGTGCAGGCGGTCTGTGGCGATCCGGTTCAGGGCTGTGTTGTCCAGCACCACCTGGGGGGACAAAAGAGGGTGGCAGATTTATGGGAACAGTGAAAATAGGAAACCCGCCTGAACTTAGGCTCTGAAGCTTAATTTCCTTTGAGCCTCATGGCCAGAGAGTCCCATCTAAAAGGGACTTGCACAGGCCTCTGGCAAAGGAGGGCTCAGAATGGGCTTTTTAAATGCATGAAGATGAATAAGTCGACAGGGACACTGGGAGTGGGGAAAGGTAGCATCCAGGACTCACCACACAGTCTGCGTTCTGGGTCAGCCTCTTGAGCGTGAGGAGTGAGTTGTAAGGTTGTACCACCACGTCGCTCATCTCATCCTGGTTGGGAAACACTGAGTACGTCTGCACCAGCTTCTTGGGGTACCTGGTGGGGGTTGGGAGAAAAAGATCAGGGCAACAGACTGGAGCTTGGTGAACATGAGGTTCCCCAACACCTGTCTGGAAAGCAGCTAAATCTGGAAGGGGAAATTGGGTGGGTCACAGGATCAGTAGAGAAGGGAAACTTGACTTTTGGAACTCTGTAACCCCCAAGGGAGAAGGGCAGAGAGACATCTTAGGATCTAGAGTTCCAGCTCCTAATCTGGCCACACTCCCTGGACCTTCGTACCTGGCCCAGATCCTAGGCTCCAATTCCCACCACTAGGAGTGTGATTGGGTTCTCAGTTGTTGTAACTTCACTTTCTTCACTATAGGAGAGACTAGAAGGGCTCTTTCCTACTCCAGCACATAGGGATGTTTATCTGCAGGGCCTCCCAGTCACTTGGGAAACCAAGTTGGAGGACATGTCTCCTCCTAGTCCCCCAAACACAGACTTACCTGTCATTCAGCCGTTCTAAGAGATAGGAGCCCAGGCCAGAGCCTGTCCCCCCAGCGATGGAGTGACACAGCACAAAGCCCTGCATGGAGAATGGGCAACAGTGTCCAGGTATCTAGTAGCAGAATTTCAAACTGGACTCACCCCCCACAATTTCTTTTTTTTTAAAAGATGACTGGTAAGGGGATCTTAACCCTTGACTTGGTGTTGTCAACACCATGCTCTCCCAAGTGAGCTAACCAACCATCCCTATTAGGGATCGGAACCCGCAGCCTTGGTGTTATCAGCGCCACACTCTACCAAGTGAGCCACAGGCTGGCCCTTCACCCCACAATTTCTTGGACTCCTATCTTACTGAGCCCTTCCTTCCCCTACGGTCCTTTTACATGTACAGCTTAGGAGACTCTGCCTTGTCTCCAGCAAGGCCCAGTAGCTTCTGTACAGTGCAAAGGGTACATGGGTGGGTCTTGTGCTGAATAGATAGCTTCTAAAGGGTGTTGCCAAGACTTCCCTATGTCGGCTCCCACCAGCATTCCTGGGACACTTACCTCTAGACTGTCACTACCATCTGCCTCCCGATCTATGATGTCAAAAATGTCTTCGTGGATCTTCTCTCCCTGTACAGACAGACATGGGGGGTGGTCAGAGTGGGATAGGACCATGTGATGAGGGTCCTGACCTCAGAATAGCCACCCTTGATTCTCCTTATAGCACCTGAAAGTACTTTTTTGTAGCATAGGTGCCCTGCCTTTTATTTTTAAAAGATGACCGGTAAGGGGATTTTAACCCTTGACTTGGTGTTGTCAGCACCACACTCTCCCAGTGAGCTAACCGGCCATCCCTATACAGGGATCCGAACCCTTGGCCTTGGTGTCGTCAGCACCACTCTCTCCCGAGTGAGCCATGGGCCGGCCCCTGCCCTGCTTTTAATCTACATTGAGAGGCAGTACAGCACAGTGGTTAAAAGCAAGCACTCTATACCCAGACTACCTGGGTTCATACATTAGCTGCAGCCCATTTAGCTGAGTGCCTCTGGGCACGTTACTTGATTTCTCTATGCCTGTTTCCGCTTCTGTACAATGAAGGTAATAATAGAGGTCCACAGACCCTTATCTAAAATCCTTGGAGCCAGTTATGTTTTGTAATTCAAAATATTTCAGATTTTAGAAAGATAATATGGTACATATATGTATATTAAATAAAACCCCAGAGGAGATCTGAGGTGCATTAATCAAATACATTAATATTTCTGTAATGAAAGGTATGAGTAATAACAATAAAATGGACAGAAACTCTAAAATAGTCTGTCTCCATTGAGATTTGGTTTTGCTGCTCTTTTGGCTTCAGAGCTTTTTGGATTCTGGAAAGGCAGATAAGAGGCTGTGAACCTGTAGTACCTCCGAGGTTTAAATAAGTTAACACATGTAAAGCACTTAGAATAGCCTGGCACACAGCACCAGCTAGTGCAGGTTCTTAATATTATGTAGTTAACTCCCTGCAGCCATGTCTCTCTCCTTCCAGCTCTCATACATCCTGATCTGGTTTCATCTCTCTGAGAAGTCACAGGGCCTGCGGCCACACAGGGACTTGTGGGCCCTGCCAGGGAATAGCAAATGACCTGGGAGAATCCACTGGCCCAGTTGTTGCCAGCTCCTCCTCCATGCTCGGACAGGTAGATGTTCTCTGGGTTGTACAGCTTGGCATAGGGGGAGTTGAGGATGGAGTGGATCACCCGGGGCTCCAGGTCCAGCAACACGGCCCGGGGGATGTAGTGCTCATCGTCCGCCTGTCAAGGGGAGTCCAGGAAGGGGCCCAATCGGCTAGGACCTGCCCAGTCCTCAGTCCTCCCAACACTGGCTCCTGCCGGCCCTCCCTCCTCAAGCCAGCCGCCTGGCCCTTTTGCCCAGCGGATTTCCCAGTACCAGGCCGCTGCCCTTCCCTTCAGGGCCCCCCGGGCCACGGCCGGCCCTGGACAAGTCGCTGGGGGCACCTGGTAGTAAAAGACGTCCTTGCGGTCAGTGCCCTCGGTGGCGAATTCCTCCACGATGCCCTCGGGGCTGATACCATGTTCGGCGCACAGTTGTTTCCAGAACTCGAACCCAACTAGGGGGAGGAGGCGGGTGGGGGAGAAAGAAGATATCTGGACCTCGGCAGGTTCCAATTAGGAACTGGGGGGCGGAGCGCCTGGGTCCAGGAAAAAGAAGTGAAGCCCCAGGACTCGCTCCTGTATGCCAGCGACTGGGTAAGGAAGGACCCCTCGGGTTGGGCAACTGGACACTGGGTCACGGATGTCCCGCCTTTCGGAGAACTACAATTCTGGGAAGGACAGATGGAGTCCAGGATCTCACAGCGAGAGCCCATTGAATCTAAGGAACCCGGCTAAGTGGAGGGGCCGGAGGTTCGCTCACTCTGATTGCCGCACTGGCCCAACTGTAGGGTGATGATTTCCCTCGGCATCGCTCCTCAGGCTCGGGCGTTGAAGCTGCTCCCGCCAGCAACGCCGTCGCAAGCCTGCCCGCTCGCTGTAAGACGCAGGCGCCAAATAATCCGCTCCACCCACGAGCTTTCTCCTCTCCAATGAGAACTGGGTTCTGGCAATGGCACTTCCTTATTTATTTGGCTTCAGTCATACAGATTGCGCGTGCGCGGCTCCAGCCCGGGCTCCTCGCTCCGGCGCCGGGTACATTCTTTGGCGCCGCGTCCTTCCCCTTCTCTGGGTGGACACGTGCTTGAGCCTGTGCGCAAGCGCACTGTGGGAGAGGAGGCCTCCTCCGCCGGACCACGCATCTGCGCAGTTGGTGTTATTGTGACTGGCGGCGGCCCCGGATGTCGTGGCTGCTGGGGGGAGATGGCGGAGGCTGAGAGGGTGGCCGCGGCCCCAGGCCCTGCTTTAGGGTCGACTTTCAGGGGCCGCCGAGCCATGTCAGGCTCCTGGGAGCGGGCCCAGCAGGTTGAAGCGGCGCAGCGGGCCCTGGTGGAGGTGCTGGGGCCTTACGAGCCTCTGCTGAGTCGGGTGCAGGCAGCCCTGGTGTGGGAGCGGCCAGCCAGGAGCGCCGTGTGGTGCCTGGGGCTGAACGCGGCTTTCTGGTGAGAGAACTGGACCCGCGGCAACCGTCCGAGTCGTGGATTCGTCAGGTTTCTCTAGGGCTCTACCTCTCGCCTGCTCTGTTTTCTTAGCTGCAGTGGCTCCTTCCTGTACCTGCCTAATTTTGCCTCACCTCCTTCCTCCATCCTGCCTCCAGGCTTTGGCACCCCAGTTCTTCCCAGGGCCTTCCAGCTGTCTTCCCTGCTTCACCTGCGCCCGCACCCACGTCCCGCACATCTGTGGGCAGGAGCTTCTGGTAACATCTTGAGCCGCTCTCAGTGAGCGAGAGCCCCTCTTTTTAGCCAGGGAAAGCTGTGTCCCTTTAAGGCAATTACCTTCCTTTTCTTGCCTGCCCAAGTGTGGTTTGAAGACTCCCTTCGGAGATTTTAGTAGTTACTGTTGGAGTGGAGGCGTGAGATGTTGAAAAGGTATCCATAGGTGTGATAAGAAAACAAGCTTGAGCGATTAGCATGAATTAGCATGTTAAGTAACCTCTCGATCAGTCAAGGAAGTTTGTGAAGTCTTGAGTGTCAGTGTGAGCCACCAAAGCAGCAACTTGAAAAATTATAAGCTTTTAAAGAACAGTTATGAAATAGATTGTGAGATTTCACCCTTTTCAAAGCCTCCATTGCCACTCCTCCCTGTTCCAAAGAATTAGGCATCCATAGCCACAGTTTATAGGCAAGGATATTGACGATGTCTAATAGTGTGTGCTCCTGAACTGGAAAAGTGGCACTATAAATACGCTTTAAGTATCTGTATGTGTCATGCTCTGTGAAAATGGAACTGCTGCTCCTGTCAGTTGTCATCATCTAAAGTGCACGTAGGTCTTCAGAGGATCTACCAAGCTTAGTTAGTTTGGATTTATTCATAACAGGGGAAGTTCCAAGGAAATTGACTTGTAGGGGGCTTCTACAGCTGAATGAAATGAGACTATTCTGGATAAACCTGAAACAACAAAGTATGTGGGTTTTTTTGTTTTTTTTAATGTGTCTTTGCCAAAAATAGCTTTTCTATTAAAATTCTTGGTTTTAAAATCAAAACACACATTATCCTTTGTCTGAAAGATTTTCATTTTGCTGGAGAAGAACAAATGTTCCAAGTTCATTGACCGGAAGATAGTGTTCAGTTATTAAGTTAATCCTCTCCAAGTTTGACGGACAGCTGGGTTAAAGGTGTCAGAGCAGTCTCTGGCCTTTGTTGCTTCCAAAGTCTTTAGCAAACTTGATGATAAACTTTCCTACTACATTCTTCACTCATTTTTGATAGTGCTTCTTCTGTGACCCCCAGGTTTCAACTTCTCTCTCATTGCTCTGTCAGAAACCCTTAACCTCACTCAGGAGCGTTTATCCAGTCAAAACTTCATTTCCCACAGTCAGATTTGTACCCCTAGTAAGAAGGTTGGTCCTCATTAAGCCAGTTTGTATCAAAGGATGACTGGCTGATGGAAAAAAAAAAACTTTATCAGGGCTTAAATGAATATTAAACCAAACATTTATTAATGCAAATGATTTGCTAGCACGTATGTTGTTATTTTTGAGGAGGGACCTTTCACATGCCCCTTGCCTGAGAGAGATGTTTGAAGCAGAATGTGGGGTCATGGTCTACACATAAGGAGCTGCTGTGACTGGGACACATCTTGAAATGTTACAGTTAGTTTTAATTTGCTGGTCTCCAACAGTGTTCACTTAAGCTTATTAATATGCTGTTTAAGACTCTCACTCAGAACCCCCTTTTGTACTCTGGGTCTCTTAAGGCATTGTCGTGATTGGTTATCTCTGGCATTTCCTGGTAGCTTGCCTGCTGTGTATCCAGAACACAGTTACTCTTTTTACATTCCCATCACACCAAGGAGGTGGGGGAGAGATATAAGAAAATGAGGGTGTGACTCATAAGACTGAAAGAACAGTTGAATGTGCCATTTATGGAGAGGACTGATACCTATGAAGGGTACAGACAGTGTTAATACCCCAGAGAATAGAGTATTCTGGCAGTGGAGTTCATAGAATTGTTTGGGGGAAATGAGCTTCCTTGGAAGGTAGTTTGAGGTTTAAAGTGAAAATTAGGCTTCACATTCCAGTACTGTCATAAATTGAGTATGAGTGTTGACATTTCACTTAGGAATGTTGAAGAGTGACTGTTTAGTTCTCAGATATTTTAAATGTTTAGGAAAGGGAGGAAGATCATTAGTTCAGGTCAGAAAAATCAAATCTGAAATACTTAATTTTTCTTTCATTACTTGTTTTGAATAATGGCACATTATTAACTGAAGTGTTTTATGCATTTTGAGGTATTAGAAGATTGAATAGGGGTACAAAAAAATCATCAGAATTCAGTGTTCTGTATTCTCCGTCACAGTTTTTCTGTACCTGTGAATGTGCCCTCTTACATCTTAAAAAACAAACAAACAAAAAACGTAAGAGAGAGATAAATGTAGGTACCTTGTCACTGTAGTATTTCAGGGCTTTCACTTTTTTTTTTTTTTTTCAGGTTCCAGAGAAATTCTGGTAGCCATATCAGAGATCTTCCAGCTTAGATTTCTTCTGGTCACTGATCTGTTATTATCTCTAGGATAATAATAGGAATGTCAAGCCTTCCCTTCCAATAGCCTGTATTTTCATTAGCCTCAATACTATCTGTAAATGAGAGGCAACAAGAGTATATCCTGACAGGATCAGAAAAGAGCAAGTTCGAGTAACTTTTTGGTTTGATTCATACTATAGGAGATAAGGGGAGGGTAAATGAGCCCTGGAAATGTGTGTGAACTCCCTCCCAGCTCTCTCCTCCACTCCTCCTTCTACGAAGAGTACATGGTTCACAGAGGGCTAGATGACTGCTGAGCTCCTTTCCAGTGTTTATGCTTCTGAGATTCTAGGTGGGTGGTCTTTGAATTAGGGATATTGATTTAAGAGTAGTCCACGAGCTGATTTCCTTTTGAGGTCTCTGTTGGGATCTGCTTTAACAGTCACTAGTCTGAGTCAACCGTATTATACTTTTGGGGGTTATTGTGGAATCTTTTTTTTCACACACACAAAAAAAGTGTTCCCTCCCTCCCCCACCCCCCCAAAATAAAAAGACCTGAGAAATGATTCAGGGTAGACAGCAATTCTGACTTCAAAGGTTAGAATTTGAGCAAAAAACAATAGTGAGGAACAAGAAACAAAAGGGAGGACCTATGTAAGTAGAGACACTTGTTCTGTGAAAAAAAATCTACACATCAAATTTCAAATGAAATTTATTGAGCAGTGTTTCTAATGATAGTCTTTGAAGGGTTTTTCTTGTTGATTTTCGTAGCCAGAAAGACTTCCAAGGATGCCTTCACTTACTTTGCCTCTCTTTGCCTTCAGTATTCCATCTGTCCTAATTGTAAAGTTGGGTGGTTTCTCTCCATTAGCAGTTAGCTGGTTTCATTTCTGCTTTTGTGCAAGCAACAACTATCATTACATTATACAGTTTGGGTTAATTTTTTCCTTCTAATTTGCCAGTAACTGGCTCATTAAACAGACTGTCACAAGTACTATACAATAATGGGCTTTTTGTCCCTATAGGATGGGATGCTTTGTTCTGAAGTGCCACTGAGACAAGCCTACTCTGTAATAACAAAGGGACCTAGAAGTAGTATCTTCTTTGATTGAAAATAGAAATGTGGTCATTCCTTTATTTATAATTATAGCAAGCTCTAATTTACCTGTACTAATAATGAGTATCCACATTATAGTTAATCTCCAAAAGATTATGTTGCCTCTGGGATTTCTCATTATCTTTGTGAACACCAGTTTTCTATTCCAAGGGATATTTTATTTAGACTTGTAATTAGATTTTAGCCCCTGACAAACCATATGGACAGTTTACAAAAGGAAAAAAAAACAGAAACAATGAATATATAAAATTTCAATCACTAGTAATAAAAAAATTCAAATATAAATGGCAATGGGTTACTAATTTCTGCTTATTAAGTTTTTAAAAATGATAATACTTAATTCTGGGGTAAATACGGAAAAATAGGCATATAGCTGATAGGAACATAAATGGGACATCCTTTCTGGAAGGTAATTTGCCAACATATATTAAGCTACTTAAAAAGTGAATACCTTTTCTAGGGCTGGAGGAAATGGGGAGTAATTGCTAATGGGTATTGGTTTCTTTTAGGGTAATAAAAATGTTGTAAAATTATATAATGGTGATAGTTGCACAACTCTGTGAATGTACTAAAAACTGTTGAATTAGACTATTTATTTATTTATTTTTGTTTGTTTTTGTTTTTGAATTAGACAATTTAGAAAGGTGAATTTTATGTTATGCAAACTGTATCTAAATAAGCTGTTATTAAAAAAAGTTAATGCCTTTTGACCCAGTAATTCCACTTAAAGTGGTTAATTACAGACAAGGACAAAGATTTATGCTCAGTGATCTATAGCTCAGCTTTTCTTTGTTACATCAACAATTGGAGGGCTAGCAGTTTAGCTCAGTTGGTTAGGGTGCGGTGTTATAACACCAGGGTCAAGAGTTTGGATCCCTGTACTGACCAGCAACCAAGAAAAAAAGAAGGAAACAGTTTAATTAGGGAAAGGTTTAAAAGACTAGTGGTATATATGTATACTGCAGTTATTTTAAACCTTTTAATGCTTTTCTGGTTGTATGGGAAAACATGTCTATGTATTACCAAGTGAAAAAAGGTTTTTAAACCAGGTATGCCATATACTTCCACAGTGTTTTTATATGTGAATTATTATTATTATTTTTTTTTAAAGATGACCGGTAAGCGGATCTTAACCCTTGATTTGGTGTTGTCAGTACCACGCTCTCCCAAGTGAGCTAACCAGCCATCCCCATATAGGGATCCGAACCTGTGGCCTTGGTGTTATCAGCCACACTCTCCCAAGTGAGCCACGGGCTGGCCCTATGTGAATATTTTTTTAAATGAAGGAAATAATCTCTGTTCACATTTTACAGCATGTGTATGGATGATGAATCATTTTTTAAACTTTATTACAGAAAATTTAAAACATATACATAAGTAGACAGAATAATATTTTGTCCCACCATGCAGTCAGCTTCAAATTTTATCTATCCATGTCTGATTTTGTGTCTTCTGTATCCCAGTTCTTTTCTACCTCTTGTTTTGAGGCAAATCCTGTGTGTCATATCATTTAATCTGTAGGTATTTCTGCATGTGTTTCTGAAAAATAGACTTAAAAAAAACACTACCATTATTACTTGAAAAAATTAATGATTCTACTCAGTGTTCAAACGTGCACTCTTATAAATATTATAAATGATACTTTGTTTTTATAAAAAAGTTTGGGTTAGGATTCAAGTAAAGTCCATGTATTGGGATTCTGCTGTGTTTTGTTGAAGAAACCCTTTTGTCATGTAAAGTGTCCTACAGACTGGATTTTGCTGACTGCATCCCTGTGGCTTAGCATGTCCCCGTGTTCTCTGTATTCCTGTAAATTGGTAGTTGGATCAAGGCTTGATCAGATTCAGGTTCACAAAATTTTATTTTGTCAAAGCTATTTGACAGATAGTAATGTACTAGTTTTATTTTACTTTCTTCTTTAGCTATTATATTTTCTAAACTTTCTCCAATAAACATGCTTGCCTTTGAAATAAAAAATAAATATCATTAAGAAAAAATAGACTGTGAGCCAACAATGGATAGAAGAAGTAATGGGCTATGGCAGTCCCCAAATTGACTGTATTTGTGGTTGTTTTACTAAATTGGAAAGTTCTCAGGTTGATTATAGTGGCTGGGCAATGTTTTATGTGTCGTCTTATCAAACTTCTACACTGTTACATCTGCTTATGAATTTTTTGGCTTCCTTGAATAGACATTACAGGACTAAACTAACCCAGAGGAATCCTCCCTTATTTTCTCCTATCCCTTACCTATATTAATCTCAAAAGTACTTTATCTTTGATTGTTTTATCATTGCATATAGTTGCAGAGGTTTTTTTTACTGGTGGACTTCCGAGTTACTTATATAAAATGGCACATCTGATGTGATCTCATATCTAACACACATCAATCTGAGATTGCTATTATCTCTTTAGGAATTTTGTATTGAGGGCTGGCAGGAAAGGAGGACTTATCAATATTTTTTGGTATTTGATAGTCAGACCCCTAAGTAATTGTCTAGTTACCTTGGAAGAAGCAACTCTGGTTTTTTGAGGTGATCTTTCCATTAAGTTTTTATCTCTTTGGAAGAAACTATTTTCTCAAGAAATGTTATTTTATACCACACAGAAAAACTCTTCTTCCTCTGAAGTTCTTGCAGCAGCTTGTTCAAGAAAAGGATACATCTGGGCCTAAAATTGATTTATGAACCAGGATTAATCTTGTTCAGGAAGATGCTCACAATTTTAGCTATCATGACCCAGAAAGTACACCCTGATTAAAACTCTTCACTGGCTTACCTTCATCTGCAGGATAAAATCCCAATACCCTTTATCATAAAAAGCCCTTTATGATCTGACTCCTGCTTCTCTTTCCATACTGATCCCCTTCCTCTGTTCTTTATATTTCATTTCTATCAAACTGCTTAAAATCCCTTAAATATAACTTGCTAGCTTGCTCTTCTCCCTATCTGAATGTCCTCTCTCTTCCCCACACCCTTTGGCCCTGTTTTCTTACTGTTTATCTTTCAAATCCCAGTTTAGATGTCCTCCTCTTTGTCATTATTACCTTGTCATGTTAAATTGTAAACACCCCTCCCACACACACGCACACAGAAATACACTTGAGAGTTAGGTTCATGTCTTATTCTTTTCTGTAACTGGGCTGCTTACCACAAGGCCTGGGCATATAAAGGCATTCAATAAATGTTCATTGAATTGAGTTGAAGTATAGTTTATGAGAATGAAAGGTGAGGGTTATAATAGGCTACCAAAATAGTCCACATCTTGGAGAAACAGTATTTTTATTGCCATCATCTTTGGAAAACCAACTTTCTTAGGAGAGCTTAATATCCTTTCCCTTCACCAATTTCTATTTGTGTTAGTGATCGTGCTCGGGGAAGGGTAGATTGCAGGCAGTCTGGATTGCCTCCCTAGACAGCTCTTTTGAGTACTCAGGGGAAAGCAGCAGTCGCACCACTTGCTGCTGTTGGGATGGGGAAGCAGCAGGGCTGGGGCGCAAGAAACTCTAGAGCCCTTATCCTTCCTTGGCCGTGTTAAATTTGCAGTTGGCTGTACAGGGATTGAAGGGTATGACTTTGTGGTCCTCTGTTCTCTGTGTGGACAGGTGCTTGGGAAGGGCAGGGTGTATGTGACTCACTGGCTAGGGGAGGCAGACCAAAGCCCCCACCTCCTTCTTCCTTTGCTCACCACACAGTCTGCGTTCTGGGTCAGCCTCTTGAGCATGAGGAGTGAGTTGTAGGGCTGGACCATCACGTCGCTCGTGTCTTCCTGGTAGGGAAACACCGAGTACGTGTGCACCAGCTTCTTGGGGTACCTGAGGGTGAGAAAGGGGGAAAAGGGGAGGGCACACAGCGAATTGGAAGGGCCCCCATCACCGCCCATCTCTGTACATCGAGGTACATCAATGCGCATCTGCCCATTTTCTAGGGAAAACAGGGACCAATCTTTTCCAAGTGCCACCAATCTCTTATGCAAAAGTGGTGAGGACAGAACTGAGTCTTCAGAACCAAAAAAGATAAGCCTCAAGCATGAAAATCTGTAGATCCCTTCCCTTCCCTAAGTAAATCCCCTGTTCCCCAAGTTATTTCTTCCAAGATGTTCCTTGGGTAGGTCTGTCCGTAAGACCCAAAAGGGGGTAGTGGCAGACTTTCCAGCTCAAGAGGAAAAAGTGACTAAAAGGAAAGACATTACCCAGGGAACCAGGGTTAATGCCATCTTCCCAAACACAGGCTTACCTGTCATTCAGTCTCTCCAGGAGGTAGGAGCCCAGGCCAGAACCTGTTCCCCCAGCAATGGAGTGACACAGCACAAAGCCCTGTGTGTATACAGGAAGAAACTAACTCAGTTTCTCTAACAGTACTCTCACAACTCGCTTCTGACACTAGATGTGTGTGGGGGGGGTTTCTCCACACAACAAGCAAGCAACCAATTCTGCAACAGACACCAGCTGGATGTCCTCTGATTCAGTTCAATTCTGGCACTATCTCTAGAGTGTCCCCAACGCACGATGGTTTGACTCACAAGTTTTCAATTTCATGGTGGGTTTATTGGGACACAACCCAATGTGTTTTGACTTGGGATATTTTTAAATTATAATGGGTTTTTCCAGGATGAAACCCCACTGTAAGTCAAAAAGCATCTGTACCTGAAGATAGCGTCAGATCCCACAGGTTGAAGGCTCAGTCCCAAAAGACTGCCCTCCACTTCCGATGGCAACTGCAAGTGGCATGTGCCTCTGACAAATGGCTATAAAACAAAAAGCTATGGGGTTCTGCTCTAGAGTGGCAACAGTGTCCCAGGGTAGAGTTCCTTGTGCTGAAAAGAGATATTCTCCAGAACCAAAAAGCTATGGAGTTCCCATTACACCCTCCTAGGGTCCAATTAATTTGCTAGAATGAAGGGCCGGCCCGTGGCTCACTCGGGAGAGTGCGGTGCTGATAGCCCCAAGGCCACGTGTTCGGATCCTATATAGGGAGGGCCGGTTGGCTCACTGGCTGAGTGTGGTGCTGACAACACCAAGCCAAGGGTTAAGATCCCCTTACCGGTCATCTTTAAAAAAAAAAAATTGCTAGAATGACTCACAGAACTCAGGAAAACACTGATGTTTATTGGTGAATTATAAAGGACATTTTAAAGCATATAAATAAACACCAGGTGAAGAAATACATACTGTGAGGTCTGTATGGGTCCCAGTGCAGGAGCTTCCATCCCCATGGAGGTGGGGTGGCCACCCTCCTGGCATGTAGATGTTCACTTTCCTGGAAGCCCCCTGAACTCAGCCCCTTTGGGGTTTTATGGAGGCTACATTACTTAGGCATGATTGATTAAGTCATTGGCCATTGGAGGTCAATTTAACCCCTCCACCTCCTCAGAGGTGGGGGTGGAGCTGTGAATTCCAACTCTTACAGCACAGGGTTGGTTTCCTTGGCAACCAGTTCCCCATCACATCACCTGTTCAGGCCACCTCCTGCTTTTTCCCCAGCACTCTTCAGTCTCCCCCACCCCTATAGGGAGAACCTCACCTCTAGACTGTCACTTCCATCTGCTTCTCGGTCTATAATGTCAAAGATGTCTTCATGGATTTTCTCACCCTGTATAGTGACATGGGAAGGGAGGGTCAGGTCAAAGGTTCTGTAGAGTGTCTCTTCTCAGCGCCAAGAGCTCTACCCTGGGACATGGTTGCCACCCTGAAGCAGAGCCTCAGATGTAGCCCTCAACTCCAAAATACTACTTTGCAAATGATTTGCTCGAAACTTGCATAAACCTCTCCCTGGCTGTCCCTCTGGTCAGGGTATCTCTTTGACTCATTTATTTTCAATCTGATCTGGTCAAATTCACAGATTGCTTGAGCCTGGGGCAGGAGTTCCCAAGGGTCTCTGGAATGGTTCCCTGGACACCTGAGAGAATCCACTGGCCCAGTTGTTGCCAGCTCCTCCTCCATGCTCGGACAGGTAGATGTTCTCTGGGTTGTACAGCTTGGCATAGGGGGAGTTGAGGATGGAGTGGATCACCCGGGGCTCCAGGTCCAGCAACACCGCCCGGGGGATGTAGTGCTCATCGTCCGCCTGTCAAGGGGAGTCCGGGAAGGGGCCCAATTGGCTAGGACCTGCCCAGTCCTCAGTCCTCCCAACACTGGCTCCTGCCGGCCCTCCCTCCTCAAGCGAGCCGCCTGGCACTTTTGCCCAGCGGATTTCCCAATACCAGGCCGCTGCCCTTCCCTTCAGGGACCCCGGGCCACGGCCGGCCCTGGACAAGTCGCTGGGGGCACCTGGTAGTAAAAGACGTCCTTGCGGTCAGTGCCCTCGGTGGCGAATTCCTCCACGATGCCCTCGGGGCTGATACCATGTTCGGCGCACAGTTGTTTCCAGAACTCGAACCCAACTGGGAGAGAGGGGGAGACACCTGAGTCTACTTGAGTCCTAAGGCCTGAGGAGCCCAGCTGTAGGCTCAGAGGCTGTCACACTCAAGGGTGGACCCAAGACACCTGGGTCTCTGAGCCATCACAGCCCAGGGCTGAGGCACAGCTCTCGGTCTGGGTCATCATACGCAGTAGGGCAGGAGACTCATGGAAGGGAAAGAGGGACTAGTGGATGCCGAGCTCTTGGGTAGGACCGGGAAGAGGCAGACCCAGAGACCGGAGGGGCTCAGGGCTCGCTTGCTCACTCTGGTTGCCGCACTGGCCCAGCTGCAGCGTGATGATCTCCCGGGGCATTGCTCTTCAGACGTGGGCACGCCAGCCCCGGCCCTGCGGGAGTCACGACTGAGACGGAGGCCTGGCAGCCGGGCGCGCAGGACGTGGGGAGCGCGCGCTCTCTCCGTCTTTTGACGCGCGTGCTCGGTTTGCGCGTGTGCTGTGTCGGCCTCCACTAGGCCAACAGGCCAGGGAGCCCAACCTGGGAATCATTTTATCCCACAGCAGTGGCGGCTGGAATTCAGCAAAGGCGCAGAATGAGGCCACGCCCCATCCTGGCCACCGCTCCGCGCCTGCGTGGTGAGATGGCGGGGGCCGCAGGGTCGCAACCTGTGGGGGCGGGGAGGGGCGGGGCTAGGGAGAGAGGGAGGGGCGGGGCTGGGGAGGGAGGGGCGGGGCTGGGGAGGGAGGGGCGGGGTTGGGGAGGGAGGGGCGGGGCTGGGGAGGGAGGGGCGGGGGCGAGGTCGATGAGCTGGACCAGGTGTACGGGGTCACCTGAGCGGCTCTGCTAGGTTGAGGGCCTGGATTTAAGCCAACTTTATTCTTTTAAATTTCTATTTTTGTTTATTGCGTTACAATATGAGTATACATAAAATTTACGGCTTTAACCATTTGTTGTAAGTATACAGTTGCATGATTTTACATGCGGTGGCATTGTTCTGTACCATCTCCACCATCCATCTCCAGAACTGTTTCACCTTTCCAAAGTGAAACTCTGTGCCCATTAAACAGTGACTTCCCATTCCCTCCTCCCCCAGCCCCTGGCAATGAGCATTCTATTTTCTGTCTCTATGAATCTGACTGCTCTAGATCCCTTACATAGGCAGCATCATCATAAAGTATTTGTCCTTTTGTGTCTGGCTTCTTTCACTTAGCATACTGTCTTCAGGATTCCTCCATTTTGTTTATCAATTCATCCCTTAATGGACACGGGTTGCTTCCACCTTCTGGCTATTGTGGATGATGCTGCTTTGAACATGGGTGTGCAATTATCTGTTTGAGTCCCTGCTTTCAATTCTTTTGGATAGATACCCAGAAGTAGTAGACATGGTAATTCTGTTTTGTTTTGGTTTGGTTTTTTTCCCTGGCAGGCTGGTGTGGGGATGCAAATCCTTAAACCCTTGAGGTTGGGATTATTAGCACCACACTCTAACCAAGTGAGCTAACTGGCCAGCCCGGGTTGTTTGTTTTTTTTTTTTTTTCCAGCTGACAGGTTTGGTGATCTGAACCCTTGACCTTGGTATTATCACACCATGCTCTAACCAACTGAGCTAACTGGCCAGCCCTCTAATTTTCTGAGGAATCTCCATACTGTTTAACACAGCAGCTGCACCATTTTACATTCCCACCAGCAATGGACAAGGGTTCTGTTCCATAAAATTTATAGGTTTGGACTGAGCTCCTGCACTAGGCCCAACAGACCAAACTAAAATGGAGTCACTCCTGCTAATGTTCCATATCACCAAGCCAAAACCAAATTGTTTATCTGACTTTCTCAGGAATCAGGAGAGTTAGTAGCCAGATCTCTAAATATACCAGTTTTAGCCATCAAGGTAAGGAAATTCCCTCTGCTTTAGCCTTTTCAAGAAAAGTAACTTTGAAACAACCAATCTGTCTTTTGTCTTCTGTTTCTACTTCTTCCATCCCTTTTCTGTCTATAAATTCAACCTCCTGTGCTCAGCTCATTGGAACAGTCATTCTACTTTATAGAACGAGGTGTTGCCCAGTTCTAGAATAACAAATACAGTAAAAGCCAATTAAGAACTCTAAACTTGGGCTAGCTGGTTAACTCAGTTGGTTAGAGTGTGGTGCTGATAACACTACGTTCCAGGCTTCGATCCCTGTACCAACTAGTCACACACACACACACACACACACACACACACACACACACACACACACACACACACACACACACACAATCTTTAATCTGAATTTGTTGTTCTGATTTCATCTCCACCAACACTTGTTACTTTCTGGGGTTTTGCTTTTTGTTTTTAAAAAGATGACCAGTAAGGAGATCTTAACCCTTGGCTTGGTGTTATCATCACCACACTCTCCCAAGTGAGCCACAGGCTGGCCCCCCAGATGTTCATTTTTAACAGTTCTGTGGATGCTGAATGGGGCTTTGCAGTTGAAATTTCCAGTTATGATCACAACTGAAATTGATTGACTTTTCTTTTGTTACTGACCTTTTTTGGGATTCTTTCTCTGTGAATTGCTTGTTCATACACTTTGCCCATATATTTATTTATATATATATATATATGTATATATATTTTGTTGTTGTTGTTGTGTATAGGGATCCGAACCTTTGACTTTAGTGTTATCAGCACCATGCTCTCCCAAGTTAGCTAACCAGCCAGATCCCTTTGTCCATTTTTCTATTGGGTTCTCTTAGACATTTGAAGATACTCTACAGATTTATTCTTTGTTATATGGGTTGCAAATTTCCTCTCAGTCTATGGCTTGTCTTTACACTCTGTATATGATGTCTTTTGTCATAGAGAAGATTTTAATTTTAATGTAGAGTTTACCATCTTTTCCTTTATGTTTTGCACGTTTTATACCTTGTTAAACCTTTCCCTATCCCAGTGTCATACAGCTATCATTCTGTGTTTTCTTCCAAAAGCTCCATATTAATTTTGCTTAAAGACCCCGTAGGTCTTTAGTTCATCTGGAATTTATTTGGAGGCCTGCTGAGAGATAGGGATCTATTTTATCTTTTCCATAGGATGGCTAATTGTCTCCGAACCAATTATTTAAGAGTCGGTGCAGCCTTCCCCACCCCCTGGAACATTGCAAGCCAGCTCTGGCCTCTCTTCCGCTCCACTGGTCTGTCCCTCTGTCCCTGTCTGGCAGGCTTTCCCTGGGAACCGCTGCAGAGGCGCTGGCAAAAGCACCACCGCCAAGAGTCAAGCTCAGACGAGATTTTTGGTTTTCTTCTCTCTTTCATTTTCTCTCTCCCCCCCACCCCGCGCCTTATTTTTATTTATTTATTTTTTAAGAGAACTCGGCCACCATCCAGCTCCCGCAGCCCAGTCCTCCGGGCTTCCTTGGAAGGCTCTGGCTCGCCCCACACCCGCCCCCGCCACGGCCCCCGCAGCCCCTCTCCCCTCACCCCACCGGGCCTCCCGATTCACTTCCCCCGCCTCTGGCCAGGACAAGCTCGAGCGTCCCCCAAGAGGACCCCGCAGGCTCGCCCTTTCAGGGAGGGTCTGGCTGCACCTTTTGAGGTTTAAGGGTGGGGGCAGCTCCTTCGTTAGGCTTGAGCCTCCCTTCCCCCAGCACAACCGTTCCTCAAGAGCTGGCTGTGTTCAGAGGCTTTGCCAGAACCTTCTCAGAGTCTGCCCAGGTGAAGAGAAGGCTTCAGGGATCAGAGTAAACTTGCCTCCCCACCATGTTTTACTCGCCGCTCCGTTTACTTCCTTTAAAATAAGCTTTAAGCAGTTTATGAGCACTTGGGAAACAGGTTAAGTTTCATCTTTTCTTGTGATTAATAACAGTGCTTTGCTCCAACTTCTGGTGTCCCAGAAGTGGGAAAACTTTCTTCAAATCCCAGTTTATAGGCAAGCAGGTTAGGACATGTGAATTTATCAGAGTTGGAGAAGTTGCGCTGTAAGTTTCCTCTAAAGAAGCCATCTCTGACCAGCTGCAGGCTCCTCTCTGCCCTCCTAGTCTTGTAGAAATGGGTTGGAGACTGAGATGCTTATGTACATTTGCAGAGCTGACTGTAAATCCTCCCAGGTATTAGCACGCTGTGCTTTCCATGTCTGCTGAGAATGGACCAACTGACATTAGTTAAATGAGGTGATGCATGAGCACTTAGCACAGTTCCTGCCTCATAGTAAGCACTCGACACATGTTAGCCAGTGTTACTATCATCACTAGATGCAATCGGAACTGAAGTATTCCTTGGCTGCTGCTGCAGATGAAATATTTTATTCAGGGTAAAAGCAAAATGAGTTGTTGCTTTAAATTATTATTATTATTATTTTTAAAGAGGCTAGCCAGTTAGCTCAATTGGTTGGAACTTGGTGCTGATAATGCCAAGGGCCAGGGTTTGATCCCTGTACCATCCAGCTGCCAAAAAACAAAACAAAACAAAGAAAACCAAGTGCTTATCCCACAGATTCGGTTTCAGATCTAACTATCATTGAGGTTGAACAGAAGGCCCAGGTTTGTGGATTTCAGATACAAGGTCTTAAGGTCATTTACCCATAGCTTGATTGTTGAATGTTGACTTTAATTTGCTTGGCTCCAAGATCCCTGATCCAGGTTATGATAATGTAGTGGGAGGTGTGTTCTTTTGTCTGAGGCCTTCCTCTGCCTCTCATAATAAATGCAGCATTTGTAAACTAACAAGTTTGTTAAATGTCCAGAGCCTTTATTAGACATCCCAGGTTGAATAAAACATATTTCTGGATGCACCTTCATTTCTGGCCTTTCCTGAATGCTTGGTGCAGTATGTCAGGAGCACAGGTATCTTGTGGAGGTGAGCAGGCAGAGGCTGTGAGATAGGGAAATGAGGCTATGCCAGGATCTGGGAGGAAGAGTAGTATGCATGTCATGCAAAAGCAGCTAATTTGGGTCCAGCCATGGCTCATTTCGGAGAGCGTGGTGCTGACAACACCAAGTCAAGGGTTAAGATTCCCTTACCGGTCATCTTTAAAAAAAAAAAAAAAAAGGCAGCTAATTAGAGCTGCTTCTAGTCATGAGACTGGGGTCCTATGACCCCAAGGAATTTAACTTCAAAATAAAGGGAAGGAAAAATTAAAACAATGAAGTCATTGTACTGAAGCTCTTTCTGTGAAGGGAGTTGTGCTAAATTCACATTTTGGTTATGAAATAGAGCAAAACAGGCTGTTTCATTCCGTATTGTTTTCTCAGGGAATAGGAAAAAGGAAATAAAGCTCAAAGTAATCCTGTTTGTGGATCATTTTCTCATTCTTTCATTCTTTCATTATGCGCCTATGTTATACACTGCACACTGCTTTGAGCTGGGGTAGTAGACAGCTAACCAAAACCTCATGCTCCTGTGCAGGCCTCGTGGTCATGCGGAAAGGTTAGCGCTGAGTGCAGAATAGGGGGCTTAGCTTTTGGTGGTGGGGGTCGGTGGGGGGAGTTGTTCAGGGAGCGGCCAGAGAATTTGGGAAGACTCTTTGGAGGAGGTAGCACCTGGCGCAAGTCTGGAAGGTCTGGTAGGAATTGGTCAGGTGGAGAAAATGGAAGGAGGTACAAATCAGTAAAAAGAAAACACTCAGAAAAAAATGAGTAGGGGGAATAAACAGTTGATGATACATAAAAAAATATGAAAAAGATGCTTAGTCTCACTAGTAATCAGAAAAATACAAATTAAGGCAAAAAACTGGATGAGCACAGATTTAAACGATTGATAATGTCTAGTATTGATGAGGATGTTGAGAAATGGTTGCTTTTTATATACTTTTTTGGGGGTGGCTGGCCAGTATGGAGATCTGAACCCTCGACCTTGGTGTTATCAGTATATACTATTTTTATGCACTGTTAGTGGTAGTGTAAACGGATACCTTCTTCAGGATAAACTGGCAGTTCTCTTGATATGTAAAATAGACAAAACCTTTGACCCAGCAATTCCACTTTGAGGAATCTATCCTACACAAATGCTAGGAGAGGTGTGCAAAGATATATGTACAGAAGTGTTTGCTGCAGCAGTGTTTATAATGGTGAAAAACAACCTAGATGTCCATGTGTCCATCAATAGAGGTATGGTTAAATAAATGACGTAAATCCCTATGAAGGAATACAAAGGAGCCATTTGTGAGAAAAATAAGGTAGCACTGTCATTGGCATAGAAAGGTGGCCAACACATGACAAGTGGCAAAAACAAGTTACAGAGCATTATGCATGCTTTCATGGCTTATGACAAAACCAAAACTAAAATACTTTTGAGTGCATATGGAAGAGAAAAAGTGTGTGTTTGTGTGTGTGTGTGTGTGTGTTGGGAGAGGTAATGGTGTGTAAGAAGCAGCATGTGCACAGGCCAGATGTTGGAGATAGCATGTTGAGTTTAGAGTGAACACGGAAAGTTTCACGTAGTGAACTGAAGAAGGTGGCAGGGACCAGACCCGGATATGCCCTTTGGAGTAAGAAGCCACAGAAGGATCCTGAGCAGGGCTGGGACAGAATCAGATTTGCATTTTGGAAAGATCTGGCATCAGTGAGACAGGCATGCTGGAATGGAGCAAGAGGACAAGACAAGAGGTAAGGTTACCAACCAGGTCCTTACATGAATCCAGGCATGACATGAGGAGGGCCCTTCCCAAGGACAGAGAAGAGGGTACAGATTCTAGAGATACTGAGTGGAGAGACTCTGCAATGTTCAAGATGATGGAACACATCATGGGGGTGAGGGAGAGGGAAGAGTCTGAGCTGACACATTTCAGTCTTGGGGCATTGAATGAAGGAAGGGCCATTTACCGAGACAGAAGGAATTCAGGAAGAGCACATTGGCACAGGTGGAGTTGGAGAGGCCCAAGGGATATCCAGACGGAGCGAGGGGTCCTAGAGCTACCCCTATCTGGAGGAGAAGTAAGGTCTAGGTGGAGAGCCTGCTGTACCTGGGTGGTGGTAAAAATCACAGGCATTGTTTTGGCGGCTGACTAGTACAGGGAACTGAACCCTTAGACCTTAGTGTTACAAGGCCGTGCTCTAACCAATTGAGCTAACCAGCCAGTCCCCACAGGCATTGCTAAAATACAAAAGTACATTCCCTTACCACCCAGGTGCCAAAAAAAAAGAAAAAGAAAGAAAAAAAGAAAAATAACAATAAATTTAGGTTAAAAAATCTGAATTGGCTTTTATTTGCGATTCTAGAATTGGGCAATACATCATTCTATAAAATAGAATGAGTGTTCTGATAAGCTGAGCAGGGGAGGTTGGTTTTATAGGCAGAAAAGGGCCAAGGAAAGCAGAAGCAGAGAACAAAAAGCAATTGGTTGTTTCAAAGTTACTTTCCTTACAGGGTTAAAAGGGAGGGGACTTCTGTATCATGCCGGGTCAGGTAAATTGGGCCCCTTTCGATTGGTTGCTGTGAATATCCAGATTTTTGTTTTGTTTGTTTGTTTGTCTTTTTAAACTGGCCTGTTTTAGAATTCACTTTGCTTATGTGGCACCCAGCATCAGTGACTCCATTCTGGTTTGGTCTGGTCTGCTGGTGCCTAGTGCAGGAGGCTAGTCCAAAAGAGTGGCCTCCTATAAATTTTATTTAACAGCATGAATAGGGTCTCCCAGGGAGAATGCATGGTGTGGGATTGTTCTAGATTGGAAAAAACCTGGAATAAAACCTGATATGATACAACACTTAAGAAGTAGGAACAAAAGTTGTACGGCAAAGAAAAACAAAGGAGCAAGCAATAAAGTGGAAGAAAAACTAGTGTGTACCAGTAAGATCTGATCGCCTGCCCTCTTCATTTTGGGCAGAGCCCTGATTTTGTTCTGCGTTCCACCCTCCCTCCAAGTGGTTCAACAGTAAATCCTGATTAATACAAGCCAATAGTGCTTATCAACAATTTCCTTGCCAGGGACTGATTTAGGAAGGGACATATGATGCAATTCAGGCCAATGAGATGTGAGGAAAGACTTCTGGGGGCTTCTGGGGATGGTGTCGCTGGTTAAAAATAAAGAGACTATATGGGAAGAGACACTCTTCTTCAGCTACATGTTGTCATGTTTGGATATGGCGCTGGAAATGCTTGTATTGGGGTTCTCCAGAAAAACGGAACCAATAGGATATAGATATATGCAGATACATATACATATATACATATATATATACACGTATATACATATATATATACATGTATATACATATATATGTATATATGAGGAGATTTATAGGGCCGAGCCCGTGGCACACTCGTGAGAGTGCGGCGCTGGGAGTGCAGTGACGCTCCTGCCGCGGGTTCCTATCCTATATAGGAATGGCCGGTGTGCTCACTGGCTGAGTGCCAGTCACGAAAAAACAAAATAACAAAAAAAAAAACCCAAAAAATCAAAAAAAGAGGAGATTTATAGCAATTAGGTCACCTGGTTATGGAAGCCAAGAAATCCCATGATATGGTGCTGACAACACCAAGTCAAGGGTTAAGATCCCCTTACTGGTCATCTTTTAAAAAGTAAAAAAGGGGAAAAAAAAAAAAAAGGTCCCTGGGTGCCTGGTGACACTACTGAGCCTTCAGATTAATCAGGCTTGGAGTTGCTCCATATCTCTTAAGATGTGAGATGTATTTTAACCTTTGGTTTAAGCTATTTGACCTGTTTTGTTTTTTTTTTTACTCCCAGCTGAAGTCATAGCCATAGGGAAGGATACAGCCAGAGCCTAAGAAAGAGAAAATTCCAAGGAGAATATGCTTTGGCATCTGAGGCTGCAGGGAGATGAGTAATATGGAGATGGAAAAAGGTACTACTTCAAATCTGGGCCCATTGGTGTCTTTGGTGAGAATAGTGGCCCTGGGCCATGGAGGAAAAACCAGGTTGCAAAAGTTCCTTACCCATATACACAGTTGACACTAACAAATATTTGAGGAATCATAAAAGTGAGAAATTAGTGGAAGATACGGATGTAGTCAGGAAGTACAGACTTTTTAAAAATAATTTAATTTAATTTAATATATTTTGGCAGCTGGCTGGTACAGGGACCCAAACCCTTGACCTTGGTTTTACAAAGCGGTACTTTAACCAACTGAGCTAACTGGCCAGCCCCTGTTTTTATTATTATTATTATTATTGATTGATTTTTTTTTTTTTCTTTTTAAAAGATGACTGGTAAGGGAATCTTAACCCTTGACTTGGTGTTGTCAGCACCACGCTCTCCCAAGTGAGCCACGGGCTGGCCTTTTTATTTTAATTTCATTTTTGTTTATATTTTTTGGAGTATAGACTTTAAAACCAGTGTTTTAATCTGGGGTCCACAGATCCACTCCAAGAGAAAGACGGCTAGAATTTATGGGATCCTTGAACTTAGATGAGGAAAAATAATTATTTTAAAAAAATCTTTATTTTCACTCCCCTCTTACTAAAGTTTAGCCTTTCCATCCATTATGACTGCAGGCATCATATTTCAGTAGTATTGGCAATACCTCTGACTTTGGCACCTGTAAAAATCACAGTTATTTGTATATCATATTACAGTTCATGCAGATGTTACAAAATATTGTTTATAGTCATCACTACTTGGAAAATACAGGGGTTGTTAGACTCATTTTGAGACCTTGTTATTTAATTCATGAATAAAGGACACACAAAAATTAAAAAGCACATGTATTATTATGTCAAAAACTTGTCATATAATTTTAAAATATTTTCACAATTGTATATAATTGGTTTCCATGGTAATTCTATATATATTATTTTATTCATTCAAAAAACTTTATCCACCAGACTGACAAAGGCATCCATGGTTTGAAAAAGTTAAGAATCCTTGCTCTAAAGTAAAGGAGAGAAAGGGAGACTTATACAGCAGAGGTAGGAATGTAGTGTCTGGGGAACTTAGCTTTTTAGAACACAGGAGACGCTTCCATGTTGAGATACTGAAGGGACAGATAGGGGATTTTGAAAGCCAAGGTCCCTGAGGAGGCTGGAGCTGTTGGGATGCAGGGCTCAGGTGGAGGGATTAACTACAGGAAGGAAAACTTTCCCACAATAAAAGGGAGGAAAGGATGAGTGTAGATAAAAATAAATGTTTCAGTGGGGTGAGGGGAGGGGGGCAGGAAGTTGAGGGGGCTTCTGCCTGATGGCTTCTATTTTCACTGTCAGGTAGGAGTGACATTATCTGTCTAGAGTGACAATGAGAGGGGAGGTAGATAAAGGTAAGAAACAGAAGAGAGGGCTGACAAGGACAGCCCAGGGGCTGGAGAGGGGTTGGGGAGGTTAGAGGCCACCTGGTAGTCATGGCAACTGCTTGGGACTGCACTGCTGGGCTGCCCAAGTGTAGGAGTAAGAAGGCAGAAAGTCAGCTACAACCAGGGCCGGGTTTTTACCAGCAGGATGAAGTGAAGATCAGGGAAATAAAGGAGGGATGGGTCAGGATGTCCGGGCTGATCCATCCTTAGAGAAGAAGGCGAAGCCAGGAAAGCGCTGATAGCGTAGGCAAGTGAAATTAACATTAGGAAGAACAGTGCAGCAAAGGGAATGAGAAAATGGAGGTTCAGGAAGTAATGACACAAGAATGAGCCAAGTTTAAGGTTAAAGAATAGATCGTGGGATGGCAAGGGCTGCAGTCTGGCCAGAGTGTGGGTGTAAGGTACAGAAGAAGTAAAGGGTGTTGGAGGTGAGGAAGTCAAGGAACAGCCAGGCTAACCAGGACCATCCATATGCATATAAAAGCCAGCTGGAATGAAGGTGAGGCTTGGTGTGGAGAGGAAAGTCTCTGGAGAATGTGGAGGAGCGATTCAGAAATACACAGATCATCGGAATAGGAGAAAGGGGTGAGGTTGGGTAGCATGTGCCTCAAAGAAGGGGGATTTTTTTCAAGGTAGAATAGTCATGGTTTAAAAGTAACAATAAGTAACTGATGAACGGCTGGAGATTAAAAAAAATAATAAAAGTAGCAATAAGGAGATAAAGAATGTCTGCCCACCATGGGGTGGAAAGTGGGGAACGCATGCTCCTGCTGTGTAGCCAGGTCTTCAAACACCCACCAGCCTTTAGTGAAGAGGCTAGAGAGGATCATACAATTTTGGACTAGAGATGATCTAGTATAGTGGTTTCCAACCCAGGAAGATAGTCCCTTCCCATGCTCCACCTCAACCAGGAGAAATTTGCAAACCAGCAGAAGCCTTTTTGGTTTTATCACAATGATGGTGGTTGGCGATAGGGGCATTTGATACTGACAAATTGCTGGAGGTTTAAAAAAACTTAAAAAAAAAAAAGATGCTAAATGCTCTGCTGTATACAGGACAGCCACATACAATGATGAACTGTCCTGCCCTAAATGCCTACATTTAGTGCATTTCCTGCATTTTACAGATGATGAAAGTGGGGTCCAGAGAGCTGAAATGTGTACTTAACTTTTGGGAGCTTCTGCAGTCTTGATGTTATATTAAGATCTTGTGTCTGTGTCTGAGGTCTCTATGGCAGACCATGCTGGTGGGGGAATCCAACCTGTTTCCCCTAGTTGCCTATGGTTGCCACAGTTCTAGCCAATGAGATGTAAGCAGAAGTCATGGAGTGGGACTCTTCGGTAAACTTTTTCGAAAGGGCAAGTGCAGCTGCATGCCCCTTCCCCGTTTGCTCTGCTTCTTTCTTTCTGCTTGGAACTTGGTTCCACAGCCGTCTTGTGCCCATGAGCACAAAAGCCACACATTAGTGATGGTGGAACAGAAAGACAGCAAGATCACGTGTCCTTGCTGACTTCCTAAGAACTGCCCCAGCCGTGGACCGCTCATCTCTGGACTTAATGAGTGAGAAAAACAAACCACTACTTGTTAATTGGTTGTTCTTATGATTGCAGCTGAATGCATTCCTACTTGATAAAGTCATAGAGCCAGTTAGTAAGAGCTAAGGCTAAACCCAGGTTTTTGCTTTCACAATCTAACACGCTTTCCTTGACAGCAGTGATTCCCAGTGTGGTCCCCAGACAGGCAACATCAGCATCACCTGGGAGCTTGTTAGAAATGCAGAATTTCACACTCTACCCCAGACCTTCTAAATCAGGAACCTTAAGGATGGGGCCTGACAGGCTAGTTTAACAAGCCCTCCAAGTGATTCTCATGCAGCTGAAGTTTGAGAACCACGGTTCTATAGCCATGTTCTTCATGATATGGTTCCAGACCAATCGTAGCAATACATGGGGGCTTGTTAAAAATATAACATCTCAGGTCCCACCACAGATCTTCTGAATCAGAATCTGCATTTTTAGGAGATCCCTGGGTTATTTGTATGCACATTCAAGTTTAAGGAGCCCTGCTGTACATTATGCTGAATTGAGTCTTTTTATTTCTCTCATTGAAGTAAGAGCACAGAAAAGATACATAACTGACCAGGCTGAAATTACACATTCAGGATTCAGCTATGCATGTCACTCTATATAACAACATCTAAACATTTTAAAATTTAAAAGATAAAATTCACAATTGAACTTTCAAACTTTTAATTATGGACATTTAAAAACTTTTCAAAGGGTTAGCTCAGTTGGTTAGAGCGTGGTGTTCTAACACCAAGGTCAAGGGTCTGGATCCCCGAACCAGTCAGCTGCAAAAAAATAAAATAAATTAAAAAGTAAACTTATTAAAAAGTGGCGAGAATAGTGTAAATATATAAATCTATGTACCTCATAATTGACTTTATGGTTGGTTTTTTTTTTCCCCCTGGAAGATGGCTAGCACGGGGATCCAAGGCTGTTCTCTAACCAACTGAGCTAACCAGCCAGGCCTCACAGCTGATTTTAAATGAAAAACTTATCTCCAGTATACATTTGAGAAGACTCTTTTGGGAATCACTTGAATGCTAAGGTAAATCTGTGCATGCCACCAGAGCCTCTGTGAAAGAAATCACTCTGTATTTTTAAAATAAATGATCGTGTTTTGCTATCTTTATATCCATTGGAGAAAGAATAGGGGCACATTTAAAATTTTTGATTTTACATTTTTTTGTGTCCACTTGTTTATACTATTTATTGGAATTTATATATTTCATGATGGCATCTTCAGGATTCGGTGACTGTCTTTAGTTCATATTCACATTATTCTTAATTGCCATGTCCTTTTCACAGTTGTCAACAGCTACAGTTTCAGCCATAGAAAGTATGATCTTAGCCTTCATTACAGACTGCCTCAGAAACACGTTTTGCTAGGCATGCCTTCCTTAAAACGTATTTGTTTAACTTTTTTTTTTTTTAAAGGGGATCTTAACACTTGACTTGGTGTTGTCAGCACCACGCTCTCCCAAGTGAGCCACAGGCCAGCCCTTGTTTAACTTTTTAAAATCTTGATATTCTTTAAATATACCTTACACAAAAGTAGCTTTTAGAAGGATAGGATGTTTTTGTCTTTTCCATTATCTGTTATGTCCCTCTGTATAGAGATTCTGTCTAGTGGCCTTGTTACCACTGTGCATTATGATGTTGATTTATTGTGGTACGGTGGCAGCATGCTAGAGCTGGACAGGACATGGAGATCACTTATTAATTAGGCCTTCCCAGCCTTTCCCCCATAGTGTTCACATAGAAAATGAAGATGTACAATACCCCAAGGAAAGAGAAGGAAAGAGGCAGGTTGCTGCAGAGGGGCTGCCTGGAGGCTCCAGCCACAGAGCTGCAGGGTCCAACCCAACACACCTATAGCCTGTTGTAGGCACACTAACCTATTTCACCTTTCCTTTCATGAATGAGGAAACCGAGGCTCTTTGCTTTTTCAAAAATTTATTTGCATCATCTACAAATAATAGTATTATTGTGCATGGTCTGTGTTTTCCTTTTATTGTGAACATTGTATGTTTTTTCTCCTTCTTAGAGTAAACATGATTTCTGTTTAACTCATGATATATTTGTGTTGGTACTTTTGTCAGAGTTTTTATCGAAGATCCTGCTGTCCCAGTCATTTGTGCTTCTATGCATTCACAGATAGTTTTTTCTGATGAAATTTAAAAGATTTTTCTAATATGGCAAGATATTATATTTCCTACATACTGTTATTTATTTTTTATGGCAGTTGGCCTGTACAGCGATCTGAACCTGTGACCTTGGTGTTGCAAGGCTGAGCTTTAACCAATTGAGTTAACTGGGCAGCCCTCTATATACTGTTTTAATGTTATTATATTTAATAAATTGATCTTTTTAAAAATCTGGAATTAAACTATTATTCCTTTATTTGTAAAGTTTCCATTGTTTTTATATGTATGTTGAAATTTTTAATCCATTTTGACTCTACTGATGTTTATTATTCTATAAATACATCTCTCCAGCTGTGCCAGCCTAGCTTCTTTGGCTAATGAAAACTAGGAGATGGTTATTAAAAATTAACTTGACATGGTTTTAGTTTCATGTTCTCTCTCATTTTGGTTTGTTAAATCAACAACCCAAGGGCTGGCCCGTGGCTCACTTGGGAGAGCGTGGTGCAGACAACACCAAGTCAAGGGTTTAGATCCCCTTACCGGCCATCTTTATATAGGGGGAGAAAAAAAATCAACAACCCAAAGTTCTTTTCTTCTTTTTGAGGCTTAAGCATTAACCCCCCAAAGTTCTAGAATAGTTATTTAGCAGTTTAATTGAAAATGGGAAAATCCATCAAGAGTTCAGATTCCTGTACTGGCCAGCTGTTAAAAAAAAAAAGAAAAGAAAAAGAAGAAGTAAGAAACAAAATGGGATGATCCAGGCTTTTTAGCACATCTAGGACATTTTAAGTCCTTTTGGCACTTTTTAATGGTTTCTCTTTGTTCTGGATGTCTTGTTTTGTTAACCAGAGCCCGCCTGCCCCTCTGTGTCCTTACCTGTTCAGCCTAAAACTTTGGCTATTGCCCCAAGGGCTCAGCAGGTCTCAGACAATCTCTTTGTGGAAGCTGTCTGGATGGGCCTATGACTTTTCTGAGGATTCCGTAGTGAGAACTGTCAGAATTTCTTCCCTTGCTTGCTTCAAGTCCATTTGTAAATGAGTGATAGAAGCAAGTCAGCTAGTGAGTTTTCCGGATGGACCAAGACCAAACAGGTTGGAGCAATCCTCCCTAGCTGAATCACCCTGTGCTCATATAAAATAAACCAAGGAACCCTGGAAACAAACCTGGGTGCCCTTCCTGACGTCCCTCTGCCATAGTTCCTCCATGGCTCAGGAATGGCACATGGCTCAGGGTGTTTTTCTGTTAATCACATGTTGAAGCAAAGTTGTTCTCAAACTGTTCTCACGTGTTGGAATCAAAGTGACTTTAATCCTGTCTTCCCTAATCTAGATAATCTAAATAATCCTATCTGTGTGACATGGTCCCTCCTCCATAGCCTATCTGGAAGCATTTGATAGTACAGAGAAAAGATTTATACTCTGGTAACCTTTGCTTTGTTAATGTGGAGATATCTTTTTTAAAAAATTTTTTGAAAGGAAGAAATAAAACTGTTTAATTTACAGGAGACATGATTGTACATGGAAAATCCCAAAGAATATACCAAAAAAAAAAAAAAAAAAAGAAGGAAAAAAGAAAAATAGCTACAGAACTAATAAGTGGGTTTAGCAAGGTTATGAGATTCAAGGTCCACATACATAATAAGTACATTGCATTTCTTGGTTGAAAATTTTGAAAAACTATTATTAAAATCTTGTATATGTACATAACACAAAAGTTATCATTTTAACCATTTTAAAGTGTACAGTTAAGTGGCATTAAATACATTTCGATTGTGCAACCATTGAGAAGTCTTTTTTTTTATTGGCAGCTGGCCAGTACAGGGATCTGAACCCTTGACCTTGGTGTTATCAGCACTAGGCTCTCCCAAGTGAGCTGACCAGCTAGTCCTGAGATGTCTTTTTAACACTAAAATTTTTGATGATGACTAAACGTATATACATATATATATGATGAAGAATTGAAAATGGAATGGCGAAACCTAGTATTCTACCTGGACTTATACTTCAAGATAAAATAGAAATCTAAGCAGTGAGTTATGCATGTGATTGACTTCCCAACCAGTCTGGATGTGGCAGTATCAGATTCCTCACACTACCTTGGGAAGATAAGAAAAAACTAATAAATATTTTAATAGAGGAGGACACAGTTTATTCTTTGTAAAATAATAACCCCTACCAGGTTTTAAACATGACAGCATCAAAATATATTTATTGTAGTAAATATAGAAAATACAGATAAGCAGAAAAATAAAATAACAACTTGCAAAGATTGATATTGACCTTTCAGGAATTCATAACCCTGTTTCTTTCAGTACTTAAAGACTTAGATAGTGTTAGCTGGTGCTTGAGTTAATTGTAAGCCACAATGAGCAGACTGTGGTTTAATAGCATCTTAGGGTGACTATTGAGTTCCTGGCAATACAATCAATAAGGTTTTATTTCTGGTTTTATTTGAAAGAAAATCTTACGATGGATTCATTTTAGGTGTGTCTGGGTTTGGTCTTTTTCCTTCCTAAGTGATGTGTCTGCTACATCAGTTGGTTAACTATATGTATGGCATAAGAATATGCTGTAATGTGTTTCTGCCCTTCGAATTGGAAGAGCCTTGATATTATCAAATGTTAGAATTGGATAATATAAAGTCTGATAATGAGAATCTGACTTCTATTCAATTTGAAAGAGTGGTGTTGGTGACAAATGGTGAGCCGCCAATGGTGAACTCCTTCTTAACTGCACCTGTGGAGGACCTGCGTTATGTACATTTCTCTGAAGCAGAATGTCAAATGGCCTCTGTGTCCTTCTGGAATGCGTTACAATCTTAGAGTAACAGACTTGTCTAGAAGTCGAGTCCTTTATTTTTCAGACCCTAATGTCCCAGACACAGGTGCTCTCCTCCCAGTACCTTGTCTGACTTTCATTAGAGCCCTAATCACACAGTGACCTGATGAGTTATTTACATTAACACATAAACAATACAGTGAGAAATTCTTCAACTGGATCATATCTTGCATATCTCTGTTGTCTGCAGCACTTAGCACAGTACCTGGAACTTACTAGCTTCTCAATAAATATTTGTTGAGTGAATGAATGAGGAAACTGAGGCTCAGGGACTGGAAATGACCTGCCCAAGATCACAGATCTAGTTAGTAACAACATTCTGGGAGGTAGGTTATGATAACTTTTAATTACATTGCATTGCTTGAAAACATAATCAGAGGCCAAAATTGCGCTGAATGTTGGAATAAAACATTGGTGACAGGTTACTCACAGAATTAGAAACTCAGATGACAGTCCACAGCATCAAAAATTGGCTCTGAGGTCTTTCTTAAGAGTTTTGGGGCTAGCTAGTTAGCTCAGTTGGTTAGAGTACAGCCTTATAACGTCACAGGTTCAGATCCCCGTACTGGCCAGCTGCCAAAAAAAAAAAAAAAAAAAAAGCAGCAGCTCTGGACGAGTTTTAGTTTTTTGGTACCCTAGAATTTTGTTTTTCTTGCTAATGCTCTACCTGTAGGAATGGTTGGTTCATATTTGGGGTGAGAGGAAGCCACCTTGGTTGGCTCTCCCATGGTTGGGAAAGGCTAGAGTGGAAGAAATCCCTCTTCTGTGGAAAGGCAGGGAGATCTTTCCCTATATCCAGAGTCCATATGTCCTTGATTGTGTTCATGGTGAGTCTTTGTGAGAAATACACACTCATTTTTGACATAGGTTGGAGAAGCCTGGTGCATGTGATGAGCACTTAGCCTTGATTTTGGTTTATTTGTTGTTTTATGTTTGTTTGTTTGTTTTCTTAAAGATGACCAGTAAGGGGATCTTAACCCTTGACTTGGTAATGTCAGCACCACACTCTCCCAATTGAGCTAACCAGCCATCCCCATATAGGGATCCGAACCTGTGGCCTTGGGGTTATCAGTACCACACTCTCTCAAGTGAGCCATGGGCCGGCCCTACTTAGCTTTGATTTTGGCACAAGCCTGTTTTTGTTTTGTTGAGGTAGAGAGGGTTAGAGTAGGGTGTCAGCTCATTGGTCACTATGGCCTTTGAGAAGGTCAAAGTGACCCAGGAAATGTAATCTGGTCAGTGGCTGGGTGGCAATTGTCACTGAGCTCAGCAGAGTCTTCCCTAAAGATGTGCTCCAGAAAATCTTCTCCAGAGAAGCCTCAAAATGCTGATGCTGGCTCTTCTGCTGACACCTGGTGCATGCGCGCGCACGTGTGTGTGTGTGTGTGTGTGTGTGTGTGTGTGTGTGTGTGTGTGTGTGTGTGTGTGAGAGAGAGAGAGAGAGAGAGAGAGAGACAGACAGACAGACAGACAGACAGTCAAGAAAGGAAAAGCAGGCAACAGAGAAGGTGTGGCCTAGCAGACCTAGTAGAAGTCCTTTTCATCCACTGTTTCAAGTTGACAAAGTCACCTGGCTGGCCTGGATGGCCATAGGGGAAGGTGTATAAGGTCTGGGCTAGACCCCGTAGGTGGGAGTTAGCAAGGGGAGGGACCTGTGTCACTGTCAGGGAGGAGTGGTTGCCTGGCTTGGTCATGATGAGCCTGCTGCCTGAGCTAGGTAGACAGGTGACAATAGAACCTGGCTGGTTGACCAGCTTTTGTTCCTAAATCCTATGCAATCTTTTGTGTGTATGGAGAACAAGTAGGGAAGAATTAAACTTGGGTTTTCAATCTTCTGACTGCCTGTCTGTTAAGAAGTATCTTCATTTCTTACCATCGGGAGTTGTTAGCATTGGGTTGGGATCCCAAGGACGGGCTTTATGAATCAAGAACATCTTGAAACAGTTTGCAAATTGATAGACCGGCAGGTTAGCTCAGTTGGTTAGAGCGTGGTGCCGATAATACCAAGGTCCAGGGTTCGATATCTGTACCGGCAGCCACCGAAAAAAGAAAAAAAGGGAAACTATTTGTTAATTAATATCTGTATTCTTTTTCTGGGGAAAGGTCTATAGCAGATTTTCAGACAGATTCATTAATCGGCAAAGGTTAAGAAATATTGGTGTGGAGCAAAGCAGAAGGAACACATGCATTTACAGGGGCCTGTTGTTCACGTGGCAGGGAAATAAATGAATGCACTATGGCAGTGTGGTAATACTCAATTTGTTAGCCCAGGGCCTACGGATCAACAGCTGCTACATCATCTGATAACAGTCGTTACCTGAGGCATGCACACACATATGGGTTGGAGGTAGTATTCAGGAACTTGCTGAGTGAGCCAGTGACAACCACGGTGCATGCAGACAAATAGCTGCTAGGAATAGAACGGTCACTGTGGGGAGGTCACTGAACATAGCTGCCAGAGTGGACAGAGTATCAGATTATTCTCAGTCCTGATTCAATTTACAGTTTGTGAGGGGGCCAGGTCACAAGGATTTCCAGGGACTACACTAGACTTCAGTTGAAGATTGTCCCCTGGCTCTGGGTAGGGAACCCTCTTGAGCTGTTTTGCTATGGTTGTGTCTTAGAAGCAGAAGTAGTAGTCTGGCCTTCTTGAGCCCCTTGACCCTATTCTGTTAATCTCTACATCACCTTTTTCATGAACCTTGCAGGCCTGGTATTTTCTGATACCATCCCTGTGGCCAGTGCTCTTGTGATTCATTTCCATCCGTGGGGTCCAGGGTGTAGGTTGGTGATCCCTCAAGGATCTTCCTCTACTCCTCACCACCTGTTTCTGGTCATCTCTTGACCGTGGCTGTGCTCCTTTGTTATTGCAAAGTTGTCTTAGAGGAACACATCCAGTTGGCAACTCTGTTTTGTCCTGTGGGTGACCTTCCAGCTGTGCCAGTTCTGACCACCCCTGACTCGGCGGGTTGGGCCTTGGAACTGCCATATCTTCTGCTGATAATCTGTTTTGTGCAACTGTCTACAGATCCAGTTCATGATTCATGACTATTTTTTGATCTTGTAGGAAATAAAATCCTCATAGTCACTAGTTTGTTTCCATTCAGGTGCTAATGGCACCTTGTATAATGTATCCATTAGGAAAACTTCCAAAGGATCAAATATCAGAAATTCAGCTACATCAAGCCATTTGGTTCTTAATACCATAAGCTACTCGGTGTAAGAATGTTGGAATACCTTTACTTATATCATACATTAAAGGAATTTTTAAAAAAATTTATTTCTGGTGGCAGAAATTACATCTCACCCCCCACTTTTCCAAGTCCTCTCTGAAAACCATCTAGTATTAAAGTCTCAATATCCCTGACCTGTAGGCAAATGTGGTGAACACATGAATTTGTCCTGGCATACAGTATTATTTGATTACGTGGCAAGTTTTTTAATGGCGAGTAGAAGCTACAGCTTTGACATCACTCTTTCATCTGTTCAACAAATGTTGAACAGCTACAATGTGCAGGACTTGCAGTAAATATCAGAGAAACAGAGATAAAAGACACTGTCCCAGCTCATAAGAAATGCATAGGCCAGCAGGGAAGGCGGGGAAGTGAATCATCATTATTACAATATGGAGGGGGAATTGCCAGGAAAACAGTGAACAGAGTTTCAGTAGCCCTGAGGAAGGTTGCTGCCTCTTGCAGTGGAAAAGCAGTGGATTCTCATTGTTTTACCCTTTCATTTTTATCAGGAAAAAAAAAAAAAAAAGATGTCCCATGTAGATAAGAAACTTAAAACATTTTCCAGATAACCAGGCTTATCTGTCTAGGTCCCATAACTCAAAACATTTAAAAATTCTTTTCTTTTCTTCTTTATTGAAGCATAATTGATTGTACATATTTTGGGGGTACAGCATTAACTACCATTACCTGTGTGCAACGTGTGATGATCGAGTCAATATTATTAGCATATTCGTTATTACAAATTGTAATTATTCTTTATGCCCCTTACCTGATGCCTCCTCAACCCTCCTCTCCCTCCCCCACTCCCACCTCTAGTAACCATAGATTTGTTCTTTCCTTCTGAAAGTTCAATGTATTAGTGTGTGGTCTCCTTCCTCCCTTCCTCCCTCCTTCCCCTCATTCCTTCCTTCTTTCCTTCCTTCCTTCCTTTTACTTTTTTTCCTTTGAAAAATGTGTATTCAGCTCCTTTGCCCATTTTTTAATTGGATTGTTTGAAAAATATGGAACACTTCACGAATTTGCATGTCATCCTTGCACAGGGGCCATGCTAATCTTCTCTGTATCATTCCAATTTTAGTTCATGTGCTGCCAAACCTAGCACTAACAACTATTTTCAATGGAAATATTTGTAAAATATATTATTTATGTCTCCTTTCTTAAATGGATTATACTGAACAAAATTTAATCTTTCCTATCGACTCAAGGCATGTGCCATGAGCACCAACATTTCTATTTTGCTGCACTGCCCCAGACTCCTTTGAAGGTATGTTTGCCCCTAAGCCAAATGGCTGCTTATTGCTTTTGCTTTTCGTAATATCTCTCCTTATCAGGATGATAGCTCTGTTCCTAACTGATTTTACTTTAGAGTCCCTACTAGCCCTTCCTTTCTCCTTCAAATTTGTGTTGGTCTAGGAATTTACACACCTAAGCAGTTTAGAATTTTGTCCCAAGTAAGAGTAAGTAGACTGTGAATCAAAACTTGACAGGCTCACCTGTGAGTCATGTACATAACTGTACGTGAACTTGGCTCTCCAGAGTGCCCTTTCCTTTACTCGGGATAAATAAATGGATCTGTCTATTGCAGGCAAGCCCTCATGCAGAACTTGCTGAGTTCAGTGGAGGGGGATTCATAGTCCTCAGAGCCACTCATCTGCCCGGGGACAGTATTGCTCATGTGGAAATTCTTTCTGCTGGGGAGCTGTAATCTGCCCCAATGTAGTTCTCTCCAGTGGTCCTTGTTCTGCTCCTAGAGTGTCACAGAATACGTCCCCCCACCTCTTGCAATTGACAGCCCATCAA
Source organism: Cynocephalus volans (assembly GCF_027409185.1). Taxonomy (NCBI): domain Eukaryota; kingdom Metazoa; phylum Chordata; class Mammalia; order Dermoptera; family Cynocephalidae; genus Cynocephalus; species Cynocephalus volans. Next base: position 336,529 of record NC_084469.1, on the reverse strand, counting down.
TATTTGGCAGTTATCGTGACTCCTCCTAAGTTTTCTCTTTCTAGGAAAGCTGAGAAACCTACCTCGACCACTGACTCTCTGTGTGACCCTGAGTCTCACTTTCCTCTCAGTGTCAGTTTCCTCTTTGTCAAAACTGGGATATAGCAGCGCCAGTCCATACGGTGGTTGTGGAAATTAAATGAGCTCTACTGGTATATGCAGAGTGCTTAGAACAGTGCTTGATGTACAGGCAATGCTCAGCAATATTTTCAATATGGCTTTGTATTTTCAATATTGTTTTGTATACATATAGCACTTAAAATTGAACAACTTTGAGACATTTTATTTAATTTGAAAAACCACAAGAATAAAACATGATGACATGCAAAAATTATATACTTTCAGCAATCCCTCTCTAGCTTTTTAAGTATTTAACTATCCATCACTTTAATAGTTTTGTTAAAATTTTTCATATCCGTTTATATTGTATATTAATATAGAGATATTGTATATTAATTGTAAATATTATAAACATTATAAATACAGTCATGTGCCTCACAATGACGTTTTGGCCCACAATAGACCACATACTCAATGATAGTGCCATAGATTATCATGGAGCTGAAACATTCCTATCGCCTAGTGACATCGGAACCTTCACAGTAGTACAAAGCATTACCTTGTTCATGTTTAGGTATGTTTAGATACACAAATACTTACCATTGTGTTACAATTGCCTACAGTATTTGATACAGTAACATGCTGCATAGGTGTGTAGCCTGGGAGCAGTAGGTTATTCCACATAGCCTAGGTGTGAATTAGGCTATACCTTCTAGGTTTGTGTAAATACACTCCATGATGTCCATACAGTGACAAAATTGCCTAATGACACATCTCTCAGAATTGATCTTTCGTTAAGCAGTGCAGGGCTGTATATATATTGTATGTTAATTGTATACTAATGCAATATATTATAAAAAGTTAATTTAGGATGTTAACTTTTTTCTTGTCCATAATATGAAAAATAGTGAGCTTCTTTCCTTGCTTGCTATTCTTATGGAATTCTAAACTTGAATCAAATATATCCACTTGATTTTGAAATAATCCTAAACTCGCATGTCTCCCATAGTTTTCAGATAGAGGGTAAGAATCCGTGAGAAATAAGATGTATCCACCCCCAAGCAATTAGGTTGCTTCTTCTTCTTTTTTTGTGGTGGCTGGCTGGCACGGGGATCCGAACCCTTGATCTTGGTGGAATAACACCATAGGTTTCTTCTTCTGTTCTGTTATTGGCATCTGTTTTTCATATCTATTTTATTGGCATTATCCATGTGTGGGCTCTTTACCTCTGGTTGCTCTTCCTGTTTACACTTCTACTCATTTACGCTTAAAATTTATTTTTTCTGGTTATCAAAGTAAAATATATCCATCACAGACCATTTGGAAAATATAGAAAAACATACATATAATACCACTGGCCAAATGTAACTCCTATTAATATTTTATTATACTTGTTTTCAGTCTTCTTTCCATCTCTCTATATATCTCGATCTTTATCTCTTTCTATATAGTCGGCCCTCCATATTTGTGGGTTCCACAACTGGAGATTCAACCAACCACAGATTAAAAATATTTGAAAAAAACTTTTGTCTGTACCGAAAGTATACAGACTTTTTTCTTGTCTTTATGCCCTAATCAATACAGTATAACAACTATTTACATAGGATTTACTTTTTTTTTTTTTTTAAGATGACCGGTAAGGGGATCTTAACCCTTGACTTGGTGTTGTCAGCACCACACTCAGCCCGTGAGCGAACCGGCCATCCCTACATATCGGATCCGAACCCATGGCCTTGGTGTTATCAGCACCGCACTCTCCCGAGTGAGCCACGGGCCAGCCCCTTGCTTTTGTTTCTGATCTCAGTAATTTCTGTCTTCTCTCTTTTTTTCTTGGTCAGTCTAGATAAAGGTTTGCAAACTTTGTTATTCTTTTCAAAGAATCATAAATAAATAAACAAACAAACAAACATACATTATATGGAAACAATAAAATAAAAGAATAAATTTGTCCTCTTGACTTGATGTTCCTAGACTCCAGCTGCCTGAAACTAGTGGATCTCCTGGACTGTCTTTCCAGCGCCACCCTGTTTGCAAGAAGCTTAAAGGTAGCTGGTCTGATTCCATTGCTTGCCCAGGGCCTAGTGGTAGGGGTGGTGGCCTCAGGCCCACAGGTTTTGTAATCAACAGGACTCTCTGATGTGAGAACATGAAATGGGTGGAATATTCACCTAATATAGTGACTTGTGAGAGGCAACTGGGATCCAAAGGGGGCCAGACAGAGAACAAGGTAATGTCTGTGGGCCTATTCACCCTGGAAAGGAATTTCAGGTAGGTCAAACCCCACCTGTGTTCTCCAAAATTAGGCAGAAGGAAAATCTGGGGGAGACCGTTTGCTCAGAGTTGAAGATGCTAGAAATGGGGAGGGACTCCATCAGAGTGATGGTAAAAGAACAGGCATCCCCTTGCCCGGTTTCTAAAGCCTTCAAAGAGACCAGTGACTTCATTTATGTCCACTGCTTTATTAAAGATAGTCTCATAAGAGGAGAAGTAAACATGTCCCCAGGCCAACAGAGAATGTGTGTACGTGTGTGTATGAGAAAGAGACGTGTGAGGTCCCTGATCTGTGCTCTGAGGGGGTGGTCAGTCAGATGGGGCCTGGCCCAACCAATAAGGCAGATGAGGGTCCTTGTCCTGGGGGACTCACTGCTCCTGGGTGCCCCAGGAGATGTAGTCTGGCCGTGTGGCTGCATGGTACTCATCAATGAGTTGCTGCACAATCTCCCTGGACATGTCCATCTCATTAAAGTTGTCCTTGAACATGTCCTCCTTGCGGAACTGCTCCAGGAATGCCTCCCGCTTCCTCAGCCTGTCGTACTGACGACAGGTCCTTTCAAAGAGCTTGGGGTAAACAGAAAGCAAGGGCGACAAAGAATTTTGAGAAACAATGTGGCCCAGAGAGCCAGGAAATCAAGGCTGGGCTGTACTACAGCAAAAAAGCTGGAAGCAGGGGCAACTGGGATGGAGAGAGGTGAGTCACAATCAGGAAACCAATTAGGGGATAAGAGGTGCAAACTACGAGACTCACCGAGGAGATGCTGGTGTGGTTGGCCATCATCAGACCGCTAACACGGTGGGCTGAGGGCAGGTAGGGAGACTTCCTGGACAGGGCCACCTGGATGCTGGCTGGGCCCCAGGGGATGAAATTGGCCAACTTCCGTTCCCGGATCCTCTGCAAGCTCTTGTGGACCTGGGGTGGGCACAGGAGTGGTGATGGTAGCCTCTCCTCTAGCCCTGCAGGTTAAGGGTTAGAACTGAGGGGCCTCACCCACCTGGGTGGGGTCCACCTCTCCCTGGATGATGTTGAGGATGGCAATATAGCAGTGGTTGGTCTGGCGGTCCCGGCCTGTGGACACCATCACGTTCTTGGGCTGTAGCAGCCGCCTCATGACATCTAGGACCGTGGTCTTCCTTATGCTAGCCACCTGATGGGACAGTGGGTCACAGGGACCAGGCCAGCACTCAGGGCACAGTCCATTGATTCATGGACAGAGAACAGCGGTCAACACATGTTCCCGTCAGACTCGGGGTAGGAGGGTCTCTGTGGGGAATGTCTTTAGATTCAGGTCTGTACTGAGTCTCTGCCACAGGATTACGGTCTTCGCCCTCCTCCGCTCAGCAAACTCGTGCCCTTGTGCAGTAGCAAAACCCAACTCCATACAACCCAAGCCCTGCAGGAGCCAAAGGCAGAGGGAAGACAGGAAGATGGGAAGACAGAGAGCATGTCAGCAAGAAAGCTGTAGATCTGTGCCTGAGCGCAGAGCCTCTGGGAGCTGCAGAGGGCAGCTCCTGGGGTAGTGGGGGGAAGAGAGAGACTAGGTTGGGGCCTGCCAGGTCCAGGGCCAGCCTGGCCTGGGCCACTGAGGGTTGCTCTTACTGACTGGTCCGTGGTGAGGGGGGTGTAGCCGGTCATGAGGAAGTGGAGCCGGGGTGTGGGAATGAGCGAGGCAATGAGGCCGATGAGGTCGTTGTTCATGTATCCAGGGTAGCGCAGGGTGGTCGTGCTGGCCGACATGATGGTGGACACCTGGGGGCCGGGGTGTCACTTCATAGGCTTTGGCCTGGATGAGCCTCCCTTCCCCAGATGGCCCTCCAGCAAGGAGGGTGTCCAGTCCAAAGGAGTCCAGGAGTGGGTAGTGGGTGCTCACCAGCTGGTTGATCTGGGAGAAGGACGGGTTCTGGATGTGCAGGCGGTCTGTGGCGATCCGGTTCAGGGCTGTGTTGTCCAGCACCACCTGGGGGGACAAAAGAGGGTGGCAGATTTATGGGAACAGTGAAAATAGGAAACCCGCCTGAACTTAGGCTCTGAAGCTTAATTTCCTTTGAGCCTCATGGCCAGAGAGTCCCATCTAAAAGGGACTTGCACAGGCCTCTGGCAAAGGAGGGCTCAGAATGGGCTTTTTAAATGCATGAAGATGAATAAGTCGACAGGGACACTGGGAGTGGGGAAAGGTAGCATCCAGGACTCACCACACAGTCTGCGTTCTGGGTCAGCCTCTTGAGCGTGAGGAGTGAGTTGTAAGGTTGTACCACCACGTCGCTCATCTCATCCTGGTTGGGAAACACTGAGTACGTCTGCACCAGCTTCTTGGGGTACCTGGTGGGGGTTGGGAGAAAAAGATCAGGGCAACAGACTGGAGCTTGGTGAACATGAGGTTCCCCAACACCTGTCTGGAAAGCAGCTAAATCTGGAAGGGGAAATTGGGTGGGTCACAGGATCAGTAGAGAAGGGAAACTTGACTTTTGGAACTCTGTAACCCCCAAGGGAGAAGGGCAGAGAGACATCTTAGGATCTAGAGTTCCAGCTCCTAATCTGGCCACACTCCCTGGACCTTCGTACCTGGCCCAGATCCTAGGCTCCAATTCCCACCACTAGGAGTGTGATTGGGTTCTCAGTTGTTGTAACTTCACTTTCTTCACTATAGGAGAGACTAGAAGGGCTCTTTCCTACTCCAGCACATAGGGATGTTTATCTGCAGGGCCTCCCAGTCACTTGGGAAACCAAGTTGGAGGACATGTCTCCTCCTAGTCCCCCAAACACAGACTTACCTGTCATTCAGCCGTTCTAAGAGATAGGAGCCCAGGCCAGAGCCTGTCCCCCCAGCGATGGAGTGACACAGCACAAAGCCCTGCATGGAGAATGGGCAACAGTGTCCAGGTATCTAGTAGCAGAATTTCAAACTGGACTCACCCCCCACAATTTCTTTTTTTTTAAAAGATGACTGGTAAGGGGATCTTAACCCTTGACTTGGTGTTGTCAACACCATGCTCTCCCAAGTGAGCTAACCAACCATCCCTATTAGGGATCGGAACCCGCAGCCTTGGTGTTATCAGCGCCACACTCTACCAAGTGAGCCACAGGCTGGCCCTTCACCCCACAATTTCTTGGACTCCTATCTTACTGAGCCCTTCCTTCCCCTACGGTCCTTTTACATGTACAGCTTAGGAGACTCTGCCTTGTCTCCAGCAAGGCCCAGTAGCTTCTGTACAGTGCAAAGGGTACATGGGTGGGTCTTGTGCTGAATAGATAGCTTCTAAAGGGTGTTGCCAAGACTTCCCTATGTCGGCTCCCACCAGCATTCCTGGGACACTTACCTCTAGACTGTCACTACCATCTGCCTCCCGATCTATGATGTCAAAAATGTCTTCGTGGATCTTCTCTCCCTGTACAGACAGACATGGGGGGTGGTCAGAGTGGGATAGGACCATGTGATGAGGGTCCTGACCTCAGAATAGCCACCCTTGATTCTCCTTATAGCACCTGAAAGTACTTTTTTGTAGCATAGGTGCCCTGCCTTTTATTTTTAAAAGATGACCGGTAAGGGGATTTTAACCCTTGACTTGGTGTTGTCAGCACCACACTCTCCCAGTGAGCTAACCGGCCATCCCTATACAGGGATCCGAACCCTTGGCCTTGGTGTCGTCAGCACCACTCTCTCCCGAGTGAGCCATGGGCCGGCCCCTGCCCTGCTTTTAATCTACATTGAGAGGCAGTACAGCACAGTGGTTAAAAGCAAGCACTCTATACCCAGACTACCTGGGTTCATACATTAGCTGCAGCCCATTTAGCTGAGTGCCTCTGGGCACGTTACTTGATTTCTCTATGCCTGTTTCCGCTTCTGTACAATGAAGGTAATAATAGAGGTCCACAGACCCTTATCTAAAATCCTTGGAGCCAGTTATGTTTTGTAATTCAAAATATTTCAGATTTTAGAAAGATAATATGGTACATATATGTATATTAAATAAAACCCCAGAGGAGATCTGAGGTGCATTAATCAAATACATTAATATTTCTGTAATGAAAGGTATGAGTAATAACAATAAAATGGACAGAAACTCTAAAATAGTCTGTCTCCATTGAGATTTGGTTTTGCTGCTCTTTTGGCTTCAGAGCTTTTTGGATTCTGGAAAGGCAGATAAGAGGCTGTGAACCTGTAGTACCTCCGAGGTTTAAATAAGTTAACACATGTAAAGCACTTAGAATAGCCTGGCACACAGCACCAGCTAGTGCAGGTTCTTAATATTATGTAGTTAACTCCCTGCAGCCATGTCTCTCTCCTTCCAGCTCTCATACATCCTGATCTGGTTTCATCTCTCTGAGAAGTCACAGGGCCTGCGGCCACACAGGGACTTGTGGGCCCTGCCAGGGAATAGCAAATGACCTGGGAGAATCCACTGGCCCAGTTGTTGCCAGCTCCTCCTCCATGCTCGGACAGGTAGATGTTCTCTGGGTTGTACAGCTTGGCATAGGGGGAGTTGAGGATGGAGTGGATCACCCGGGGCTCCAGGTCCAGCAACACGGCCCGGGGGATGTAGTGCTCATCGTCCGCCTGTCAAGGGGAGTCCAGGAAGGGGCCCAATCGGCTAGGACCTGCCCAGTCCTCAGTCCTCCCAACACTGGCTCCTGCCGGCCCTCCCTCCTCAAGCCAGCCGCCTGGCCCTTTTGCCCAGCGGATTTCCCAGTACCAGGCCGCTGCCCTTCCCTTCAGGGCCCCCCGGGCCACGGCCGGCCCTGGACAAGTCGCTGGGGGCACCTGGTAGTAAAAGACGTCCTTGCGGTCAGTGCCCTCGGTGGCGAATTCCTCCACGATGCCCTCGGGGCTGATACCATGTTCGGCGCACAGTTGTTTCCAGAACTCGAACCCAACTAGGGGGAGGAGGCGGGCGGGGGAGAAAGAAGATATCTGGACCTCGGCAGGTTCCAATTAGGAACTGGGGGGCGGAGCGCCTGGGTCCAGGAAAAAGAAGTGAAGCCCCAGGACTCGCTCCTGTATGCCAGCGACTGGGTAAGGAAGGACCCCTCGGGTTGGGCAACTGGACACTGGGTCACGGATGTCCCGCCTTTCGGAGAACTACAATTCTGGGAAGGACAGATGGAGTCCAGGATCTCACAGCGAGAGCCCATTGAATCTAAGGAACCCGGCTAAGTGGAGGGGCCGGAGGTTCGCTCACTCTGATTGCCGCACTGGCCCAACTGTAGGGTGATGATTTCCCTCGGCATCGCTCCTCAGGCTCGGGCGTTGAAGCTGCTCCCGCCAGCAACGCCGTCGCAAGCCTGCCCGCTCGCTGTAAGACGCAGGCGCCAAATAATCCGCTCCACCCACGAGCTTTCTCCTCTCCAATGAGAACTGGGTTCTGGCAATGGCACTTCCTTATTTATTTGGCTTCAGTCATACAGATTGCGCGTGCGCGGCTCCAGCCCGGGCTCCTCGCTCCGGCGCCGGGTACATTCTTTGGCGCCGCGTCCTTCCCCTTCTCTGGGTGGACACGTGCTTGAGCCTGTGCGCAAGCGCACTGTGGGAGAGGAGGCCTCCTCCGCCGGACCACGCATCTGCGCAGTTGGTGTTATTGTGACTGGCGGCGGCCCCGGATGTCGTGGCTGCTGGGGGGAGATGGCGGAGGCTGAGAGGGTGGCCGCGGCCCCAGGCCCTGCTTTAGGGTCGACTTTCAGGGGCCGCCGAGCCATGTCAGGCTCCTGGGAGCGGGCCCAGCAGGTTGAAGCGGCGCAGCGGGCCCTGGTGGAGGTGCTGGGGCCTTACGAGCCTCTGCTGAGTCGGGTGCAGGCAGCCCTGGTGTGGGAGCGGCCAGCCAGGAGCGCCGTGTGGTGCCTGGGGCTGAACGCGGCTTTCTGGTGAGAGAACTGGACCCGCGGCAACCGTCCGAGGCGTGGATTCGTCAGGTTTCTCTAGGGCTCTACCTCTCGCCTGCTCTGTTTTCTTAGCTGCAGTGGCTCCTTCCTGTACCTGCCTAATTTTGCCTCACCTCCTTCCTCCATCCTGCCTCCAGGCTTTGGCACCCCAGTTCTTCCCAGGGCCTTCCAGCTGTCTTCCCTGCTTCACCTGCGCCCGCACCCACGTCCCGCACATCTGTGGGCAGGAGCTTCTGGTAACATCTTGAGCCGCTCTCAGTGAGCGAGAGCCCCTCTTTTTAGCCAGGGAAAGCTGTGTCCCTTTAAGGCAATTACCTTCCTTTTCTTGCCTGCCCAAGTGTGGTTTGAAGACTCCCTTCGGAGATTTTAGTAGTTACTGTTGGAGTGGAGGCGTGAGATGTTGAAAAGGTATCCATAGGTGTGATAAGAAAACAAGCTTGAGCGATTAGCATGAATTAGCATGTTAAGTAACCTCTCGATCAGTCAAGGAAGTTTGTGAAGTCTTGAGTGTCAGTGTGAGCCACCAAAGCAGCAACTTGAAAAATTATAAGCTTTTAAAGAACAGTTATGAAATAGATTGTGAGATTTCACCCTTTTCAAAGCCTCCATTGCCACTCCTCCCTGTTCCAAAGAATTAGGCATCCATAGCCACAGTTTATAGGCAAGGATATTGACGATGTCTAATAGTGTGTGCTCCTGAACTGGAAAAGTGGCACTATAAATACGCTTTAAGTATCTGTATGTGTCATGCTCTGTGAAAATGGAACTGCTGCTCCTGTCAGTTGTCATCATCTAAAGTGCACGTAGGTCTTCAGAGGATCTACCAAGCTTAGTTAGTTTGGATTTATTCATAACAGGGGAAGTTCCAAGGAAATTGACTTGTAGGGGGCTTCTACAGCTGAATGAAATGAGACTATTCTGGATAAACCTGAAACAACAAAGTATGTGGGTTTTTTTGTTTTTTTTAATGTGTCTTTGCCAAAAATAGCTTTTCTATTAAAATTCTTGGTTTTAAAATCAAAACACACATTATCCTTTGTCTGAAAGATTTTCATTTTGCTGGAGAAGAACAAATGTTCCAAGTTCATTGACCGGAAGATAGTGTTCAGTTATTAAGTTAATCCTCTCCAAGTTTGACGGACAGCTGGGTTAAAGGTGTCAGAGCAGTCTCTGGCCTTTGTTGCTTCCAAAGTCTTTAGCAAACTTGATGATAAACTTTCCTACTACATTCTTCACTCATTTTTGATAGTGCTTCTTCTGTGACCCCCAGGTTTCAACTTCTCTCTCATTGCTCTCTGTCAGAAACCCTTAACCTCACTCAGGAGCGTTTATCCAGTCAAAACTTCATTTCCCACAGTCAGATTTGTACCCCTAGTAAGAAGGTTGGTCCTCATTAAGCCAGTTTGTATCAAAGGATGACTGGCTGATGGAAAAAAAAAAACTTTATCAGGGCTTAAATGAATATTAAACCAAACATTTATTAATGCAAATGATTTGCTAGCACGTATGTTGTTATTTTTGAGGAGGGACCTTTCACATGCCCCTTGCCTGAGAGAGATGTTTGAAGCAGAATGTGGGGTCATGGTCTACACATAAGGAGCTGCTGTGACTGGGACACATCTTGAAATGTTACAGTTAGTTTTAATTTGCTGGTCTCCAACAGTGTTCACTTAAGCTTATTAATATGCTGTTTAAGACTCTCACTCAGAACCCCCTTTTGTACTCTGGGTCTCTTAAGGCATTGTCGTGATTGGTTATCTCTGGCATTTCCTGGTAGCTTGCCTGCTGTGTATCCAGAACACAGTTACTCTTTTTACATTCCCATCACACCAAGGAGGTGGGGGAGAGATATAAGAAAATGAGGGTGTGACTCATAAGACTGAAAGAACAGTTGAATGTGCCATTTATGGAGAGGACTGATACCTATGAAGGGTACAGACAGTGTTAATACCCCAGAGAATAGAGTATTCTGGCAGTGGAGTTCATAGAATTGTTTGGGGGAAATGAGCTTCCTTGGAAGGTAGTTTGAGGTTTAAAGTGAAAATTAGGCTTCACATTCCAGTACTGTCATAAATTGAGTATGAGTGTTGACATTTCACTTAGGAATGTTGAAGAGTGACTGTTTAGTTCTCAGATATTTTAAATGTTTAGGAAAGGGAGGAAGATCATTAGTTCAGGTCAGAAAAATCAAATCTGAAATACTTAATTTTTCTTTCATTACTTGTTTTGAATAATGGCACATTATTAACTGAAGTGTTTTATGCATTTTGAGGTATTAGAAGATTGAATAGGGGTACAAAAAAATCATCAGAATTCAGTGTTCTGTATTCTCCGTCACAGTTTTTCTGTACCTGTGAATGTGCCCTCTTACATCTTAAAAAACAAACAAACAAAAAACGTAAGAGAGAGATAAATGTAGGTACCTTGTCACTGTAGTATTTCAGGGCTTTCACTTTTTTTTTTTTTTTTCAGGTTCCAGAGAAATTCTGGTAGCCATATCAGAGATCTTCCAGCTTAGATTTCTTCTGGTCACTGATCTGTTATTATCTCTAGGATAATAATAGGAATGTCAAGCCTTCCCTTCCAATAGCCTGTATTTTCATTAGCCTCAATACTATCTGTAAATGAGAGGCAACAAGAGTATATCCTGACAGGATCAGAAAAGAGCAAGTTCGAGTAACTTTTTGGTTTGATTCATACTATAGGAGATAAGGGGAGGGTAAATGAGCCCTGGAAATGTGTGTGAACTCCCTCCCAGCTCTCTCCTCCACTCCTCCTTCTACGAAGAGTACATGGTTCACAGAGGGCTAGATGACTGCTGAGCTCCTTTCCAGTGTTTATGCTTCTGAGATTCTAGGTGGGTGGTCTTTGAATTAGGGATATTGATTTAAGAGTAGTCCACGAGCTGATTTCCTTTTGAGGTCTCTGTTGGGATCTGCTTTAACAGTCACTAGTCTGAGTCAACCGTATTATACTTTTGGGGGTTATTGTGGAATCTTTTTTTTCACACACACAAAAAAAGTGTTCCCTCCCTCCCCCACCCCCCCAAAATAAAAAGACCTGAGAAATGATTCAGGGTAGACAGCAATTCTGACTTCAAAGGTTAGAATTTGAGCAAAAAACAATAGTGAGGAACAAGAAACAAAAGGGAGGACCTATGTAAGTAGAGACACTTGTTCTGTGAAAAAAAATCTACACATCAAATTTCAAATGAAATTTATTGAGCAGTGTTTCTAATGATAGTCTTTGAAGGGTTTTTCTTGTTGATTTTCGTAGCCAGAAAGACTTCCAAGGATGCCTTCACTTACTTTGCCTCTCTTTGCCTTCAGTATTCCATCTGTCCTAATTGTAAAGTTGGGTGGTTTCTCTCCATTAGCAGTTAGCTGGTTTCATTTCTGCTTTTGTGCAAGCAACAACTATCATTACATTATACAGTTTGGGTTAATTTTTTCCTTCTAATTTGCCAGTAACTGGCTCATTAAACAGACTGTCACAAGTACTATACAATAATGGGCTTTTTGTCCCTATAGGATGGGATGCTTTGTTCTGAAGTGCCACTGAGACAAGCCTACTCTGTAATAACAAAGGGACCTAGAAGTAGTATCTTCTTTGATTGAAAATAGAAATGTGGTCATTCCTTTATTTATAATTATAGCAAGCTCTAATTTACCTGTACTAATAATGAGTATCCACATTATAGTTAATCTCCAAAAGATTATGTTGCCTCTGGGATTTCTCATTATCTTTGTGAACACCAGTTTTCTATTCCAAGGGATATTTTATTTAGACTTGTAATTAGATTTTAGCCCCTGACAAACCATATGGACAGTTTACAAAAGGAAAAAAAAACAGAAACAATGAATATATAAAATTTCAATCACTAGTAATAAAAAAATTCAAATATAAATGGCAATGGGTTACTAATTTCTGCTTATTAAGTTTTTAAAAATGATAATACTTAATTCTGGGGTAAATACGGAAAAATAGGCATATAGCTGATAGGAACATAAATGGGACATCCTTTCTGGAAGGTAATTTGCCAACATATATTAAGCTACTTAAAAAGTGAATACCTTTTCTAGGGCTGGAGGAAATGGGGAGTAATTGCTAATGGGTATTGGTTTCTTTTAGGGTAATAAAAATGTTGTAAAATTATATAATGGTGATAGTTGCACAACTCTGTGAATGTACTAAAAACTGTTGAATTAGACTATTTATTTATTTATTTTTGTTTGTTTTTGTTTTTGAATTAGACAATTTAGAAAGGTGAATTTTATGTTATGCAAACTGTATCTAAATAAGCTGTTATTAAAAAAAGTTAATGCCTTTTGACCCAGTAATTCCACTTAAAGTGGTTAATTACAGACAAGGACAAAGATTTATGCTCAGTGATCTATAGCTCAGCTTTTCTTTGTTACATCAACAATTGGAGGGCTAGCAGTTTAGCTCAGTTGGTTAGGGTGCGGTGTTATAACACCAGGGTCAAGAGTTTGGATCCCTGTACTGACCAGCAACCAAGAAAAAAAGAAGGAAACAGTTTAATTAGGGAAAGGTTTAAAAGACTAGTGGTATATATGTATACTGCAGTTATTTTAAACCTTTTAATGCTTTTCTGGTTGTATGGGAAAACATGTCTATGTATTACCAAGTGAAAAAAGGTTTTTAAACCAGGTATGCCATATACTTCCACAGTGTTTTTATATGTGAATTATTATTATTATTTTTTTTTAAAGATGACCGGTAAGCGGATCTTAACCCTTGATTTGGTGTTGTCAGTACCACGCTCTCCCAAGTGAGCTAACCAGCCATCCCCATATAGGGATCCGAACCTGTGGCCTTGGTGTTATCAGCCACACTCTCCCAAGTGAGCCACGGGCTGGCCCTATGTGAATATTTTTTTAAATGAAGGAAATAATCTCTGTTCACATTTTACAGCATGTGTATGGATGATGAATCATTTTTTAAACTTTATTACAGAAAATTTAAAACATATACATAAGTAGACAGAATAATATTTTGTCCCACCATGCAGTCAGCTTCAAATTTTATCTATCCATGTCTGATTTTGTGTCTTCTGTATCCCAGTTCTTTTCTACCTCTTGTTTTGAGGCAAATCCTGTGTGTCATATCATTTAATCTGTAGGTATTTCTGCATGTGTTTCTGAAAAATAGACTTAAAAAAAACACTACCATTATTACTTGAAAAAATTAATGATTCTACTCAGTGTTCAAACGTGCACTCTTATAAATATTATAAATGATACTTTGTTTTTATAAAAAAGTTTGGGTTAGGATTCAAGTAAAGTCCATGTATTGGGATTCTGCTGTGTTTTGTTGAAGAAACCCTTTTGTCATGTAAAGTGTCCTACAGACTGGATTTTGCTGACTGCATCCCTGTGGCTTAGCATGTCCCCGTGTTCTCTGTATTCCTGTAAATTGGTAGTTGGATCAAGGCTTGATCAGATTCAGGTTCACAAAATTTTATTTTGTCAAAGCTATTTGACAGATAGTAATGTACTAGTTTTATTTTACTTTCTTCTTTAGCTATTATATTTTCTAAACTTTCTCCAATAAACATGCTTGCCTTTGAAATAAAAAATAAATATCATTAAGAAAAAATAGACTGTGAGCCAACAATGGATAGAAGAAGTAATGGGCTATGGCAGTCCCCAAATTGACTGTATTTGTGGTTGTTTTACTAAATTGGAAAGTTCTCAGGTTGATTATAGTGGCTGGGCAATGTTTTATGTGTCGTCTTATCAAACTTCTACACTGTTACATCTGCTTATGAATTTTTTGGCTTCCTTGAATAGACATTACAGGACTAAACTAACCCAGAGGAATCCTCCCTTATTTTCTCCTATCCCTTACCTATATTAATCTCAAAAGTACTTTATCTTTGATTGTTTTATCATTGCATATAGTTGCAGAGGTTTTTTTTACTGGTGGACTTCCGAGTTACTTATATAAAATGGCACATCTGATGTGATCTCATATCTAACACACATCAATCTGAGATTGCTATTATCTCTTTAGGAATTTTGTATTGAGGGCTGGCAGGAAAGGAGGACTTATCAATATTTTTTGGTATTTGATAGTCAGACCCCTAAGTAATTGTCTAGTTACCTTGGAAGAAGCAACTCTGGTTTTTTGAGGTGATCTTTCCATTAAGTTTTTATCTCTTTGGAAGAAACTATTTTCTCAAGAAATGTTATTTTATACCACACAGAAAAACTCTTCTTCCTCTGAAGTTCTTGCAGCAGCTTGTTCAAGAAAAGGATACATCTGGGCCTAAAATTGATTTATGAACCAGGATTAATCTTGTTCAGGAAGATGCTCACAATTTTAGCTATCATGACCCAGAAAGTACACCCTGATTAAAACTCTTCACTGGCTTACCTTCATCTGCAGGATAAAATCCCAATACCCTTTATCATAAAAAGCCCTTTATGATCTGACTCCTGCTTCTCTTTCCATACTGATCCCCTTCCTCTGTTCTTTATATTTCATTTCTATCAAACTGCTTAAAATCCCTTAAATATAACTTGCTAGCTTGCTCTTCTCCCTATCTGAATGTCCTCTCTCTTCCCCACACCCTTTGGCCCTGTTTTCTTACTGTTTATCTTTCAAATCCCAGTTTAGATGTCCTCCTCTTTGTCATTATTACCTTGTCATGTTAAATTGTAAACACCCCTCCCACACACACGCACACAGAAATACACTTGAGAGTTAGGTTCATGTCTTATTCTTTTCTGTAACTGGGCTGCTTACCACAAGGCCTGGGCATATAAAGGCATTCAATAAATGTTCATTGAATTGAGTTGAAGTATAGTTTATGAGAATGAAAGGTGAGGGTTATAATAGGCTACCAAAATAGTCCACATCTTGGAGAAACAGTATTTTTATTGCCATCATCTTTGGAAAACCAACTTTCTTAGGAGAGCTTAATATCCTTTCCCTTCACCAATTTCTATTTGTGTTAGTGATCGTGCTCGGGGAAGGGTAGATTGCAGGCAGTCTGGATTGCCTCCCTAGACAGCTCTTTTGAGTACTCAGGGGAAAGCAGCAGTCGCACCACTTGCTGCTGTTGGGATGGGGAAGCAGCAGGGCTGGGGCGCAAGAAACTCTAGAGCCCTTATCCTTCCTTGGCCGTGTTAAATTTGCAGTTGGCTGTACAGGGATTGAAGGGTATGACTTTGTGGTCCTCTGTTCTCTGTGTGGACAGGTGCTTGGGAAGGGCAGGGTGTATGTGACTCACTGGCTAGGGGAGGCAGACCAAAGCCCCCACCTCCTTCTTCCTTTGCTCACCACACAGTCTGCGTTCTGGGTCAGCCTCTTGAGCATGAGGAGTGAGTTGTAGGGCTGGACCATCACGTCGCTCGTGTCTTCCTGGTAGGGAAACACCGAGTACGTGTGCACCAGCTTCTTGGGGTACCTGAGGGTGAGAAAGGGGGAAAAGGGGAGGGCACACAGCGAATTGGAAGGGCCCCCATCACCGCCCATCTCTGTACATCGAGGTACATCAATGCGCATCTGCCCATTTTCTAGGGAAAACAGGGACCAATCTTTTCCAAGTGCCACCAATCTCTTATGCAAAAGTGGTGAGGACAGAACTGAGTCTTCAGAACCAAAAAAGATAAGCCTCAAGCATGAAAATCTGTAGATCCCTTCCCTTCCCTAAGTAAATCCCCTGTTCCCCAAGTTATTTCTTCCAAGATGTTCCTTGGGTAGGTCTGTCCGTAAGACCCAAAAGGGGGTAGTGGCAGACTTTCCAGCTCAAGAGGAAAAAGTGACTAAAAGGAAAGACATTACCCAGGGAACCAGGGTTAATGCCATCTTCCCAAACACAGGCTTACCTGTCATTCAGTCTCTCCAGGAGGTAGGAGCCCAGGCCAGAACCTGTTCCCCCAGCAATGGAGTGACACAGCACAAAGCCCTGTGTGTATACAGGAAGAAACTAACTCAGTTTCTCTAACAGTACTCTCACAACTCGCTTCTGACACTAGATGTGTGTGGGGGGGTTTCTCCACACAACAAGCAAGCAACCAATTCTGCAACAGACACCAGCTGGATGTCCTCTGATTCAGTTCAATTCTGGCACTATCTCTAGAGTGTCCCCAACGCACGATGGTTTGACTCACAAGTTTTCAATTTCATGGTGGGTTTATTGGGACACAACCCAATGTGTTTTGACTTGGGATATTTTTAAATTATAATGGGTTTTTCCAGGATGAAACCCCATTGTAAGTCAAAAAGCATCTGTACCTGAAGATAGCGTCAGATCCCACAGGTTGAAGGCTCAGTCCCAAAAGACTGCCCTCCACTTCCGATGGCAACTGCAAGTGGCATGTGCCTCTGACAAATGGCTATAAAACAAAAAGCTATGGGGTTCTGCTCTAGAGTGGCAACAGTGTCCCAGGGTAGAGTTCCTTGTGCTGAAAAGAGATATTCTCCAGAACCAAAAAGCTATGGAGTTCCCATTACACCCTCCTAGGGTCCAATTAATTTGCTAGAATGAAGGGCCGGCCCGTGGCTCACTCGGGAGAGTGCGGTGCTGATAGCCCCAAGGCCACGTGTTCGGATCCTATATAGGGAGGGCCGGTTGGCTCACTGGCTGAGTGTGGTGCTGACAACACCAAGCCAAGGGTTAAGATCCCCTTACCGGTCATCTTTAAAAAAAAAAAAATTGCTAGAATGACTCACAGAACTCAGGAAAACACTGATGTTTATTGGTGAATTATAAAGGACATTTTAAAGCATATAAATAAACACCAGGTGAAGAAATACATACTGTGAGGTCTGTATGGGTCCCAGTGCAGGAGCTTCCATCCCCATGGAGGTGGGGTGGCCACCCTCCTGGCATGTAGATGTTCACTTTCCTGGAAGCCCCCTGAACTCAGCCCCTTTGGGGTTTTATGGAGGCTACATTACTTAGGCATGATTGATTAAGTCATTGGCCATTGGAGGTCAATTTAACCCCTCCACCTCCTCAGAGGTGGGGGTGGAGCTGTGAATTCCAACTCTTACAGCACAGGGTTGGTTTCCTTGGCAACCAGTTCCCCATCACATCACCTGTTCAGGCCACCTCCTGCTTTTTCCCCAGCACTCTTCAGTCTCCCCCACCCCTATAGGGAGAACCTCACCTCTAGACTGTCACTTCCATCTGCTTCTCGGTCTATAATGTCAAAGATGTCTTCATGGATTTTCTCACCCTGTATAGTGACATGGGAAGGGAGGGTCAGGTCAAAGGTTCTGTAGAGTGTCTCTTCTCAGCGCCAAGAGCTCTACCCTGGGACATGGTTGCCACCCTGAAGCAGAGCCTCAGATGTAGCCCTCAACTCCAAAATACTACTTTGCAAATGATTTGCTCGAAACTTGCATAAACCTCTCCCTGGCTGTCCCTCTGGTCAGGGTATCTCTTTGACTCATTTATTTTCAATCTGATCTGGTCAAATTCACAGATTGCTTGAGCCTGGGGCAGGAGTTCCCAAGGGTCTCTGGAATGGTTCCCTGGACACCTGAGAGAATCCACTGGCCCAGTTGTTGCCAGCTCCTCCTCCATGCTCGGACAGGTAGATGTTCTCTGGGTTGTACAGCTTGGCATAGGGGGAGTTGAGGATGGAGTGGATCACCCGGGGCTCCAGGTCCAGCAACACCGCCCGGGGGATGTAGTGCTCATCGTCCGCCTGTCAAGGGGAGTCCGGGAAGGGGCCCAATCGGCTAGGACCTGCCCAGTCCTCAGTCCTCCCAACACTGGCTCCTGCCGGCCCTCCCTCCTCAAGCCAGCCGCCTGGCCCTTTTGCCCAGCGGATTTCCCAATACCAGGCCGCTGCCCTTCCCTTCAGGGACCCCGGGCCACGGCCGGCCCTGGACAAGTCGCTGGGGGCACCTGGTAGTAAAAGACGTCCTTGCGGTCAGTGCCCTCGGTGGCGAATTCCTCCACGATGCCCTCGGGGCTGATACCATGTTCGGCGCACAGTTGTTTCCAGAACTCGAACCCAACTGGGAGAGAGGGGGAGACACCTGAGTCTACTTGAGTCCTAAGGCCTGAGGAGCCCAGCTGTAGGCTCAGAGGCTGTCACACTCAAGGGTGGACCCAAGACACCTGGGTCTCTGAGCCATCACAGCCCAGGGCTGAGGCACAGCTCTCGGTCTGGGTCATCATACGCAGTAGGGCAGGAGACTCATGGAAGGGAAAGAGGGACTAGTGGATGCCGAGCTCTTGGGTAGGACCGGGAAGAGGCAGACCCAGAGACCGGAGGGGCTCAGGGCTCGCTTGCTCACTCTGGTTGCCGCACTGGCCCAGCTGCAGCGTGATGATCTCCCGGGGCATTGCTCTTCAGACGTGGGCACGCCAGCCCCGGCCCTGCGGGAGTCACGACTGAGACGGAGGCCTGGCAGCCGGGCGCGCAGGACGTGGGGAGCGCGCGCTCTCTCCGTCTTTTGACGCGCGTGCTCGGTTTGCGCGTGTGCTGTGTCGGCCTCCACTAGGCCAACAGGCCAGGGAGCCCAACCTGGGAATCATTTTATCCCACAGCAGTGGCGGCTGGAATTCAGCACAGGCGCAGAATGAGGCCACGCCCCATCCTGGCCACCGCTCCGCGCCTGCGTGGTGAGACGGCGGGGGCCGCAGGGTCGCAACCTGTGGGGGCGGGGAGGGGCGGGGCTGGGGAGGGGGGAGTGGCGGGGCTGGGGAGGGAGGGGCGGGGGCGAGGTCGATGAGCTGGACCAGGTGTACGGGGTCACCTGAGCGGCTCTGCTAGGTTGAGGGCCTGGATTTAAGCCAACTTTATTCTTTTAAATTTCTATTTTTGTTTATTGCGTTACAATATGAGTATACATAAAATTTACGGCTTTAACCATTTGTTGTAAGTATACAGTTGCATGATTTTACATGCGGTGGCATTGTTCTGTACCATCTCCACCATCCATCTCCAGAACTGTTTCACCTTTCCAAAGTGAAACTCTGTGCCCATTAAACAGTGACTTCCCATTCCCTCCTCCCCCAGCCCCTGGGAATGAGCATTCTATTTTCTGTCTCTATGAATCTGACTGCTCTAGATCCCTTACATAGGCAGCATCATCATAAAGTATTTGTCCTTTTGTGTCTGGCTTCTTTCACTTAGCATACTGTCTTCAGGATTCCTCCATTTTGTTTATCAATTCATCCCTTAATGGACACGGGTTGCTTCCACCTTCTGGCTATTGTGGATGATGCTGCTTTGAACATGGGTGTGCAATTATCTGTTTGAGTCCCTGCTTTCAATTCTTTTGGATAGATACCCAGAAGTAGTAGACATGGTAATTCTGTTTTGTTTTGGTTTGGTTTTTTTCCCTGGCAGGCTGGTGTGGGGATGCAAATCCTTAAACCCTTGAGGTTGGGATTATTAGCACCACACTCTAACCAAGTGAGCTAACTGGCCAGCCCGGGTTGTTTGGTTTTTTTTTTCCAGCTGACAGGTTTGGTGATCTGAACCCTTGACCTTGGTATTATAACACCATGCTCTAACCAACTGAGCTAACTGGCCAGCCCTCTAATTTTCTGAGGAATCTCCATACTGTTTAACACAGCAGCTGCACCATTTTACATTCCCACCAGCAATGGACAAGGGTTCTGTTCCATAAAATTTATAGGTTTGGACTGAGCTCCTGCACTAGGCCCAACAGACCAAACTAAAATGGAGTCACTCCTGCTAATGTTCCATATCACCAAGCCAAAACCAAATTGTTTATCTGACTTTCTCAGGAATCAGGAGAGTTAGTAGCCAGATCTCTAAATATACCAGTTTTAGCCATCAAGGTAAGGAAATTCCCTCTGCTTTAGCCTTTTCAAGAAAAGTAACTTTGAAACAACCAATCTGTCTTTTGTCTTCTGTTTCTACTTCTTCCATCCCTTTTCTGTCTATAAATTCAACCTCCTGTGCTCAGCTCATTGGAACACTCATTCTACTTTATAGAACGAGGTGTTGCCCAGTTCTAGAATAACAAATACAGTAAAAGCCAATTAAGAACTCTAAACTTGGGCTAGCTGGTTAACTCAGTTGGTTAGAGTGTGGTGCTGATAACACTACGTTCCAGGCTTCGATCCCTGTACCAACTAGTCACACACACACACACACACACACACACACACACACACACACACACACACACACACACACACACACACACACACACACACACACACAATCTTTAATCTGAATTTGTTGTTCTGATTTCATCTCCACCAACACTTGTTACTTTCTGGGGTTTTGCTTTTTGTTTTTAAAAAGATGACCAGTAAGGAGATCTTAACCCTTGGCTTGGTGTTATCAGCACCACACTCTCCCAAGTGAGCCACAGGCTGGCCCCCCAGATGTTCATTTTTAACATTTCTGTGGATGCTGAATGGGGCTTTGCAGTTGAAATTTCCAGTTATGATCACAACTGAAATTGATTGACTTTTCTTTTGTTACTGACCTTTTTTGGGATTCTTTCTCTGTGAATTGCTTGTTCATACTCTTTGCCCATATATTTATTTATATATATATATGTATATATATTTTGTTGTTGTTGTTGTGTATAGGGATCCAAACCTTTGACTTTAGTGTTATCAGCACCATGCTCTCCCAAGTTAGCTAACCAGCCAGATCCCTTTGCCCATTTTTCTATTGGGTTCTCTTAGACATTTGAAGATACTCTACAGATTTATTCTTTGTTATATGGGTTGCAAATTTCCTCTCAGTCTATGGCTTGTCTTTACACTCTGTATATGATGTCTTTTGTCATAGAGAAGATTTTAATTTTAATGTAAAGTTTACCGTCTTTTCCTTTATGTTTTGCACGTTTTGTACCTTGTTAAACCTTTCCCTAGCCCAGTGTCATACAGCTATCATTCTGTGTTTTCTTCCAAAAGCTCCATATTAATTTTGCTTAAAGACCCCGTAGGTCTTTAGTTCATCTGGAATTTATTTGGAGACCTGCTGAGAGATAGGGATCTATTACAGATTTTCCATAGGATGGCCAATTGTCTCCGAACCAATTATTTAAGAGTCGGTGCAGCCTTCCCCACCCCATGGAACATTGCAAGCCAGCTCTGGCCTCTCTTCCGCTCCACTGGTCTGTCCCTCTGTCCCTGTCTGGCAGGCTTTCCCTGGGAACCGCTGCAGAGGCGCTGGCAAAAGCACCACCGCCAAGAGTCAAGCTCAGACGAGATTTTTGGTTTTCTTCTCTCTTTCATTTTCTCTCTCCCCCCCACCCCGCGCCTTATTTTTATTTATTTATTTTTTAAGAGAACTCGGCCACCATCCAGCTCCCGCAGCCCAGTCCTCCGGGCTTCCTTGGAAGGCTCTGGCTCGCCCCACACCCGCCCCCGCCGCGGCCCCCGCAGCCCCTCTCCCCTCACCCCACCGGGCCTCCCGATTCACTTCCCCCGCCTCTGGCCAGGACAAGCTCGAGCGTCCCCCAAGAGGACCCCGCAAGCTCGCCCTTTCAGGGAGGGTCTGGCTGCACCTCTTGAGGTTTTAGGGTGGGGGCAGCTCCTTCGTTAGGCTTGAGCCTCCCTTCCCCCAGCACAACCGTTCCTCAAGAGCTGGCTGTGTTCAGAGGCTTTGCCAGAACCTTCTCAGAGTCTGCCCAGGTGAAGAGAAGGCTTCAGGGATCAGAGTAAACTTGCCTCCCCGCCATGTTTTACTTGCCGCTCCGTTTACTTCCTTTAAAATAAGCTTTAAGCAGTTTATGAGCACTTGGGAAACAGGTTAAGTTTCATCTTTTCTTGTGATTAATAACAGTGCTTTGCTCCAACTTCTGGTGTCCCAGAAGTGGGAAAACTTTCTTCAAATCCCAGTTTATAGGCAAGCAGGTTAGGACATGTGAATTTATCAGAGTTGGAGAAGTTGCGCTGTAAGTTTCCTCTAAAGAAGCCATCTCTGACCAGCTGCAGGCTCCTCTCTGCCCTCCTAGTCTTGTAGAAATGGGTTGGAGACTGAGATGCTTATGTACATTTGCAGAGCTGACTGTAAATCCTCCCAGGTATTAGCACGCTGTGCTTTCCATGTCTGCTGAGAATGGACCAACTGACATTAGTTAAATGAGGTGATGCATGAGCACTTAGCACAGTTCCTGCCTCATAGTAAGCACTCGACACATGTTAGCCAGTGTTACTATCATCACTAGATGCAATCGGAACTGAAGTATTCCTTGGCTGCTGCTGCAGATGAAATATTTTATTCAGGGTAAAAGCAAAATGAGTTGTTGCTTTAAATTATTATTATTATTATTTTTAAAGAGGCTAGCCAGTTAGCTCAATTGGTTGGAACTTGGTGCTGATAATGCCAAGGGCCAGGGTTTGATCCCTGTACCATCCAGCTGCCAAAAAACAAAACAAAACAAAGAAAACCAAGTGCTTATCCCACAGATTCGGTTTCAGATCTAACTATCATTGAGGTTGAACAGAAGGCCCAGGTTTGTGGATTTCAGATACAAGGTCTTAAGGTCATTTACCCATAGCTTGATTGTTGAATGTTGACTTTAATTTGCTTGGCTCCAAGATCCCTGATCCAGGTTATGATAATGTAGTGGGATGTGTGTTCTTTTGTCTGAGGCCTTCCTCTGCCTCTCATAATAAATGCAGCATTTGTAAACTAACAAGTTTGTTAAATGTCCAGAGCCTTTATTAGACATCCCAGGTTGAATAAAACATATTTCTGGATGCACCTTCATTTCTGGCCTTTCCTGAATGCTTGGTGCAGTATGTCAGGAGCACAGGTATCTTGTGGAGGTGAGCAGGCAGAGGTGTGAGATAGGGAAATGAGGCTATGCCTCGATGCATGTCATGCAAAAGCAGCTAGTTTGGGTCCAGCCATGGCTCATTTCGGAGAGCGTGGTGCTGACAACACCAAGTCAAGGGTTAAGATTCCCTTACCGGTCATCTTTAAAAAAAAAAAAAAAAAGGCAGCTAATCAGAGCTGCTTCTAGTCATGAGACTGGGATCCTATGACCCCAAGGAATTTAACTTCAAAATAAAGGGAAGGAAAAATTAAAACAATGAAGTCATAGTACTGAAGTTCTTTATGTGAAGGGAGTTGTGCTAAATTCACATTTTGGTTATGAAATAGAGCAAAACAGGCTGTTTCATTCCGTATTGTTTTCTCAGGGAATAGGAAAAAGGAAATAAAGCTCAAAGTAATCCTGTTTGTGGATCATTTTCTCATTCTTTCATTCTTTCATTATGCGCCTATGTTATACACTGCACACTGCTTTGAGCTGGGGTAGTAGAGACAGCTAACCAAAACCTCATGCTCCTGTGCAGGCCTCGTGGTCATGCGGAAAGGTTAGCGCTGAGTGCAGAATAGGGGGCTTAGCTTTTGGTGGTGGGGGTCGATGGGGGGAGTTGTTCAGGGAGCGGCCAGAGAATTTGGGAAGACTCTTTGGAGGAGGTAGCACCTGGCGCAAGTCTGGAAGGTCTGGTAGGAATTGGTCAGGTGGAGAAAATGGAAGGAGGTACAAATCAGTAAAAAGAAAACACTCAGAAAAAAATGAGTAGGGGGAATAAACAGTTGATGATACATAAAAAAATATGAAAAAGATGCTTAGTCTCACTAGTAATCAGAAAAATACAAATTAAGGCAAAAAACTGGATGAGCACAGATTTAAACGATTGATAATATCTAGTATTGATGAGGATGTTGAGAAATGGTTGCTTTTTATATACTTTTTTTGAGGTGGCTGGCCAGTATGGAGATCTGAACCCTCGACCTTGGTGTTATCAGTATATACTATTTTTATGCACTGTTAGTGGTAGTGTAAACAGATACCTTCTTGAGGATAAACTGGCAGTTCTCTTGATATGTAAAATAGACAAAACCTTTGACCCAGCAATTCCACTTTGAGGAATCTATCCTACACAAATGCTAGGATAGGTGTGCAAAGATATATGTACAGAAGTGTTTGCTGCAGCAGTGTTTATAATGGTGAAAAACAACCTAGATGTCCATGTGTCCATCAATAGAGGTATGGTTAAATAAATGACGTAAATCCCTATGAAGGAATACAAAGGAGCCATTTGTGAGAAAAATAAGGTAGCACTGTCATTGGCATAGAAAGGTGGCCAACACATGACAAGTGGCAAAAACAAGTTACAGAGCATTATGCATGCTTTCATGGCTTATGACAAAACCAAAACTAAAATACTTTTGAGTGCATATGGAAGAGAATAAGTGTGTGTTTGTGTGTGTGTGTGTGTGTGTGTGTTGGGAGAGGTAATGGTGTGTAAGAAGCAGCATGTGCACAGGCCAAGATGTTGGAGATAGCATGTTGAGTTTAGAGTGAACACGGAAAGTTTCACGTAGTGAACTGAAGAAGGTGGCAGGGACCAGACCCGGATATGCCCTTTGGAGTAAGAAGCCACAGAAGGATCCTGAGCAGGGCTGGGACAGAATCAGATTTGCATTTTGGAAAGATCTGGCATCAGTGAGACAGGCATGCTGGAATGGAGCAAGAGGACAAGACAAGAGGTAAGGTTACCAACCAGGTCCTTACATGAATCCAGGCATGACATGAGGAGGGCCCTTCCCAAGGACAGAGAAGAGGGTACAGATTCTAGAGATACTGAGTGGAGAGACTCTGCAATGTTCAAGATGATGGAACACATCATGGGGGTGAGGGAGAGGGAAGAGTCTGAGCTGACACATTTCAGTCTTGGGGCATTGAATGAAGGAAGGGCCATTTACCGAGACAGAAGGAATTCAGGAGGAGCACATTGGCACAGGTGGAGTTGGAGAGGCCCAAGGGATATCCAGACGGAGCGAGGGGTCCTAGAGCTACCCCTATCTGGAGGAGAAGTAAGGTCTAGGTGGAGAGCCTGCTGTACCTGGGTGGTGGTAAAAATCACAGGCATTGTTTTGGTGGCTGACTAGTACAGGGAACTGAACCCTTAGACCTTAGTGTTACAAGGCCGTGCTCTAACCAATTGAGCTAACCAGCCAGTCCCCGCAGGCATTGCTAAAATACAAAAGTACATTCCCTTACCACCCAGGTGCCAAAAAAAAAAAAAAAAAAAGAAAAGAAGAAAAATAACAATAAATTTAGGTTAAAAAATCTGAATTGGCTTTTATTTGCGATTCTAGAATTGGGCAATACCTCATTCTATAAAATAGAATGAGTGTTCTGATAAGCTGAGCAGGGGAGGTTGGTTTTATAGGCAGAAAAGGGCCAAGGAAAGCAGAAGCAGAGAACAAAAAGCAAATTGGTTGTTTCAAAGTTACTTTCCTTACAGGGTTAAAAGGGAGGGGACTTCTGTATCATGCCGGGTCAGGTAAATTGGGCCCCTTTCGATTGGTTGCTGTGAATATCCAGTTTTTTGTTTTGTTTGTTTGTTTGTCTTTTTAAACTGGCCTGTTTTAGAATTCACTTTGCTTATGTGGCACCCAGCATCAGTGACTCCATTCTGGTTTGGTCTGGTCTGCTGGTGCCTAGTGCAGGAGGCTAGTCCAAAACAGTGGCCTCCTATAAATTTTATTTAACAGCATGAATAGGGTCTCCCAGGGAGAATGCATGGTGTGGGATTGTTCTAGATTGGAAAAAACCTGGAATAAAACCTGATATGATACAACACTTAAGAAGTAGGAACAAAAGTTGTACGGCAAAGAAAAACAAAGGAGCAAGCAATAAAGTAGAAGAAAAACTAGTGTGTACCAGTAAGATCTGATCGCCTGCCCTCTTCATTTTGGGCAGAGCCCTGATTTTGTTCTGCGTTCCACCCTCCCTCCAAGTGGTTCAACAGTAAATCCTGATTAATACAAGCCAATAGTGCTTATCAACAATTTCCTTGCCAGGGACTGATTTTGGAAGGGACATATGATGCAATTCAGGCCAATGAGATGTGAGGAAAGACTTCTGGGGGCTTCTGGGGAAGGTGTCGCTGGTTAAAAATAAAGAGACTATATGGGAAGAGACACTCTTCTTCAGCTACATGTTGTCATGTTTGGATATGGCGCTGGAATTGCTTGTATTGGGGTTCTCCAGAAAAACGGAACCAATAGGATATAGATATATGCAGATACATATACATATATACATATATATATATACACATATATACATATATATATACATGTATATACATATATATGTATATATGAGGAGATTTATAGGGCCGAGCCCGTAGCGCACTCGGGAGAGTGCGGCGCTGGGAGTGCAGTGACGCTCCTGCCGCGGGTTCCTATCCTATATAGGAATGGCCGGTGTGCTCACTGGCTGAGTGCCAGTCACGAAAAAACAAAATAACAAAAACAAAAAAACAAAAAAAACAAAAAAAAGAGGAGATTTATAACCTGGTTATGGAAGCCAAGAAATCCCATGATATGGTGCTGACAACACCAAGTCAAGGGTTAAGATCCCCTTAGTGGTCATCTTTTAAAAAGTAAAAAAGGGGAAAAAAAAAAAAAAAGGTCCCTGGGTGCCTGGTGACACTGCTGAGCCTTCAGATTAATCAGGCTTGGAGTTGCTCCATATCTCTTAAGATGTGAGATGTATTTTAACCTTTGGTTTAAGCTATTTGACCTGTTTTGTTTTTTTTTTTTTACTCCCAGGTGATGTCATAGCCATAGGGAAGGATACGGCCAGAGCCTAAGAAAGAGAAAATTCCAAGGAGAATATGCTTTGGCATCTGAGGCTGCAGGGAGATGAGTAATATGGAGATGGAAAAAGGTACTTCTTCAAATTTGGGGACCATTGGTGTCTTTGGTGAGAATAGTGGCCCTGGGCCATGGAGTAAAAACCAGGTTGCAAAAGGTTACTTACCCATATACACAGTTGACACTAACAAATATTTGAGGAATCATAAAAGTGAGAAATTAGTGGAAGATACGGATGTAGTCAGGAAGTACAGACTTTTTAAAAATAATTTAATTTAATTTAATATATTTTGGCAGCTGGCTGGTACAGGGACCCAAACCCTTGACCTTGGTTTTACAAAGCGGTACTTTAACCAACTGAGCTAACTGGCCAGCCCCTGTTTTTATTATTATTATTATTACTGATTGATTTTTTTTTCTTTTTCTTTTTTAAAGATGACTGGTAAGGGAATCTTAACCCTTGACTTGGTGTTGTCAGCACCACGCTCTCCCAAGTGAGCCACGGGCTGGCCTTTTTATTTTAATTTCATTTTTGTTTATATTTTTTGGAGTATAGACTTTAAAACCAGTGTTTTAATCTGGGGTCCACAGATCCACTCCAAGAGAAAGACGGCTAGAATTTAGGGGATCCTTGAACTTAGATGAGGAAAAATAATTATTTTAAAAAAATCTTTATTTTCACTCCCCTCTTACTAAAGTTTAGCCTTTCCATCCATTATGACTGCAGGCATCATATTTCAGTAGTATTGGCAATACCTCTGACTTTGGCACCTGTAAAAATCACAGTTATTTGTATATCATATTACAGTTCATGCAGATGTTACAAAATATTGTTTATAGTCATCACTACTTGGAATATACAGGGGTTGTTAGACTCATTTTGAGACCTTGTTATTTAATTCATGAATAAAGGACACACAAAAATTAAAAAGCACATGTATTATTATGTCAAAAACTTGTCATATAATTTTAAAATATTTTCACAATTGTATATAATTGGTTTCCATGGTAATTCTATATATATTATTTTATTCATTCAAAAAACTTTATCCACCAGACTGACAAAGGCATCCATGGTTTGAAAAAGTTAAGAATCCTTGCTCTAAAGTAAAGGAGAGAAAGGGAGACTTATACAGCAGAGGTAGGAATGTAGTGTCTGGGGAACTTAGCTTTTTAGAACACAGGAGACGCTTCCATGTTGAGATACTGAAGGGACAGATAGGGGATTTTGAAAGCCAAGGTCCCTGAGGAGGCTGGAGCTGTTGGGATGCAGGGCTCAGGTGGAGGGATTAACTACAGGAAGGAAAACTTTCCCACAATAAAAGGGAGGAAAGGATGAGTGTAGATAAAAATAAATGTTTCAGTGGGGTGAGGGGAGGGGGGCAGGAAGTTGAGGGGGCTTCTGCCTGATGGCTTCTATTTTCACTGTCAGGTAGGAGTGACATTATCTGTCTAGAGTGACAATGAGAGGGGAGGTAGATAAAGGTAAGAAACAGAAGAGAGGGCTGACAAGGACAGCCCAGGGGCTGGAGAGGGGTTGGGGAGGTTAGAGGCCACCTGGTAGTCATGGCAACTGCTTGGGACTGCACTGCTGGGCTGCCCAAGTGTAGGAGTAAGAAGGCAGAAAGTCAGCTACAACCAGGGCCGGGTTTTTACCAGCAGGATGAAGTGAAGATCAGGGAAATAAAGGAGGGATGGGTCAGGATGTCCGGGCTGATCCATCCTTAGAGAAGAAGGCGAAGCCAGGAAAGCGCTGATAGCGTAGGCAAGTGAAATTAACATTAGGAAGAACAGTGCAGCAAAGGGAATGAGAAAATGGAGGTTCAGGAAGTAATGACACAAGAATGAGCCAAGTTTAAAGTTAAAGAATAGATCGTGGGATGGCAAGGGCTGCAGTCTGGCCAGAGTGTGGGTGTAAGGTACAGAAGAAGTAAAGGGTGTTGGAGGTGAGGAAGTCAAGGAACAGCCAGGCTAACCAGGACCATCCATATGCATATAAAAGCCAGCTGGAATGAAGGTGAGGCTTGGTGTGGAGAGGAAAGTCTCTGGAGAATGTGGAGGAGCGATTCAGAAATACACAGATCATCGGAATAGAAGAAAGGGGTGAGGTTGGGTAGCATGTGCCTCAAAGAAGGGGGATTTTTTTCAAGGTAGAATAGTCATGGTTTAAAAGTAACAATAAGTAACTGATGAATAGCTGGAGATTAAAAAAAATAATAAAAGTAGCAATAAGGAGATAAAGAATGTCTGCCCACCATGGGGTGGAAAGTGGGGAACGCATGCTCCTGCTGTGTAGCCAGGTCTTCAAACACCCACCAGCCTTTAGTGAAGAGGCTAGAGAGGATCATACAATTTTGGACTAGAGATGATCTAGTATAGTGGTTTCCAACCCAGGAAGATAGTCCCTTCCCATGCTCCACCTCAACCAGGAGAAATTTGCAAACCAGCAGAAGCCTTTTTGGTTTTATCACAATGATGGTGGTTGGCGATAGGGGCATTTGATACTGACAAATTGCTGGAAGTTTAATAAAACTTAAAAAAAAAAAAGATGCTAAATGCTCTGCTGTATACAGGACAGCCACATACAATGATGAACTGTCCTGCCCTAAATGCCTACATTTAGTGCATTTCCTGCATTTTACAGATGATGAAAGTGAGGTCCAGAGAGCTGAAATGTCTACTTAACTTTTGGGAGCTTCTGCAGTCTTGATGTTATATTAAGATCTTGTGTCTGTGTCTGAGGTCTCTATGGCAGACCATGCTGGTGGGGGAATCCAACCTGTTTCCCCTAGTTGCCTATGGTTGCCACAGTTCTAGCCAATGAGATGTAAGCAGAAGTCATGGAGTGGGACTCTTCGGTAAACTTTTTCGAAAGGGCAAGTGCAGCTGCATGCCCCTTCCCCGTTTGGTCTGCTTCTTTCTTTCTGCTTGGAACTTGGTTCCACAGCCATCTTGTGCCCATGAGCACAAAAGCCACACATTAGTGATGGTGGAACAGAAAGACAGCAAGATCACGTGTCCTTGCTGACTTCCTAAGAACTGCCCCAGCCGTGGACCGCTCATCTCTGGACTTAATGAGTGAGAAAAACAAACCACTACTTGTTAATTGGTTGTTCTTATGATTGCAGCTGAATGCATTCCTACTTGATAAAGTCATAGAGCCAGTTAGTAAGAGCTAAGGCTAAACCCAGGTTTTTGCTTTCACAATCTAACACGCTTTCCTTGACAGCAGTGATTCCCAGTGTGGTCCCCAGACAGGCAACATCAGCATCACCTGGGAGCTTGTTAGAAATGCAGAATTTCACACCCTACCCCAGACCTTCTAAATCAGGAACCTTAAGGATGGGGCCTGACAGGCTAGTTTAACAAGCCCTCCAAGTGATTCTCATGCAGCTGAAGTTTGAGAACCACGGTTCTATAGCCATGTTCTTCATGATATGGTTCCAGACCAATCGTAGCAATACATGGGGGCTTGTTAAAAATATAACATCTCAGGTCCCACCACAGATCTTCTGAATCAGAATCTGCATTTTTAGGAGATCCCTGGGTTATTTGTATGCACATTCAAGTTTAAGGAGCCCTGCTGTACATTATGCTGAATTGAGTCTTTTTATTTCTCTCATTGAAGTAAGAGTACAGAAAAGATATATAACTGACCAGGCTGAAATTACACATTCAGGATTCAGCTATGCATGTCACTCTATATAACAACATCTAAACATTTTAAAATTTAAAAAGATAAAATTCACAATTGAACTTTCAAACTTTTAATTATGGGCATTTAAAAACTTTTCAAAGGGTTAGCTCAGTTGGTTAGAGCGTGGTGTTCTAACACCAAGGTCATGGGTCTGGATGCCCGAACCAGTCAGCTGCAAAAACATAAAATAAATTAAAAAGTAAACTTATTAAAAAGTGGCGAGAATAGTGTAAATATATAAATCTATGTACCTCATAATTGACTTTATGGTTGGTTTTTTTTTTCCCCCTGGAAGCTGGCTAGCACGGGGATCCAAGGCTGTTCTCTAACCAACTGTGCTAACAAGCCAGGCCTCACAGCTGATTTTAAATGAAAAACTTATCTCCAGTATACATTTGAGAAGACTCTTTTGGGAATCACTTGAACGCTAAGGTAAATCTGTGCATGCCACCAGAGCCTCTGTGAAAGAAATCACTCTGTATATTTAAAATAAATGATCGTGCTTTGCTATCTTTATATCCATTGGAGAAAGAATAGGGGCACATTTAAAATTTTTGATTTTACATTTTTTTGTGTCCACTTGTTTATACTATTTATTGGAATTTATATATTTCATGATGGCATCTTCAGGATTCGGTGACTGTCTTTAGTTCATATTCACATTATTCTTAATTGCCATGTCCTTATTACACTTGTCAACAGCTACACTTTCAGCCATAGAAAGTATGATCTTAGCCTTCATTACAGACTGCCTCAGAAACACGTTTTGCTAGGCATGCCTTCCTTAAAACGTATTTGTTTAACATTTTTTTTTTTAAAGGGGATCTTAACACTTGACTTGGTGTTGTCAGCACCACGCTCTCCCAAGTGAGCCACAGGCCGGCCCTTGTTTAACTTTTTTAAATCTTCATATTCTTTAAATATACCTTACACAAAAGTAGCTTTTAGAAGGATAGGGTGTTTTTGTCTTTTCCATCATCTGTTATGTCCCTCTGTATAGAGATTCTGTCTAGTGGCCTTGTTACCACTGTGCATTATGATGTTGATTTATTGTGGTACGGTGGCAGCATGCTAGAGCTGGACAGGACATGGAGATCACTTATTAATTAGGCCTTCCCAGCCTTTCCCCCATAGTGTTCACATAGAAAATGAAGATGTACAATACCCCAAGGAAAGAGAAGGAAAGAGGCAGGTTGCTGCAGAGGGGCTGCCTGGAGGCTCCAGCCACAGAGCTGCAGGGTCCAACCCAACACACCTATAGCCTGTTGTAGGTACACTAACCTATTTCACCTTTCCTTTCATGAATGAGGAAACTGAGGCTCTTTGCTTTTTCAAAAATTTATTTGCATCATCTACAAATAATAGTATTATTGTGCATAGTCTGTATTTTCCTTTTATTGTGAACATTGTATGTTTTTTCTCCTTCTTAGAGTAAACATGATTTCTGTTTAACTCATGATATATTTGTGTTGGTACTTTTGTCAGAGTTTTTATCGAAGATCCTGCTGTCCCAGTCATTTGTGCTTCTATGCATTCACAGATAGTTTTTTCTGATGAAATTTAAAAGATTTTTCTAATATGGCAAGATATTATATTTCCTACATACTGTTATTTATTTTTTATGGCAGTTGGCCTGTACAGCGATCTGAACCTGTGACCTTGGTGTTGCAAGGCTGAGCTTTAACCAATTGAGTTAACTGGGCAGCCCTCTATATACTGTTTTAATGTTATTATATTTAATAAATTGATCTTTTTAAAAATCTGGAATTAAACTATTATTCCTTTATTTGTAAAGTTTCCATTGTTTTTATATGTATGTTGAAAATTTTTAATCCATTTTGACTCTACTGATGTTTATTATTCTATAAATACATCTCTCCAGCTTTGCCAGCCTAGCTTATTTGGCTAATGAAAACTAGGAGATTGTTATTAAAAATTAACTTGACATGGTTTTAGTTTCATGTTCTTTCTCATTTTGGTTTGTTAAATCAACAACCCAAGGGCTGGCCCGTGGCTCACTTGGGAGAGCGTGGTGCAGACAACACCAAGTCAAGGGTTTAGATCCCTTTACCGGCCATCTTTATATAGGGGAAAAAAAAAATCAACAACCCAAAGTTCTTTTCTTCTTTTTGAGGCTTAAGCATTAACACCCCAAAGTTCTAGAATAGTTATTTAGCAGTTTAATTGAAAATGGGAAAATCCATCAAGAGTTCAGATTCCTGTACTGGCCAGCTGTTAAAAAAAAAAAAAAAGAAAAAGAAGAAGTAAGAAACAAAATGGGATGATGCAGGCTTTTTAGCACATCTAGGACATTTTAAGTCCTTTTGGCACTTTTTAATGGTTTCTCTTTGTTCTGGATGTCTTGTTTTGTTAACCAGAGCCCGCCTGCCCCTCTGTCTCCTTACCTGTTCAGCCTAAAACTTTGGCTATTGCCCCAAGGGCTCAGCAGGTCTCAGACAATCTCTTTGTGGAAGCTGTCTGGATGGGCCTATGACTTTTCTGAGGATTCCGTAGTGAGAACTGTCAGAATTTCTTCCCTTGCTTGCTTCAAGTCCATTTGTAAATGAGTGATAGAAGCAAGTCAGCTAGTGAGTTTTCCGGATGGACCAAGACCAAACAGGTTGGAGCAATCCTCCCTAGCTGAATCACCCTGTGCTCATATAAAATAAACCAAGGAACCCTGGAAACAAACCTGTGTGCCCTACCTGACGTCCCTCTGCCATAGTTCCTCCATGGCTCAGGAATGGCACATGGCTCAGGGTGTTTTTCTGTTAATCACATGTTGAAGCAAAGTTGTTCT